>NC_143551.1:156113125-156438750 GCF_054136105.1 Typopeltis vanoorti
GGCATGGACAGCAAGGTTTTTTCCGCCCGTTTATCTGGTGTTTTTCATCCCGCAAGCAGGCAAACCGGTCTGAGGACACACGGATTACAGTCAGGAATACTGAACCAGCCATAGGTCTAATTCTTCAGCCTATGCCGGTCTTTCTAGATGGTACCGTGAACTCCCATGAAAAAAGGGGTGGGGGGAACGGGGTATCATCACACGGAATTTATTTATTTATATATTGAAATAATGGCAGACCATTATTTCATAGCATTACAGTTACACACTGAACACTGAATCCTTAAAACTCACTGAGACGACAAAACAATATAATAGCATCCTAAACGAAACAATAGTAAACGACGAAATCAGAAAAACAGACTGAATGCAGATAGCATCTTTAGACTCTGCTGACGCTGTATATAATAGTCTTAAACTTGCATTTAATAAAATACATAAAAAGGCATTAATAAAAATAAAAATACGCTCCCAAACTAAACAGAATCCATGGATAACAGACAACTAATTAATAGACATACAAAGAAAAGATGTCCTGTGGAAACAACTTAAGAAATCGCCTAATAATACCGTTTTACAAACTGAAACAAAAGAAAACGGAATTCTTTAACAACACAGATTAGAACGGCAAAAAGAAACTATTACAGAAACAAATTAACAACAGCTCAGAACGACATAAAGGAAACCTGGCACCTGATTAATGAAATGCTGGGCAATATACACAGAACCAATGCCTCAGAAACAATAAAACACCGCTTTGCTTGTGACTCCAAATCCCTCAAACAGTCGGAAAATAACTTTAATCAGCACTTTGCGAACTCTGTCCAAAAACTACAGGAAACAATCTCTCCTCACAAAAAGAAACATTTTCTACTAGGTCCACGAGCAACCCAGTCGATGTGGTTCCCCACAGTAACAGAAGAACTATCACTCGCAGTTCAACAAATTGACTCTAACATAGGACCACGGTTAGACGGAATCAGACCAAAAGACATCAAGAAACACTTAATCAATCTAATCAAATAAATTCTTCGAAACGGGGCACATACCTAAAACTCTAAAAACAGCATTAATCACACCCATACATAAACATGGAAAAAGAAACATCATAAGTAATTACAGACTAATCGCCGCATTATCTGTAATCAACCAAATCATAGAGCGCATTGCGCATTGTAAAATTGTAAACTCTCCACAAACTCTCCAGTGGAGGTTCACTCAACTGACAACAGATTTATCATACTGAATCGTAAAATCCTTAACACTTTCTGCATTAACAACATATTCCCGAAATACTTTCCGTCCACTCACAATTTTTCATGTAATAAAATTTACACCTCGCACCCCTCTTCACTACACTCTTACATAACTTCCAGGGATGGGTTCTGGTTCTTTCCCTCACGATTTCCACTACTTTTTATAATCTCCTCTGGATTAATCCGATAAAGCCCTTCACTAACTTAAACGTCTCTATCATATCACATCTTTTCTTCCTGTCTACCAAACTCTGCATTCCAAATTTCTTCAACCTCTCTCTCTCTCTCTCTCTCCATAGCCAGCATTCCAAAGTCCTAATATTGTCTTAGTGACTCGTCTCTGGACTTTCTTCAATGTTTCTACCTCACATTAAAAACCAGGTGACAAAATCTGAGAACAATACTCCAAGTGTGATCTGACTAGTGTGCTTTATGTAGGGATACAACCAACTCCTTATCCCTACATGTTATAGCACTCCTTATCATAGTGGCACTACGATATACAGTTTTTGCATCACTTGCAATAAACTTCAGTCTACTGTCAACCTTCACTCCCAAATCTCGAATCTCATCAACTTCCTGCAGTACAGCACCATATAGTACAGCGTCAATATAGCACACAGCCTTATATCTCTGCAATCCAAAATGCAAAGCCTCATATATTAATATTAAAACTACAAACCCCACTCCTTTGGCCAAGTCGAAAGTCTATTTGCATCTTCCTGAAGGAAATTAACATCATCAGTGCTACTTATAATTCTCCCCAACTTTGCATCATAAGCAAACAACTGTAGATCTCCCATCAGTCCACATGATATATCATTTACAAACAAGTTAAATAGCAGGGGTACAGTAACGTGCGCCAGGGAAAACCCCTGGCGCACGCTACTGTTTACCCTCCTTTTTTTGAGACACTGCTCCCCCATAAATAACTTTCTGATATCATTCAGAGAACCAATTATCAATTCATCTATCCACAAATGATGTTAGATGATTTGATTTTTATCCTCTGCAGCTTGTGCAGCAACTTATCATGTGATAATCTTGCAAACGCTTTTGCAAAAATCCAAGAGTATTACTGTATATGATTCTCTCTTATATAACACATTCGTTACCTTATAACAAAATGCAAGTAAGGTGCTAAAACACTAAATACCCTTTGTTAATCCATGCTGACCATCATATGTCCATCAGCCAGACTTGTATTCTATTTCTGACCAATCTCTCCAACATCTTGACTACACCTTATCTTTCAGAAATGTCCCTCAAAACTGTAAGCATCGAAGTACCTGCAGAATAGCCAGAGTGCTGAAACAATGTGCCTGTGAGATAATGGTTGGAGTAGTTTTTAAGAAAATGATTATTTATGAGCACTCTGCTCCCATCTGGACAGCATCAAAGATATTTAGGGAAATTCTGTTAGAAAAGTTAAGACATACCGGAATAAGTGAGCCTTTGAACATGTGTTTTAAAAATTACCTTCAAAAAAGAAAATAAATCACGTATCGGGTCAATCCACTGTACAGAGTTACCTGTGGAGTCCTGAAGGGACCGCTCTCTCTCTCTCTCTCTCTCTCCAGTTATCTTCGACATTTATATGCGTGATATTAACCAGCTAGTTCTCAGAAGGAAGTTCTTGCAATGCGCAGATGAGTTATTATATCTATCCATAATAATGCACGTATAGCTGAAGCAATCATGCAAAGCAATAATCTGGTCACTAATGTTGTCTCTCATGTGATGTGACAAAATTACTGAGATTCAGAAATTTTGTCACATCTGGAAAAATCCAGAGTCAATCATTTCACAATAAGTATTATAACAACCCAACATAAGCCCGCCAGCATACAAAAGACATAAACAATATAACCACCACCACCACTACCACTTAGGCTGCGACAATACGGCACTTTGGAATTAACCTTGATACTGATATGAACTAGAGCAGTTCGTATCAGCATAAATAACCAGGATTAAAATTCTACCTAATTGGTCACTCTACATACTTTACAGCCGTAATGTGACGATCTGTACTTGAAGCACGCACGCACGCACACACACACACATAACAATATTACCATCAACATTAAGAACAGTTCCTAGAGCTTCTACACAACGAAAAAACCGAACGCGCAACTTTTATAGGTACGATTACAGGCAGAGAGCCTTTATCCCTTCGGACGGCTGTGCCGAGAACATCTACCTTCTTTCTTCTCTTCTCTTCTCAAGCCTCAATATATGGCGTCTCTGGATCTCCAAAAGGCCTTTAATACCGCCTCCCTTCCTGCTCTCCTTCAAGCGCTATCTATTGCGGGATGTCCAGAATCCTTTCTTTCATATATTATGGAGCTATATTTAGGTAGCTCCATTACTATCACTACAGGGTCCAGAGCGACCTCTATTCCCGCGGGGGTGTGCGCCAAGGTGACCCTCTATATCCCCTGTTCTTTAACTGCGTTATAGATGAATTTCTTCACTCACTTCCTAATCATATAGGATATTCTATTGTCGCTTCTTTGTTTAATGCTATGGCCTTTGCCGACGACCTTATTCTCGTAGCCTCAACTAAAGTAGGCTTGCAGGAATTCCTTGACCAGGCAGTTGATTTCTTCTCCGTTCGAGGCCTATCTATTAATGTAGAGAAGTGCTGCTCTCTAGCTCTTGTCTCCCTCTGGACGTGACAAGAAGCTTAAGGTCGAGGGTATAGAGTTTTCCCTGCACTATAGGTTCCTGCATTCTTTGACCATCCTGGAGGAGTGGAAATACTTAGGTATCATATTCACTACGAAGGGGAGGTCTTTTGTTCCTTCTACCATAGAAGTTATGCTTGCTTCTTTGAGGAAAGCTCCTCTGAAGCCCCAGCAGAGACTATTTCTCCTTTCCCATTACCTCCTACCACGCTTTTACCACAAGTTGGTACTTGGTAGAACGTATGTCTCGGCACTGTCCCGAATGAACAAGGCAGTCCGTGCAGCCGTGAAGTCGTGGCTCCGACTACCACCAGACACCCCTACAGCCTATTTCCATGCTGGGGTGAAGGACTGCGGGCTAGGAATCCCATCACTTGGATGGTTGATCCCACGTCTCAGGCTCTAAATACTTTGAAACTTGAATCATCTTCCTCTCCTATATGTAAAGAGGCTTTCTATAGTTCTATTATACAACAGGACGCGCGAAAGGTTGGCTCAGTATAAGGGTTCTTATATAGAAACAGCTGCTGTTGGCATAAACGGTGGGCATCTCTTTTGCATAATTCGGTTGATGGTGCCCCTTTAAAGGCGTCATCTCTGGTGCCGTCTCTGACGTCAGTGGGTGAGGGATAGTACC
Source organism: Typopeltis vanoorti (assembly GCF_054136105.1). Classification (NCBI taxonomy): domain Eukaryota; kingdom Metazoa; phylum Arthropoda; class Arachnida; order Uropygi; family Thelyphonidae; genus Typopeltis; species Typopeltis vanoorti. The sequence goes on from NC_143551.1 coordinate 156,117,709, forward strand.
AGACTCCTCCCTGGCTATGAGTACATAGACCTCATAAGAACAAGAATTAATGCCCTACCTACTAGGGCATGTACAGCGAAGGGATGAGCGATGACAGGAATTGTAGGGCTGGATGCCCCCTATACTGAGACTCTGTCACATGTTGTCCAGTGTTGCTTTCGCACACTCATGAGGTCCGAGTGCAAAGGCATGGTCTCCATTTTAAACAACCGCTTAAAAAACAAAGGTTGGGAGACCGCGATAGAGTCATAATATAGGCCCAAGTTGGCATTCGTAATCCAGACCTCGTTATGAAGAAAGATATTGTGTGTGTGTGTGTGTGTGTGTGTGTGTGTGTGTGTGTGTGTGTGTGTGTGTGTGTGTGTGTGTGTGTGTGTGTGTGTGTGTGTGTGTGTGTGTGTGTGTGTGTGTGTGTGTGTGTGTGTGTGTGTGTGTGTGTGTGTGTGTGTGTGTGTGTGTGTGTGTGTGTGTGTGAAAGAATGATCATTGACTCCGTTAACATCATATATATTTTTTAAAAAGAATTGAATGACTAAAACCGAGATTTAAATAAAAGGTTTTAATATTAAAACACGACTAGTTTCGGCTTGTAACAGCCTTCATCAGGTGACATTATAAAAGAAAGAAAAAAAAAAAACACTAAAACACTGAAGCTTAATTAAACTATGAACAACATAGAGAGTCTCTATACATAATTGACATTAAAATGTTGTGGTTGTATTTTTCAGGCAAGTCGCCATCCTTTATCAAGAACACTACAGAATTTGTTTCATACATCAAGGATATAACAGTTAATGAAGATGAAATCATGGCTAGCTTGGACAAAACTTCTTTGTTCACTAATGTCCCAACAGATGAAGTCCTAACATTACTCAAGGACAAGTTATCCAAACAAATGCTAGCCTTGCTTACATATTGCATTAAGTCCGGTTACTTCAGATTTCAAGATATTATATACAAGTATACAAGGAAAATCATTGGCTGACTATGGGTAATCCTTTATCCCCTGTACTCGCAAATATTTATTTAGAGGATTTTGAAACCAAGGCTATCTCTTCCTTTATTTTAACATCTGAAGTTTGGAAACACTATGTAGATGATGTCTTCATTATTTGGAGCCATGAACATGATTCCCTTATGGTGTTCCTCGAACATCTTAATAGCCGACATCAAAGTATTAAGTTTACTGCCGAGCTTGGAACGGATAATTCCCTGCCTTTTCTTGATGTCAAACTGACCCGCTCTTCTGGTAAACTCAAAATATCGATATATAGGAAGCCCACACATACCAACAGATATCTGCATAGTCAGTCCCATCACGTCCCTCCTCGTAAACGTGGAATAATTTCCACCTTGGGACATAGAGCCCGTTCTCTTCTGGATGACCCAAATGAATTTCTTACAGAAATAAACCATTTCAAAACTTCTTTCAAAGTTGATGGATATTCCACGAGAATCATTGAAAGATTCCTCCTTAATCCTCCTAGACATCGCTCAGAAGAAACAAATATATTCAAATGCAATATATATATATATTCCTTACATAAGTACAGTTTCACATAAATTAGCAAAAGTTCTAAGAAAATACAATATCAGAACTTTGTTCACTCCACTTCCAAAAATGCGTTTCTTAATAAGCCACCCAAAACCTTGTCATCATCATCTTAAATACCCTCGTGTATATAAAATATTGTGTGATTGTGATATTCCTTATTTTGGGCAGACAGACAAATCTGTCGAATTGCGTATGGAAGAGCACATGAGGGACATTACTTACAAGAGACAGCGAACCAGTGCATTATCAAGTCATATCCTTTTCTATGCTAATCCTAATAATGAAAGCCAAAGTCACACAGTCTGCTGGGAAAAATCTACTAACATCTTCCGTTGCAATGATGAACTAGAGCGAAAAATCGTGGAATCTAGGGAAATCATCTTTAATCTTGTTCATCTAAAGAACAACTTGAGCTACAACCTCCCAGATAGTCATTCAGCTGTAATCATGTACTGGAGTTCACGAGATGCTACTAGCACGCACTTTCCCAACAATACAACAAACGAAAGAACAGCTTTAAATACAACCACAACGTTTTAATGTTAATTATGTATAGAGACTCTCTATGTTGTTCATAGTTTATTTAAGCTTGAGTGTTTTAGTGTTTTTTTCCTTTTTCTTTCTTTTATAATGTCACTTGATGAAGGCTGTTACAAGTCGAAACTAGTCGTGTTTTAATATTAAACTTTTTTACTTAAATCTCGGTTTTAGTCATTCAATTCTTTAACATATATATATATATATATAATTAAAGCCATCCCAATCAACACTTAATTGAAGCCATATTAGTCAGTTTTTATACTACTTATCTATTTAGCAACCTCTACATCATTGACACTTTCAACTTATACTTGGCAAATTTTCTTCCCAATATTATTGTCCTCTAAAATGTCTCATGTCTTGAGTTGAGGTTATTTGATTGCATTATGATAGAACAACGTTGATATCAGAAAGGCAGGCACTGCCATGGACTTCCCACCTTTCGGGTTATGCCACTGTTATATCTAATCTTCTAAGCAAAGAGTCATGCAACTTACAATTAGTGAAATAGATGAAATATGATAATTAGAAAAAAGAAACACGTTAGTTACACAACGTACCTGCATCATCGTATCTCTGACTATGTTATTAATACAGGATATCAAATCATTTGGAAAGAGGTGAACACCTTCTTTTCCACCTCTTCCTTCTTTCTTCAAATCATCTGGAAAGAGGTTAGACAGATCTTCAGCAGATCGTGAAACCTTCGAGGTGTTAGTTATATATCCTAACAGTAATTCAAAATCTGGTCTGCTTAAATAAAAAAAAAAAACCAACGTTCTAACCCTGTCTTTTAGAGGAATTTCCTCCATGCATGCATCATTTATCTCACTGATCACTCTCCGTCAAATCATTCAGGATTCCACAACTTATTATATGCCCCTTTTATATAAACATAACATTCACTGAACTTTGATAAGCTTAAGGTTCCAAGCTAGATAACTGAGAGGAGATCTTCACATAACGTTTAAGGAATGCAGAGAACGACTAGGGCTTCTGATCTAATATCCAATCCTCACCTACACGAGATTCAGATCAAAATAAACCAGAGAGAGAGAGACCGACATCTAGGTGGAACTGAAGTAGGTAGAAATGCCCAACAAAGCAGAAATATAAGATATTATTATATTGAAGTACTGAGAAGTGACAGATTAATTTGGAGGAAAATTGTTAACCGGACATTAGTAAATAATGCAAACTTCATCATGCAGTACTGTCATATGTCGTTGTCTCACTGGAAATATCATCATGAAATTGATAATATTTCTAGTGAAGCAACTCTGATCTATATTCTCGGTATGTATTACACATCTGGTATTATAAAAATAGAGTACCATTAATCGGGATATGCAGGCCTAGACAATTATTGTCTAACTTAAATGAAGAATCAATTTAGAAGTGCAAAGAAGTAGCATATGTTCGCTATAGCACAAATTCATACTTGAAATGTGTGAAAAATAGTGATAATTTAATTTTCACACAATACTAGACTTTAATACTAATTTATTTATTTATTTATTCATATGGAGTTTCCTCCCTTTTCTCCCCCGTCCCCTATTGGGGCGAGTTGAGCCTCCTCATGGGGAGGGTTAAGTATTTATGGCTGTAGATCCGTGTATTTACGGGGCCGGTTTGCCTGCTTGCGGGATGAAAACCCCCAGATAAACTGGGGGGGGGGACCTTGCTGTCTACGCCCAAGACCGGCTAACTTAGCTATGGCTGAGGAATAATGCTCCTTAAGCTCCTCCCGTCGGCGACGGGAATCGAACCCAGGACACTCCTTCCCATCCCAGGCATATGGTTGCGAAGAGCAAAGCCACTAGGCTAACCGCGCGGACTTAATACCAATAATTCACCTCTACTTACTAAAGTATTCTCAGATAGAGAAATCAGAATGCGATCACAAGTGATGTGAATGAAGTCACTCAATACTCAGGCTTTACGAAATATCCTAGTGGCCTGGTTATAACTTTTGGATACAGAGAAGAATGTTAGATTTGTTGCTATTTATAGGAGGAATAACTTTGTCCAGAATCTTTGACAGTTTCTTGCAGTCGAATAATATATGACTGCATAAAATGTAAATTTAAATAAATTTGGCTGCAAGAAATGAAAGCAATAAAGGTCTGAATGACAGTCATGCTCTGCCATAAACCTTAGCACCCAAGAACCGCAGAGAGGGATATCAGGTCACTAGTTTGAGTATTTTGCACAATTTATTTACTGAGCGACCAGCAACAAGCTATCACACTAGAGTGTGATAGCTTGTTGCTCTACCTTGTTGCACTAGGTATACGGGAAATATCGTTGTCTCGGTAGGTATAGGAAAAATATTATTATAAATGTGCTTACTTCTTTACTTAATGCGTGAGCCTATTCACCAAATCACCAAATGCGACAAATAACATAAATTTTAATACCCATAGAAGGACTTTAACAGGAAACCTTCTGCTTAATTTAATTAAATATAACATTCCAATGATCAATAAATATTACAGACAAACGTTGTAAACATACATGAAATGCTAGATGCTCTTTCACTGTAAGACTAGGAAGGAAGATATCTTCCTGCTGTACATAGGTGGCGACATTTTTCATACAACTATGAAAAGAGATAAAACCATCAGAGAATGAGCGAAATTAAAATTTGTCGAGTTCAGTGTCATTTATCTTAACATTTTCTAGATAATAGTAAGCATCCACTGTTTTATTAGTTACTATTATTTCAGTATATCAATAGATGATGATGGTGATGATGCAGAAATCACATGGAATTAATTTCCTGAGGATAGTATAATATCAGTAATGTACAGTATATTGCTATGAAATGTCTCACTGTTAGTGAGACATCTGATAGTGAGATAGTAACTATACGCTGATAGTGAGTATTAACTATATAATATAGTAAGTCATCATCATCATCATCAAATTCCTGATATATACCCTTAAGGAGTGTACAGGATATGATAGTACTACTTGAAAAATTTACATCATTACTAACTTCCTATCTACAATTTTCCTCCAAATCAGTCTGTTACCTGTCAAGACTCCAACATTATCAGATCTTATATTTCCATCTTCTAAGCCACTTTGAACTTTATAAATCCACCTATATCTTGATCTACCTCTGGGTCTTTTTTCTGTCAACCTGGCAGAGAACACTTGTTTTGCTAATCTTTCCTCACCCATTCTGTTTAAGTGACCATACCACCTGAGATTAGCTCTGCTAACACATTCCTGGATGCTGACAATGTCAAGTTCTTTCCTAATATCCTCGTTTTTAATATGATACTGCCATTGATGCCATCTGTTCATGCCTCTAATCTTTCTCAGGACTCTCATATCTGCAGTCTCGAGCCTTTGGTCAAGTGTTTTACTTCTGACCTAGCTCTCAGATCCATAAGTTTAAACTGGTTTGAACAGTGTCTTGTATCCATCTAATTTAGTGTTCTGACTAATTTCTCTCTTATTCCATATGAATTTATTCAGTTGACTTCCTATCATACCTGCTGTGTTGATTCTGTTGTCTATTTCCATATTTAATTTACCATCTTTATTAAAAATCTTGCCTAAGTAGCTGAAATAGTTTACTTGTTCTATAGGTTCTCCATTCACAATGCAGTTGATATTTTCAATATTTCTGTCAATTTTCATTGTCTTTGTCTTTTTAATGCTGACCTTCATACCATATCTACTACAACAGTTATCCAATTTAATCAGTTAATCTTGCAGACTTTGTAGCGGATTTATTCAGAAGTAAAGGGTGTCCCAAAATTCACGCAAGATTTAATTTTAGCGCCATTTGTAAAGTGTTGCCAACGAGAAAAAAAAGACAGCGTGACAGCTGACAGTTCAGGGTTATTAAAAATGGAGCGCTACACGAAAGAACAACGCATTTTCATTGTTGAGCAATATTTTAAAAATAATGAAGGTTTGGCAGCTACAGTTCGCAATTTTCGTACAAAATATGGTCGGAATAGTGATTTAACTTCATCGACTGTGAAAAGATTAATTAAAAAATTCAAGGAAACTGGATCAACTAGTGATCTTATACACTTTGGCCGTCCTTAAACAAGTCGTTCAACAGAAAACATCGAATCAGTTCGTGAGAGTGTTGCTGAGAGTCCAGGAACATCAATTCGGCACCGTGGTCTTGAATTGGGCATTTTGAGAAGCTCTCTACAGCATATTCTCACGAAAGAGTTACATCTTTATGCTTACAAAGTTCAATTGACTCAAGAACTGAAGCCTACTGACCACACACAGCGAAGAGAGTTCGTTGAATGCATTATGGAACAACAACAAGTGGATGCTTATTTTTCGAACAAAATCATCTTCAGCGATGAGGCTCATTTTCATCTTGATGGTTTCGTTAATCGACAAAATTTTCGCATTTGGGATTCAGAAAATCCACGAGTGATTGTTGAGAAACAAATGCATCCACAACGTGTCATTGTTTGGTGCGGATTTTGGGCTGGAGGCATCATCGGTCGATTCTTCTTCGAAAATGCGGCTGGTAAGGCAATAACAGTTAATGGTGCTCGCTATCGCGACATAATAATTCAGTTTTTTATGCTTAAATTGCAAGATATAGATGTGGACGACATTTGGTTTCAACAAGACGGTGCGACATGCCATACAGCCCGAGAAACAATTCAATTACTGCATGAGTCATTTCCTGGTCGTGTAATTTCCGGTTTTGGTGATCAGAATTGGCCGCCCAGATCATGTGACTTAACGCGATTGGACATTTTTCTTTGAGGTTTTTTGAAGTCTAAAGTTTATGCCAACAAGCCCACGACCACCCACGCCTTGAAGGAGGAAATTGAGCGCTGTATCAACGAAATTCAGCCACATTTATGCAAAACGGTCATGGAAAATTTCGACAAAAGAGTGCGTATGTGCCAGCAAAGCCGTGGAGGCCATTTACCCGATATGCTATTCCATGTATAACCCTATACTGTATACTTTATGAATCGATAAGAAATTACAATTTTTAATTAAAAACCTGTGTTTTCTATCAAAATTACTTCTTGCGTGAATTTTGGGACACCCTGTATAACGGCGTCCGCATAAAGCAAAGAGCTGAGATTAACATCTCCAATTTTGATATCAGGTTTAATACCACTTTCCTTCATAATGTGATCCATATAGATAATGAATAACAGAGGGGATAACGTACATCCTTGTCTGATACCGGATTTAACATTAAACCACCTTCCTATACTTCCTTCAATTCTAACTGCTGACTTACAACTCAAATAAAGACTAAGTATTGCTTGATATAATGCCCCATTAACACCATATAACTGTAGCGTTTTGAATAGCGTCTCTCTTGGCACCTTGTCAAATGCCTTTCTCAGATCTACAAAACTTAAATACAGATCTTTGTTATATTCCCATGATTTCACAACTATCTGTCGTAAAAGGAAAATCTGATCCTGACAACCTCTATTTGGCTTGAATCCAACTTGATCTTCACCAAGCTTCTCTTTTACGATCCTTCTCAACCGTTTCTCAAGTATACTTGCATACATCTTACCAGAAACTCTCAATAGAAAAATACCTCTGTAATTTTCACACTCAGTTTTATTTCCCTTTTTATATACGTGTACTATGAGAGCTCTACTCCAATCATCTGGAATTCGTCCCTCTGTCCAGGCTTTCTGAACTATGCAATGTAGCCACTGTAAGACTTTTATACCTCCATACTTCAGCATTTCTGGTCGAATATCATCTACTCCTGCTGCCTTTCCACATTTCAGGCTTTTGATTGGTTTTTCTACTTCAAGTATGGATATATATTCCTGACTGCATGCCTGGTCAGTGTATTTTGCGACTGTGCTGTCATCATCACTGCGTGTTTCATTTAGCAATTTTTCAAAGTAATTACTCCATACTTCAAGGATATCTTTTTTTTTTCTGTTTTCATGTCACCTTTATCATCTCTAATTCCTTTTACAGCATTGTTTCCTCCATTTCTAAGCTTATTCTAAAACTTCCACAATATCTTGCCACCTTCTTGATATTTATTTTCTATGTGCTTACCAAAGCCCTCCCATGACTTTTGTTTAGCTAGTTTTAGAGAGTGTTTGGCTTTCGTACATTTGTCTCTGTATTCTCCAAGAGCACAAGCTGACTTGTGCTCTTTGAGAATACAGAGTTATTGCCAGGAACTTTTGATATGCTTTCTTCATTTCCTTCAATGTCTCTTTAACTTCCTGTGTTCATGGAGTTCTGATTTTTCTATCCTTACAGACAACCTCATCACATGCCTCTCAGGCTGAATCAATCAGTGTTTTCTTCAGGGCTTGCCACTGAATTTCCAAAGTTTGATTCCTGCTCTGAAACTCTTTCTTTTTTTCTTCAATTCTGTTTGTGTATTTTAGTGTACAGTTCACATATGAGAGCTTCTCAACTTTTATTCGCTTTAAAACTTTCTTACATGTTCTTCTTTTCAATATGAAATTCAGTTTTATCCTGCTCAAGACTAAATGGTGATCACTTCCAATTTGAAATCCTACTAAATGGTGATCACTTCCAATTTCAAAGAGCTGAGATTAACATCTCCAATTTTGATATCAGGTTTAATACCACTTTCCTTCATAATGTGATCCATATAGATTCCCCCTAGTAGGACACTCTGGTGTCCTACTAGGGGAAAACATCAGTATCAAAAATAACACAGTCAATGAGACTTTTCTTATTCCTTGCCTCTTCTCTCCATGTGAATTTGTGCACATTTTTATGTTGGAACATGGGGTTAGTAATAACCAGTCCATGTCCTGAGCAGAAATCCAACAGGCATTTGCCATTATTATTAGCTTTACTTTTTTCTCCAAAATTTCCCAAAATATTTTTGTATATCTCACAATCATTTCCTACTCTGCTATTTAGATCCCCAACAAGGACCAACTTTTCCTTTTTCATTATGTCAGTTGCTTTCTCTAAAGCATGAAAAAATTCCTCCACTTCTACCTTAGTAGAACCTTCTTTGGGACCATAGGCACAAATAAGTCTCATTGTCCTGTTCCCCATTTTCATATTTGCCCACATCACTCTACTTGAGACTGCCTGCCATTCCAAAAGATTAGCCTCGTATTTAGTTTTGAATACTATGGCTACTCCTTCTTTTCCTTGATTGTCATTGCCTGAATATAACATTTTGTATTTATTGCTCAGAAATATCTCACCAGTTTTTGTCTTTAATGTTTAATATAGCAGGTATAGAGTTCTCACTCCCAAGTAGCAGGCAGTGAGAGGATGAACCAGCCAAAAATGTAGGATGCCCTAGTAGCAGGGAGATAGTATGTAGAGAGCGAGCACACTGAAGAGATAGTTAATGTATATATGAGGACAGTTAGTATGAAGGGGAATGATCTGAGATTATTTGAATCTGGGGTGGGAAGGATATGATAGATGGGGATGGTCGAGTCTAGTAAGAAGGAATCACCGCTGAGAGATGCATAGGTTGGACAGATTTAAAAAATGATTTCTATGCTTGTTTGCAATCGCCAGTTGCATGAAGAATAATCGGGAAAATCTATGTTACCGATTCAGTTTATATAGTAGAAAATTATTAGCATCAGTAAAACATTAAAGAATGATATACTGTAAATAGAAATGGAGATGTGTGATGTGTTCTTTGAGAATAGAAAGGTAAAATGGCAAGCGAGAAGTAATCTGAGTATAGCATAAAAACTGTCCCTGCTCAAGATGGATATGCAGAGAGGAAATATATTGTGAGGTGGAGATAAACAGGGTGGAATATTAGGTGGGGATGTTACTATAGGCTTGAAAATGCGGGAATAATGGTGAAAATCTTTAAACTTATTGATTTGGGGAATAACAGCATAGAAATCATCATGAGTGTTTTTTATTATGTCAAATAGTTATTAGAATGAAGTTTGTCAGTTATATGAGCAAGATAATCGCTTTCCTCCCTCTTTCAATCGAATGATTACTGTACCACTATGTACCAGTACTCAATCGAAGATCAAAAATTTAGATGTGTTCATTACATCAGAGGTTACATTTAGATTTAACAATTTTTTGATATGGAGGAAGAGACATGAGAACCAACAGGATGCTATTGTTCAAAATAAGAGTGTAATCATCTTAGGATGCGCAGTTTAGACAAGTTAGAACAGTAGTAGAAAAAATTCTGGTGGACATTTAGTTTAGGTGATTTAGATGAATCGTGATTCATTTTCATAAAGAATGGAACAAGAAAGTGGAATCAAAGTTTTGCGATATGTCGCCTCCTCAGATGGAGATCATAGGCTTCGTATAACCACCGTTAACATGTTAATGCAAGTGGCTATGAGGTATTCAACATAGATGGTGATGATCCATTTCGAGGACTTATGAAATAGGAAATTTAATGGGAAAAGAGATAAGTATTGCTTGGAAACCAGTTGAGAAACACTGTCTATTAGCAATGTCTGAATTTAATCCAAATGCGAGGAGGACAAGTAGGATAGGTATGAAATGAATGAATGGCAATATTATGCAAGAAGTATAAGAGAAAATAAGAGAAGACATTTATGGCGTCAGCGGAATATAGAAGGTAATCGTCAATTGAATGAGGAGTATAAAGAGCGGGTCAAGAAGATGATACGGTTGTTAAGCAGTAAGTAACCAATGGTCAAGGAATAGCTCAGGGCATTCCCTAGATTAGTAGAAGGGAGGATGAATATGGGAAGATGATATTAGTTAATAGAAATGGTAGCATGTAATAATTAGGAAAGATATTGCTGAATTATTTAATGAGCAATTCATAAGTTATGGATATTAAATGCTGTTCAGTGTTGATAGCATACAAAGTCTGAATGAAGATGGAAAGAGCTAAGAGTAGGAGAGAGTAGGAGTGAGTAGAAGTTATACAAGAAATTAAGTAAACTCAATGCTAATAAGGAGATTGAGCTAGTTACACCTTTTGCAGTGTTATATGAGGGGCACTTCCAGAGATTTGACAGCAACCTTGATATAACCCTTTTACAAGATCTTTACAACAGGAAAGCTCCCTAAACGATGCATGGAGAATAAAATATCACATTTCAAAAATGAGGTACTGTCTGATGGCAAATGCGAGATCCCTCGACACTTCTGCGCATTCATTGCAGAAAGCGAATCCATTCCGATAATAGGGTAATCAATGTGTTTCGTGAGATGAGTGTTTATTATTATACGTCGGAAAATTAGATTTTATTTTATGAAAATTCTAGTTTTTAAAGTGATAACTATTTTTCTTGTACAACAGTTGGAAAATATTTTACGTATAAAGCACGTGATTTCGCGTGTTGGTGACGAATTCGTACATCGCCTTATTCCTATCTCCCCTTCAACATGAATTACCATTTCTTGGCAATTGTGCCAGCCGGGGCTCTCTCTGTGATCGGACAGTAACAAGTTTGTTTTGGGTGGAATTACAGCAGAGGAAATTAAAATTATCAGTTGTTTTATTCCTGTTCTCTAGCCAGCATGTCTGTTTCCTCGGTGAAAAATCCGAGTTTTCAAGAGCGTTATGGTCCCAGCGCCTCCGACTGGGTTATCATAAGGGTACGTTTCAAATTATAGGCACGTTTTTGTATCTGTAGTAGTAGTGGCAAAAGTCAGTAAGGTTAATGTTGAATCTAGGAGTGGGAGGATACCACATTAACCTTGCTGACACTTGGATTCATTAAATGGAGGTCATGTTCCAGTAATTCCCTTACATACAACAAATGATAGACATACTAGGCCAGGAAATGCCTTCACAATAACTTTGACAAGTTCCTCTAACAACTGACTTTGATCCCAGTTTAAATACCAGTTTGTCAACTACAAATGTACAGGATAAACTGATATTTAAATTGGAATGGATGATTTGGATGAGAGATTAGTGAGCTGTGTAAGAGAATGACTTTCTGACCTCTTACAACAAAACGTGTATATGGTGTATTATTCAGAAAGATGAAAGTTACTAGTGGTTTTCCCCATGCACCTGTTTTGGATTTGTAGAACGTCTTTTATTTGTTGTATACTTCAGTGTAAAGCTGGAAACGAGGCTAGATTTCTTGTGTTAAGCTATTTACGATTATGTTGAATTTTTTCTTTTACCGCATTGCCACACCTGTTATTAATCCATAACTTGGATTAATAACAAGTAATCCGACATCAAAAGGAATCGTAGAAGACCTAGAGATCATCCATTTTCACTATTCAAGTGCTAGTAATCAAAAGGTTGTGATAGCCAAGGGACTGGTGTTTTGTGGAAAATGAAGTTGGCGTATGTGTTTTTGAAAACAAAAATGACCTCGGAATTCAGAGAAATTGATATGTGATATAAGTAAAATCATAATCGCTATATCATCATTTACAATATGTTGGATATTCATAATTAATGCACTAAAATGACACTTTAAAATAGAGTTAAAAATTTTACCTTGCAGATGGAAGTCCATTGATCAACACTTCTCCTTTGATATCCAATCCTGCAATATTGCGACTAGCCAGGCACTTTAATAATGTTGTCTTACCTGCTCCACTAAAGAATACGTTTAGAAAATAAATAAAAACTACATTAAATGTTTTACAGTAACAAGCGTAGCACGATTATTATAGTTGTGTTTAGTACTCTACGTACAAGTGACTTAACAAGAAAAGTGTGTGTGTGTGTGTGTGTGTGTGTGTGTGTGTGTGTGTGTGTGTGTGTGTGTGTGTGTGTGTGTGTGTGTGTGTGTGTGTGTGTGTGTGTATTAATATTACATAATATTATTATGTAATATAATTACATAATAATATTAATTAAATGTTTGCTCTTCGGGAATATCGCACAATAAAACTGTTAAGCTCTTCTAAATTTAAATTATAAGCTATGTCTGCCTCTATCGATATAGTTGCTAGATCAACCAATCTTTCTTGGGTCATTGCTGTTCACAAACAATTTTTAATCAGTTTAAACTTGGAAAAACTTCTTTCCGCACTTGCTACGCTAACAGGAATTGTTAACGCAGGACGCAGGACATACAGGGTGTTCGGGATAAATTTGACATATTTATAATTAATTATATTTTTCCGTAAGTTACATGTATTAACACACACTTCTCTTCATTTAAAAGTTTGGACCCTTCTTCATTCACATACAAGATGTCAGAAAGGATGGATAGCTGGAACCCACCTGAATCATGGAAGAGAATAACTTGTATCATGATGATTCGTGCCCGCCATCAAAATAAGGATATTACGACTGCTGCCCAATGCTCCCTGAATACAGTAAAAACAATCAGGCATGAACTAGAGACTTGCAATGGTGACTACGAGGATGTAGCAAGAAGAAAGATCCCTAGCAGACGATCTGATTGCGTTCGTACAGCAGAATTCCTCGCAAATCTGCAGGAACAGGTGTTGAAGAACCCTGGCATTGGAATTCGGGCTTTGTTCGTGGAGTTGCTAACTGTAGTCAAGCCCTGGATAACAAGGGTAGCCAATGGTAGGCCGTATGTATGGCAGCAGGATTCGGCCTCTTGCCACACCTCTGGGAAAAGTCAAAAATGGTTGTCTGAAAATTTCTACGACTTCACCAGTCCAAATGTTTGGCCTCCAAACTCCCCAGACCTTAACCCCATGGATTATTTTGTATGGGGCGCAGTTGAAAAAGACACCAATCGCACTTCCAGTAATACAAAAGCCCAGTTAATGGATAAAATTAAAACAGTTTTTGCGGCCCTTCCCAGGGAGACTGTAGCATCAGCTTGTTCGAGGTTCCGAAGCAGAATTGAAGCTGTGATCGATGCTAATGGTGGTTATTTTGAGTAAATCTTGTTGATAGTATTGTAATTAACTCTGCCTGTAATGTTTTTTGTCAATTCATTAAATTTAATAGATACAAAGAAGATTTTCTTTTTCCTTACGAAACTGTCAAATTTATCCCGAACACCCTGTATATGGCGCAGAGGGTGAAGCTTGACGCTTTTCATATTCCCTGTTGTCTGTTTCGGGAGCAGTGATGGGAGAGATTTGTGAGCTATTTTAGCTCGCCCTGAGTGGGCAGAAGTGGTTATTCGTCTTTGGGTGTTAGGATGGCGTTCGGTCTTTTATGTTTCCAGTAGTCATTACTGTCATAGTTTCCGGCTTGTTGTATCAGTTGGTTTGGATGGATAGATGTCTCCATAAAGAATTTTTCTGCTAGGGAGCGTAGTAGTGGAGAGATGTAGGGGATATTTATGTCCCGGTGGATCTGGGCGTTCCTGATGAACCACGGGGCGTCCAGAATCATTCGCAGGCATTTGTTCTGTAGTCTTTGTAGCTTGAGGATGTTTGTCTTGGAGGTATGGCTCCAGGCTGGGGAGGCGTATATGCCTGTGGGACGGATCACTGTCTTGTACAGTAGTATTTTATTTGTTGAGCTTAGTTTGCTGTGTCTGTTGATCAAGGGGTATAGCTGGGCGATAACTTTTGAAGCTTTGGTGCATATGCTCTTGATGTGGCTGTTGAAGCATAATCGCTTATCGAGAAGTATTCCTAGGTATTTTGCTTCAGTTTGTTAACAATCAAAGATAGATATTAAATAAACACTGCTAAACTTGCCAAATTCTGGTGTTTTATAGTCTGAAAGCGATCTTGCAAGTGACGTGAAAATAATACGACCCCGCGTTTTATTTCTTTAATTTCATTCCATCGTCTCATGAAATTTCGTGTTTTTTTTTTTTAATTTTAGTAAGGCAGTTATATGGATTCTATCTCGATGGTCGCATTTCGGTTTTAAAAATTTAGTGATACCTATGGTGTGAAATGTTGGTATACATATCTAATCGGTATCTATGTATAACCTGTAGAAATGGCATTTACTTCCATGACACTAAACTGCTGTAGGTTTTCTAGTCCCTGAATAGAAGAATTTTTATCTTTTTTTCTTCTTCTTTTTTTTTCAGGTAGTTTAGTCGATCCTTGACAGGTAAGTAGGGTTTCCTCAGGGAGAATTGAGTTTAAGCCACAAAACTCAAGATAGCTGACTGTAGAAAATACACTGCAGACAATGATATATACCTATTGTTTAGGATTAGCAACATCTGTCTGAAATACTCTCTCTCTCTCTCTCTCCCCTCAGTGTCTGAGAAATTGATAGTCTTGAGATCAGCTATTAGTGACCGCTTATAGTGAGGAGACGGCTGTCTATTGATCTTCCAAAAAAAGCTGGGCTAGTGAATCTCCACCTACTCCCTTGGGGAATACAAGGCTAAAGCTTCATCAATGGTTAATTTTTAAAACGATCGTTAGCTCTTTCTGCCTTTCAGTTGCGTTCACCTAAATTTCCCACAATATAACATATAACACGAAGCAACGTGTCACTGCATGTGCTAAAGAATGGCATTGACAAAAGTTAACAATCAGAAGAGCTATAGTA
Source organism: Typopeltis vanoorti (assembly GCF_054136105.1). NCBI lineage: Eukaryota > Metazoa > Arthropoda > Arachnida > Uropygi > Thelyphonidae > Typopeltis > Typopeltis vanoorti. The sequence continues at coordinate 156,133,191 of NC_143551.1, forward strand.
TTTTTGCAATTATTGAGCGATTGGTCCTGTTAACAAGTGCTGTTAACTGCATCAGTAATCATACTGATTACTGGTGCAGTTATCATTACTGTTAGTTGTAGCAATCTATAGACAAGTGTTTGATAGATTCGTGAATGTAAACAAGAAATGGACACTGATATAATATCGCAGGAGAGACTCTTTTTTTTTTTTTTTTTGCATCCGACCCCGGTAGCAAGTATTTGTTTTTTTTTTCGATGCTTTTAAGCGTCGAAACATTTTGTTGGGACATTTCCTCCATTCACCACTCCCACAAGTTCCTCTTTCTCATGATTAATCCCTGCATTCTAGATTTTATTGAATGACACATACCTATTACTGTGAGTGCATTAAATCAAGGTGAAGAATAATATAGCCTAGTTATTTGAATGCAGATATTGATTAAAAATTCAAAATAGTAGAGAGAGAGAGAGAGAGAGAAGCATAGCTATACAAAGGCTGAAAGAGATACTTTACCCCAACTTCGTACTGATGGACAGTGAGGGATATACCTATATTTACCTTGATTACCTTGATAGACCTGTGATTTCAGTCAGGATTTCTCCATGACTGCAGGTCGTAAAAAGTCCAGCTGTTCCTCTTCTTGGGCCTTTCTTCTCCATTTTCTTCCGACTTTCTTAATCATTGGGTCTTCCCAACCTTAAAGTTGGTCTTCTAGGCTTCCTTTTGGTATCTCTCGGATACCAGTTTGTAACTCTGACTGTCCATTTGTTGTCTCTTGTTCTGCGAGATGTCCTGCCCATCTTCTTTTGCTGTTGTAGATTGCTTTTATTACATCTGTGAGTCCAGACTTCTTCCTGATTTCTGTGTCCTACATGGTCTATTTTGTTTATATTGCACGTTGAGTTGTTATTAAGCTTTGTTCTTCTTTTAAAGTTGTGTTCCATGTTTCACTGCCACGAGTTAATGCTAGTAAGATGTGGCTGTTGAAAAGATGGACTCTTATTTCTATATCTATGTTTTGGTTGGTAATTGTTGATTTTATTGTGTTGAAGGCTATCCAAGCAGCTCTTTTTCTCCTTTCTATTTCATTTGATATGCCATTATTCATTTTTATGGACTGGCCAAGGTAGATGCAATTTTCAACTTTTTCAATGATGTGGGATTCTAGAGTGATTTTATAATCTTTACAGTATTTGTTCTTCATTCATCTTGTTTTGTCCGGATGTATTTCCAGTTCAATTTTTTGGCAGTTTTGGTTTATGTTATTCAGGGATTGATTCTAAGAGTTTGAGTGAGTGAGATATTAATACCACATCATCGGCGAATAGTAGGATATTTAACATTTCACCATCAATGTTTAGTCCACCTTTCATGACAGTTTTTCGAATGATGCTGTCCAGAGTAGATGTGAAGAGATTAGGTGATAAGACATCACCCTGACATACTCCTCTACTTAAGTTAATTTTAATCGGGTGATAGAAAAGGGTGATTTTGTTGTGCCTTCTTTGTAGATATCTTTTATGAGTTGGATGTATGCTTTTTCTACACCTTGTTCTATTAAAGCTTGGAATACTGCATTATGTTCAACATGTCAAATGCCTTTTTAAATTCTATAAAAAGAAGACAAAGTGGAATCTGGAATTCTCTGCATCTTTCTGTTAGTTGAGTAATAGTTTGAATGTGATCTATTGCTGAAAAGCCTTTTTTGAAACCGGCCTGTTCTTTGCAGCTATTTTTGTTGATGGAGATTTGTATTCTGTTTAGAATGACTCTGGCGAATATGTTATGTGTGTGCTAATAGACAGATGGATCTGTATTTACTGATGTCTTCTTTATTACCGTTTTTATTCAGAATTATGGTCTTTGATGTTTTCCATTCAGTAGGTACTTTCCTTAATTTATATATCGAGGAAATCTTTCTGCTAGAGCTTTAAAGAGTATTTGTCCACCCATTTTTAATTCATCAGATTTTATATCGTCAATTCCTGGTGATAGGTCACTTTTCAATTTTACTTCTTCAGGTAGGACAGATGGTTTTTCCAAATTTTCCAAATTTTCTTCTGGTACTGAAGCTGTGATTACTTATTTAGATGAGTAAAGGTTCTCATAAAACGATGTTACTATTTTTTCCATTTCACCTCTGTTTGTGTATCTGTTTCCTTGAATTGCTTAAGAAGGCTGACGGTAGTGGTTGCTTTAGATTTATTTCTTTTTCTACTTTTTTAGGCTACTGCGGAGCCTAGCTGCTTCTGCCAATTTTGTCATTCTGTACATGTTATAGTCGTCTTTGATATTCTGCCTCAGTTATTTACAGATAACTTTATATTCTAAGCGGTTTTTTCCTGTGTCTTTCAGTATTTTTCTTTTCTTTAATAATTCTATCGTTCTTGCTGATAGGCGTTCCCTGGTCTTAGAAGGAAGTTCATAGGAGGTTCTTTCCTTGCATTTCATTAACTGATTATTAAAGTTTGTTAAATCTTCGTCGATGTCACTTTTTAATTTCCAGCCACTTTCTTCCACATGTTTTCTAAATTCTTCTGGGTTTATCTGTTTTGAGTGTTTTTTATGGTTGAACTGTACTCGTATGCGTTCTTCATTTTTCTTTTGTATTTTGAGGGTGGCACTTATTGGACGGTGGTCTGAATGAATGTCGCAGTAGGTTTTCCCAATGACTTCAACATTATTTATTATTCTTTTGCAATATGTTAGAATGAAATTAATTTCATTTCTTGTCTCTCCATTTAGAGATTGCCAAGTCCATCTTTTTCCAGTTCTCTTTAAAAAAAAAAAACTATTCATAATGTACAGCCTTTCTGCTTCTACAAATTCTGCAAGGAGTTCGCCTCGTTCATTTCTTTTCCCTTTCCCCCACGGTCCAATAAATTTTTCTTCAATAAATCCTGTACCAATCTTTGCATTGAAATTCCTGCACACTATGTTGTTTTTTTCGGTAATGTTTCTCGTAGGTGTTCATAGAAGTTTTCTATTTCTTCTTTGTCAGCTGTTGAGGTGGGTGCATAGGCTACTATTATTTGTATTGTTTCTGACTCTCCTATTTTTAATTTTAGTGTTCCTAGTCGTTCAGAATGGATTGTGCAAGAAATAATATTTTTAGTTAGCTTTTTATTTATGATGAAGCCAATTCCTTCAGCCCTTGCAGCGTTATCTGAGGCTCCCAGGAAAATCTGGTTGCCATTGTTCCATTTTGCTGTTAATTCAGAGCTTTTTCGGGTTTCACAAATAGCAGGGACATCCAACTTTATATTTTGCAGTTCTTGAAACAGGAAATCAATATGGGAGTCGGAAGACAGAGTTCGAGTGTTGAAAGAACCAATAAATAGTGTCGAATTTCCAGATGGTGGTCTACCTTCCTCTGAGAGATTCTTAGCCTCCCCCCCGCTCTTGCAGATTTCTCACCACCACCTTGGTGGGATTGCAAAGACCCGCGCAGGATGGTGGCCTTTTTTTTTCTTCTACTTGCTGGCATCTTTACAGTGGTCTACAATACTTTTCCTGACCATGGTTCTGATGTGGGCCTTTGGTCCACGGCTCCTTATTCGTTATTCGGAGCTTCCCACTTGGGCTTCCCTCATCCATCACCCGAGGGACGCGCTTGGTAGGGGCGAGGTCCCCCCACACCTATATTTAATAACATAAATTAAAGAACATTATTTCATGTAACATTGCAAAAAAAAAGGGTACGTTAAGCGATATGACACTCGCTTTTCTTGGAAAAAATTTTTCTTATTTTTCTTGGAAAGACATATAATGATAAAGTCGAATACAGTTAATTTATCTCATGGTCTGAATATCTTTTTTATTATCATACAACCTTTCTGAGAATTAGATTTTCATTGCGTGAAATACGAGAGACGTACAGAAAGTAAGTTTCGATGGGCTGTCAGAGAAACAAAAATATACTTACAAAAAACTTTATTGGAAATTAAAGTAGACATCTTTCACTACTTTTCTACATAATTTCCGCCATTGTTCAGGCACTTATCATAACGGGAAACCCAGGGGCGCGCCGGCCATATGTGTAATGTGTGAGACGCACACAGGCGCCAAAGATTTAGTCAGATATTTTGGATCAACTTGATATACATAATATTATTCGAAAATTTTCATTATTGAAAACCAGAAAAGTTCAATTCACTAAGTGATTGTTCTTTCTGTTTAAATATTTATTTACCTATTTCTTTACTCAATAATGTTTAATATGTTCCTATTTTATATAGTTGTAAGTTTATCTGTTTCTTATTTATACCTATACAAAATGACAAAGTGATTTTCTTGCCAAATAAAATATAGTCAATTTAATTTTGTACCAAAAAATATTTAATATTTTTGTTTTTATAAAACTGTACGTTTATCTGTTAATTTACGTTAAACTATATAAGGTGCAATTCGTAAACGATTTCCTTGCCAAATAACATAAATTACTTTATTTTTTTCCAAATTATTTTTGTTGTTTTTTTATGGGGGGGTATAGGGGTGCTAACTAAAGTTTTGCATACAGCTGCCGGACACTACTGGCGCACCCCTGGGGCATCAAGAGTTGTATACCTTCGTCATAGAAGGTTACCGCCTGTGACGCAAACCACATATTCACTGCTTCTTTGATCTCGTCGTCGTCTTGAAACCGCTGGCCACCAAGGAAAGATTTCAGATGTTTAAACAGGTGAAAGTCGCTTGGCGCGAGGTCAGGACTATATAGGGATGATGGAATTGTTCCCAGCCGAAGGTGACGAGAAGTTGTGTTACGCCGGCCGTGTGTACACTCCTTGCGTGTTCTCCATAAATCTCAATAATTTGCCAATGAATTTCAGCTGCTTTAACGTTCCTGACATTCAAGAAACGGATAACTGACTTAATTTCACATGCGGCGGGCGATTCGATTTTCTTAGACATTATAAACACACACCAAGAAGCGTACGCACTGCGAGAATGTCAGAAAAGGGCACCAACGCCTTGCTAAGGAATCAACAAACTCAGCACGCATGAGTACCATTGCGATCGCAGCGCTGCAGTGAAAATGTTTAAAAACGGAACTTACTTTCCTGACGTCCCACGTACTTACCTTGCTCCTATAATAGCTAACATAGATCCTTCATGAGCATAGCCAGTCACTAATTAAAAAAAATAAAATACATAAGACATCAATCACACATATAGTAAATGAAAAGATAATGTTAAAGATATCTACATTTTTAAAATTATAATGGCTTTGCCATTCTCAATACAGAAATTATCATATTAATTTATAGAGACGTGCATTTTATTAATCTAGGCAAGTGATTCAGAGAACAAAAATAAATAAATATCATTGTAAAACAAATTTTGAAACATTATTATGGTAAAAAGGAACTGCCTAGCTTGATTCAGCATGTGATGACTTCTTTCCAGAGATGCAAGACGCCTCGAAATAAAATGTCAGCGATGTTAGCACTGATGATATTTAAAAGTTATGGAGATTCAGCTTGTGAAGACGATCACAAAAAGAAGAGTTGGATAAACGTTATTCTTTAACAGAGCTTATACCATTGCCCAATAGTGTTATCATCTATTACAGATACAGTCTCACTGATGCTCTTTTATCTTTCATACAATTGAAAAGGTGTCTCTCCCATACGCTCGAGTTTTTCATCCTGTAAAACTGGCAAACCGACAAGAAGAAGAAGAATACAGGCAATTAACGGACATAATACTGTCATGGATAATAATACTGTCATAGCTACACTTCCTTCGGCATTAATTCAGCAATCCAATCCAACCCAATGTTTCATTATTTCTCGGAATCTAGTTTGAAAATGCCTACAGTGATTTGTCTAATTACAGGATCCCGACAGTTCGAGAAACATCCCATCTAAATCTTTTCTACTGTGAGTATTGTTTAATTTTCTTCTTTAGCCTGTTGGTCCAGTTTCTACTCTCCATTTTTAAACTTCTTTAACTAATTCATATGTAAAATATATTTGACCACATATAATACACTCTAATTTCCTCTCTATTGGGTACTAAATTTTTCTACTCCATTAACCAGGTATAATTCCCGAATGTTTTTTTTTTTCCAGTCCATCATTATCCTCCAAAATCTGTTTCTTTTCCTATTTCTGTTACAGTATTTTTTTCGTCCAATTGTAACTTTAAACACAAACTCAACTGGTTTTTTTTTTTTTTTTTTTTTGCTAATAATAATATTTTTGCCGATGACAAGGTTTATTATTATTATTACGCGACACCCCCAGCGAGTCCAAGTGCTCATCGAGGGAGGGCATCTCTTCTACAACTCTCCGTCTCTACCACTCACTCAATCCACCAACTACAACGAACTGCAACTACACCAACGCCATATACCGCCCACCACCACCACCGCTTTCACAGAGAATCGTAAACATCCACGCCTATGGCGGGATTCGAGCCCGCAGTCTTTTGGGTGGAGAGCGGATACGCTGACCACTCAGCCAACCAGGTCGGCATTATCGTACAGAGTATTTACATATATACAATGAAACACGTTATATTTTCTGTACAGTACAAAGATTCAGTACAAAATGCAGAGTACATACATTTTTTTATAAATATACATTTCTAACTAGCTAAATATTTATCATCTATTTAATATAACACACAATTCACTACACCAGTAGTCGACAACCCGCGGGCCGCATGCAGCCCAAACGTGCATTTTTGTCGGCCCATAAAAGGTTAACCATACTTACATGGCACGTGGCCCGTATGCTGAATTATTTAAATAATATATTTTATAATATGAATAATAAATGAACGATAATTTTATACCCATACTTCGTGATATCGCCATGCAAATTGGCGCGGGTCAACCTTGTGAGTCATCATGTGTGGGGATAACCAGGCGACTTCATCCGACGAAAACCGATATTTTGGCGCGCTTTTTCAGTCACTTTCCCTGGTCCGTTTTTTAATATAATTCAATAAATCAACTATTATTTTCAGAGGATATATATTTCTTAAAAATAATTTCAAAAATGAGTTCAAGAAAACATAAAATTGCAGATGAAGGAAGAATGTTTAATGATGAATGGAACAGCAGGTACTTCTTTATTGAAAATGAGGATAATCCCCTTTGTCTTATTTGTCATAAAACTGTTGCTATTATAAAAGAATATACAGCAATCCCTCAATTAATGCGCCTAATGCGTTATTTAAAACAGGAGCATCAATCGAAAACGTACTAATCGATTATAATAACCTATGGGAAAATGTATAATTCTTCCACAGATTTCTTTTTTGACCCTTAATTTTTTTTATAAAAGAATTAGGGTATGTCGCAGGGCCTAGTTAAAGGAAACCATGAAGCTGAAAGACAAAAACATATTCAGAATACAAATTTATTATTCTGCATCTTAACAAAGAATTGAGCTAACGTAGTTTGGCGAGCATTCTGTTTCTTTTTTTCTTACAACTGACGGTATGGCCTCATTGCCTCTTCTGCAAATGAAGAAAATTTAATCACTGTGAAACTTCTTTGGGCTTGTCAGTGATTAAATTTTCTTCATATTCTCCAGGATCTTCCCGCTGTGCATCTAAATTTAGTAGGCAGAATTTGCACAATGTGGAGGAATGTGCTTCCAAACGGCTCGCATATTGCTAGCAGTAATTTCATTCGACTTTGAGACTTTATAACCAGGCTGAGATTTCTCTGATTTAGCTAGAAATGTCTTGGAAGTCATTCGCTTCCAAAAAAAGGCCGGTTTCATCGACATTAAATATTTGTTGATCACAATAGTCCCCTTCTTACACAATTTTCTTCAAAATCTCTGGATATGTCCTTATCTGCACTTGCAACTTCGCCTGTGATTAGAACATTATGTAGGCTAATTCTCTATTTGAAATCTTCAAATCACTCAGCACTAACTTGGAATTCTTCTTCTTTTCCATCATTGATAATCCTTTCTTTCCAGGTTACAAAGAGACAATGCTTTTGATTTAATAAGGCCAGTGTTTAGCGGGATCCGTTTTTGGTTACAATCTTCGATCCATGTAAAAAGAAGTCTCTCTAATTCAATCATTATAATACTTTGATTTTCAGTGCATGCATGATGAACTTCAAGCAGCCTTACGTTTCTATTTGTATTCAGCAGTTGATTCACCCATTTTTGTGTTCTTGTCCTATCTTTGCTCTGAACTCGCCTCGTTCATTTTTCTTTATTATTTCAAGTTTTTCTTCTAATCAGATTACTTTTCGAGTAATTTTCGCACTTCTGTTTTTTGCTCACATAATCTTTTACTCATGATTAAAGGTTAGGAAAATAATTTAAAATAAAAAAGTAAGGAAAACAATTGCACGAGATATGATGAGCAAAATGCTATGTAAAGCAGACGACATAAATTTTGTCGGTAAATTTGGAAATAGCGTAGTATGCCATTAAAAAATAAATCTGTAAAATGTTTCAAATCGGAAACTAAATTATTTCATCCTGGTGAGTGATTTTTTAAAATAGTTAGCCATAAAAAATGTATAGATCGAAAATTTTTAAAATCTGTAATCTTTATTTTTAAGATGTTGTGGAAGCCTGGAATTTGGAAAGCAGTCGCTTCGTCATTAGTTATGGATACTTCCGTTAGGTCCAACATATCAATAACACCAGTGTAATTCCCAAGATAAGCCCGTAACAATAACCAATGTTTTCGGATGCTTCTGATGTTAATATGCAGGATGCAGAGGCAGAATCGGACGATGAACTGAACAGACAAAAAAAAAAAAAAAAAAAAAACAGGTGCGTCTTATTATTTGAATTCCGTAAATTTATTACTAGAAAAAGGTTTAGAGAATATAGCCAGCTTAGTAGATCTTGACAAAGAACTCTTTGATAAACGTTCTCTTTTCCTTATTTCCAAACTTCTCGAGTTTGGAAATAAGGAAAATTAATTTAATTTTATGGTTCCCAACCATAGAAGAAGCAGAACTTCTCTCTATAATACATCAAATCAAACCAAACAAAGGTTTGATGTATTTGATGTATTTGATGGTATAAGACCTAAGGATATCAAGAAACACGCAACTAGCTTAGGCCCTATCCTACTAAAATTAATAAATAAAATATTTAAAACAGGACAGATACCAAGTATGCTAAAGACTGCCATAATTACACCCATAATCAAACATGGAAAAAGAAATTTAATCAGCAAGTACAGACACATAGCAACATTACCAATTATCAATCAAAGTATGAAGAGGATCATGGATCATACTAAAGAAACTCACAGCATATACAGAGAACTTTCATATTATCACCAAAACACAATACGTTTTTCAGAAAAATAAGGGAACAACATCTCTCTTGGAAGATTTTACAGACGTAATTAATACTGCCTTAGACAAAAACAAAATTGCCATGATAGTCTTTATTGATCTAACTAAAGCATTTGATACACTTACACATCAAACATTGTTAGAAAAGCTGAGGCATATTGGAATAGACGGGCCTCTTCACAGGTGGTTTACAAACCACCTTCAAAATAGAAAGCATATCACACGTATCGGGTCGTAGAGAGCTACAACTAACCTGTGGAGTGCCAGAGGGAGCTATAATTTCCCTAACTCTATTCAACATTAATACGCATGATATTAATCAGCTACCTCTCAAAGGCAAGATCTTCCAATACGCAGACGATACAGCTATAATATCCATTCATAATAACGCAAGCATAGCCCAAACAAATATGCAAAATGATATAAATCTGCTCATAGACTAGCTCACCAAAAACTCCATACACCTAAACTCAGATAAGACAAAATTAATGATACTCAGAAATCCACTGATTCGACCAGTTGATAAGAAATATATAACCATCCAACATCCACTCTCCAACATAAAAAACACACAGAACAGTAAAACCACTACAATCACTCAGGTTGAAACAATACGATACCTTGGAATTTACTCGATGCAGATATGAACTGGAATAGCCATATAAATCATCTACACAACAAATTTCGAACAATAACTGGCAAGCTCTACAGGTTAAAATACATAGTTCCCACACACACCTAAAAACACTAATATACAAAGTACTATGCCAAAATATACTAAGATACGCTATGACAACGTATGCTTTCCGTGCACCCTACAAACTAAATACATTAATGTCATTACAGTACAAATTGATAAAAATGATCTTTTGGGAACAAAGAGACAATATCAATTTTATATATACTGCGATGTCAGAACACAAAATACTGACAGCAAAACACGTATGTCACTATGCAGCTTTGCTAAAACATTATTTCGATGCGAACCACAGGAAAGTGAGAAATACATGCCGTATAACAAGACCTCAGAGAACTAAGTATATCACATATAAATACAATAATCACTACGGAAAGGCCACATGAAACTTCTACATCCCATACATGCTAAACAAATTAACCTTTTGAATACAGGAACCCTACAAACTACAATAGCCTGAATAAAGCCCTAAGGACATATTATGAACAAGAAACACGAACCCTAAATACATATAAACTTAATGAAACACAATATCAGACTTAATTCAGCGACGCATCAAGATATTCCAAGTTATCGTGTGCGTGTGTGTGTGCATGTGCGCGAATTTCTCAGTCAATCATATTTCTCAAATCAATCATATTTAAGCGCTGTAGTTACAGCGCTTAAATATGTTAAAATCAAAATTATAAATATATATATATATAACTCATTTAAATGAATAAATGATGTATTATTATTATTATTATTATTATTATTATTATTATTATTATTATTATTATTATTATTATTATTATTATTAACCACGTTAATGCATTATACAGAACAAAAAAAAAAGAAAAGAAAGAAAAATCTGTACGAATTTCATTGTTGCAAAAAAAAAAAAATTGAATTAAACCTGTTGTAAAAATGTAACCTTATGTGTTGTAAATATGCAATCACAATATGTAATCATAATTTTAATAATAAAAAAGGATTGAATTTAAAAAAAATGTAATCAATGAATGTATCATATGTAATCAAATGCATGTAATGTATGACTCAAATGGAATCAAACGCACGTAATGTATGTATCATATGTAATCAAATGTATGTAATGTATGTATTAATGTAATTAAATGCATGTAATGTAATGTAATGTATGAATCAAATGCATGTAATGTAATGCAATGTATGAATCATATGGAATCAAATGCACGTAATGTAATGTATGTATCATATATAATCAAATGTATGCATGTATGTATCACATGTAATTTAAATATCTAATCATAAATTATAATAAAAATATTATTATTATTATTATTATTATTATTATTATTATTATTATTATTATTATTATTATTGCAATTAGCAGATTTGTTTTGTGAGCGAATTCGTACTCAAGTTATTCCTGGATTTTCTCTCTCTCTACTGATTTTACTCAACTTCGGTATTCATAATCTTACCTAATTTCAATTTTGGTTCCACTCGGATTATTTGCCTTAGCAGCAGTTGGAAAAACGTTTATAAATTATATACAGGAAAACTTGCTAAAATCCTAATGATATTTAATTTAAAAAATATGTCTCATATCGCCTTTTATTTTCAAACGAACTAACGACACTCTTTTAGCACTAATTTTGAAAAGGTGTTTACGCCAATTTCCACCTTCATCATCACTAGAGATGACCGTGTTTCTTGCTGTGTGACTAAACGTTGGGTAACAATAACAACAAAAAGTGGTAGACAACTGCCTCTATCTCGAGTAGTAATCCTAATGCAGTATGTTATTTGTATGTATCACTGTGTGCCCTCTACAGCTAATCTTTCAGCTCTTAAATATTAAAAACATTTTATGCTGGCGCTATAACTGGTGGAGACAAACTCAGGAACCAGAAAAAAAAGTTCATGTAATCAATGACTAGGATCAAACCTATTAGTCTTTCTTCTTATTGTAACAATAAGTAGTCATGGTTTCTACCGTATGCTCCTACTCATCTGTTGACTAATAATAGTTTCCACTCGCCCGAAGATCATCTTCATGCTGTTCTTCTCCAAAATCATATGGATGTGTTTCTCCCTGAGTGAATAAAAAGAGAGTAACGAGAGAATAAGTTCTTAATCCCAATCCAGTATATTATATGTATGTATTTTGCTATATGTGCTCGAAAGCTGATTTTTCAGCTGTAAGAGAACTTAGGAACTAAAAGAAATAGTTCATGTAACTAGTGACTAGGATCGAGCCTATAAGTCTTTCTTCTGAATGGAGCAATAAGTGTCATAATCTCTATCCCATTCCTTACACTCATATCTCTTGATTAATAAGCTTTCTATTGTCTTTCGGTCATCTCAAATATTCTCCTCCTTCTCCAACATTTATGGCATTCATACACTTTTCAGTTAAAAGAGCTTTCTCCAGCATACAAAAGTCTGATTCTCTAATCATTCAATTCATTTCAAGTGCCAAGTACTAATTCTATCCTTCTTTGATTTTTGTTCTCATCTCACATCATTAATATCCAGATTCTTCTGCTCAACACTGTGCACCATATCCTCTATCGGTATATTCCATATCGCAAGTTGAAGTATCCTGTGTTAATTATAACTGGAATAAAAGTGAATTTCTTAGTCCATTGATATTGCTGAAAAGTGTATTTTTTTCATCATGTTATTACAAAATAAAAAAAAATCATATGTAATGCATGAAGTTTTTTTTCGCTTTTGTCTCTTCCGTGTTTTAAGGGTTATTATTATTATTATTATTATTATTATTATTATTATTATTATTATTATTATTATTATTATTATTATTATTATAACTAAATTAAAACAAGATGTCCGAAATGTGAATGTGCAAATCAAACAGATGATTATCTTTAGGGTTTTTGTAGAATAATTCTTCATCTGCATGCTGCATGGTTTGAATAAAATATCTTCTTTGTTGACATTTTTGCATACTGTGTGGAGAAACAATATTCTACTTCGGCCAACTACCTAGGTGCTGGTCTGCTCAGAAATAATGTGTTGTGTTGGAACGACTCTTGTTCTCAAGATACTCAAAACATTAAAATATTACGTTTTCTTTTATTTTTTTTATTTATTTAAGAAGAACATTCCTGATTCGTCGTTCTTCGTCATATGGGATTACAAATATTCATAAATCACATATTTATCTTTATATTATAAATATACTTTAAGTTTTTGTGAACATATTTAATTTTTTATTAATTAAATTTAAATTTATTAATTTAATATATATATATATAATATGCCAGATCTCGTCTGGCCCGGCACGGGTAAACGAAATAGCGCTCGGTTCACCAAGCATTACTTCGTTCGCCTTGTTCACAGCGGCCATGATTCCCGAGAGCTATAAGGTATCTTATATGAGTGCTAATTCATAAGTAGTATAGAAATAGAAGACACGACACAGCATAAATAAAAAAAAAAAAGAATTTTAATTAGGAAAAGATTTTTGGAATTTTTTTAGTGTTTTTTTCCCCTCGTTCTTTAGGGGGTGCCAGGGTCCCTTGGCCCCCGCCTCTGGGTGCGCCACTGTGTGTGCGTGTGTGTGTGTGTGTGTGTGTGTGTGTGCGCGTGCGTGCGTGCGTGCGGTTAGCCTAGTGGCTGTTGCGCTTCGCAACCATATGCCTGGGGAAGGGGTGTCCTAGGTTCGATTCCCGTCGGTGACGTGAGGAGCTCAAAGTTCTTCCTGAGCAATAGCAAAGCCAAGTTAGCCGGTCTTGGGCGTGGAAAGTCGGGTTTTCTCCTCGGTTCATCTGGGGTTTTTCATCCCGCAAAGCAAGCAAACCGGCGTTGAGAACTCAACACCACTGCGGACGTAGGATACACAGGGAGCATAGGGCTGACCTATGCCCAGGTGTAGACCCTGATATAAACCCTCGACACCGCAAGGTAAAAGAGGGGAAAATGAGATGAAATACATATATATATATATATATATATATATGTATAAACTAAAATTAGAGAATAAGTAATCTCTTGTTTCATCATCATCATCACGAACCATGAGCTCACTGCCCGTTAATGTCTGATGTCTGTTTCACTATCTTCTTCCACCTTTCTTTGTCCAGTGCACAGTGTCGCAGTTTTTGTACACCCATTCCACATCAGTCTTTTATATCGTCAATCCATTCTCTGTATAGTCTACCTCTTCTGTTTAAACCATCCAAAATACCAAACATAAATGTCTTTATCTTCCGGTCCTCACTCATTCTACAGATGTGTCCAAATAATTGCAACTTTCGTTTTATAATCTTTTGCATTAGATTCTGTTTTGGTTGTATCTTCTGATAGAGCTCTTCATTGGTAATTTTCTGTACCCATCCTATCCTTAGAATCTTCTTGTAACAAGTTTTTCAAATGCCAAACTTCTTTTTCTTGATTCTTTATTTATTACCCACGTTTCAGATCAGTACAATACACCACTGAAGATGCGTGTTTCCAGTGCTCTTAGTTTTGTTTGCAGACTGATCACTTTACTTTTCCAGATGTTATCCATGGCCTTAAGACTTGTTCTTCCATTTTCAATCCTGATCTTTATTTCATTTTTTTACAGTCCAAGTCATATGTCAGTTTACTTCTCAAATATGTGAATTGTTCTACATTTTCTATATCAGTTCCATCCACTTGTATCTTTTGTTTCATGTTCTTCTCACCATATACCATTGTCTTTGTTTTTTCCAAGTTCATAACAAGTCCAAATCTCTTCCCTTCCTCGTTTAACAGTTTCAGTGTTTTTTGTAGTTCTCTTTCGTCTTTTTCAATAATAACAATGTCATCTGCAAATCTGAGATTGTTAATTCTCATTCCATGTACAGATATTCCTTTGGCATCTTCCTTCAATTTGTCCATTGCTCTTTCTAAATGTGTGATGAAAATGCTTGGTGATATTGGGTCTCCCTGTCTAGTACCTCTGCTTATTTTAAACCATTTCTCCAAATCATCACCTTCTAACTGCTGCAACTGCATTGATAAACATCTTTTAATATAGCTATTAGTTTTTTTATCAATTCCATAAGATTAAAAAACTGTTAATGTCACTTTCTGGTCAATACCGTCAAATGTTTTCTGAAAATCAACAAAGCAAGTATATATGTTTTTGTTTTTTCTCCTAGCTTTCTCTGCTATTAACATCATTGTCAAAATCTGTTGAATTGTAGTTCTATCCTTCCTAAATCCTGCTTGCTCGTCTCTTGCAGACGAGCAAACAGGATGCAGAACTGCACAATTGGAAGCAGGGTATGCTTCCAATTGTGTTCTCAATCTTTCTGTCAATATGATCATCATCACTTTACCAAGGTGACTTATCAAGGCAATTGTTCTATAATTTTTACATTCTAGCTTATTTCCTTTCTTGTATAATGTTACTAATATTGATTTCACCCACTCCTCTGGCATTTTCCCTTCTTTCCATACCATATTACATAGTTGGTGCATTTCTGTAACCATACTTTTACCACCATATTTAATCATTTCTCCAGTAATAACACAACAAGAGTCCTGGTAAGGACTCTTGTTGTGTTTTAGCCGTCCTATTGCTTTTTATACCTCTCTTAAAATGTCCATACCATGCTCATTACCTGGTGGTGATATGTGCTTCAATTCTTCAGTCAGTTTCCCAATGCTATCTGAATCTAGATTTTCTTCATATAACTCACTACAGTATCTTGTCCACCGCTGTACAATTTTTTCTTTATTCATCAATACTTTGCCTTTTTCATCTGTAATTGTGGTCTGTTTGGGTTGCCACTTTCTATTAATGGTTCTGATCATTTTGTATACCTCCCGTGTTTTATGCTCTCCATAGTACTGTCCTATATTGTTGCATTGAGCTTCTAACCATTTCATCTTATCCATTCTGACTGCTTTTTTTCACCTCATTACACTTTCTTCTATATTGCACTTCTATTTGTTCTGATGTATCCCTTCTTATCTTCAACAATCTTTTCTCCTGTACTAACTTCAGTGTTTCTTGTGTAATCTATTTCTTCTTGATCTTCTCTTCTTCTGGTATTGTTTCTTCAACTGCATTTTCTATCGCCTTCATTATTCTTTTCACTCTTAAATTCGTGTGTTTTTCTTTCTCCACACTTTTAAGTTTCTCTTCTAACACTGTTCTGTGCCTTCTTCCTATTTCTGCTTCAATTATTCGTGCTGTATCTCTTCTATTCTGATGTTGGGGGTTATATTTCTTTTTAATTTTAACTTGATGTTTGCAATCACTAAACTATGGTCCGAGTCTATATCCGCTCCTTGAAAAGTTCGATCTCATTGTTAAAATAAGGTTAATGAGGTCATTAACCTCATGAACATGAGATGAAATAAGATACATATATATATTTATTTATTTATTTGAAAACTAAAATTAGTGAATAAGTAATATTTTGTTTGCTTACATGTATATTTATATATTCTAAGCATTCAAAGTGAAATTTTTTAAAAAAAACAATTAATACTAAAATTCATATTTACCACCAGATAAGAGAGTCCTCGACGCATTTTCTTCAGATTTATTTCTCTGCCAAAACGTCTTTTTCGAATTCTTTAATGTTACAGTAAGATCTTTCCATGTTAAAACTATGCCTTCATTTCTAGGCACCAAAAGGTTCTTTATTCGTTTCTTTATATCAAAATCTTCCACCTGGGGATAAAATATACAATAAAGTGATTACTTCCAAATGATTATTCAAGAATTACCACATTCTTCCGACTTTCATCTAGAAGTGTGAAAAAAATGAAAGTAACGTCTTTCCTAAATGAAATACAAAGTCATTCTAGATAAACGAGACAGGTCATACAAGTATCTTTTTTTCAAACATAATTCATCTGTATAATGTCACTTATCAGACAGCAAGATAAACTATTCAAGTATTTAGCAGCATCTGATGCTGTGTTTGTGTCTGATATTACCACTCACTTTGTATTCACCCATATTTAATGCCATATTTAACCATCGCTTCCTTTTCAGCCAACCAAGAGGAGAGATATCTGATCACAGAGTCTGAAAAAATACGCTGGAAACGAGTCTCTTTTCATGTCTAGTCAGAGCTTTAGCAATAACTCTTAGCAATATACATAAAAAGGAGACTTTTCACGCTCTTTGTAGTTTTTCGAAATGTTATCCTTTTCGTTGGTTTCTAAGCTCGTTATTTTTTATCTATTTATTTATTTATTGGAGGATCTCAAACAGGAAAGGTTGCACATCCTTCAATACGAGTACCGTGGATAATAGAAGTTTGAAAATAAATAAACGCATAAATATTATATTTGAAACTTTAGGTTGTACTATTTAGAAAATAAATACGAGAGGATGGCAGATGAAGCTATGCAGGAATCAGTAGAAAAAAATCCTTTGTTTGAATATGAAATGCTGAATATATCTTCAAAGCTTAATGAGGAATTACTGATACAAATTCTGATGAAGAGCAAACCATCAAAATATCTGTAGAAAATGCATAGCGGAAAGGTATGTTTATATGACAGAATGAAGAGAAACTGAGACTGAGTGAGACAGGCTTCTGAATATACTCGTATATTATACTTTTTTGTTTCTCTTTTAACTGTTGGAGTATAAGCTGAAATAACGCATTGCATGTTTGGATATGCATAATAATTTCTTCAGCCACTGCCGTTATAAAAAATAATTGTTAAAAAAAAAGTTACGCTTAAAAAGTACTTAACATAACTTTGTGTAATGGTCATGACAATAGGTGTGCAGAAGACCATCATAGTCTTCTAGCCATTGACCTAAAAAAATTTTTCTTAGCTTATTTTATTATTATTATTATTTATTCAGCTGGTTCCAGAGTTCGTTTATTCTTGACACAGGCAAATAGAATTTTTCCTCTTGGCAGTTCTCGTTCTCTTCCACCTGATATACATCAACATTAATACTGATTCCTTATGTAAGGATACTTGACCCTTTTGAATGTTGACCGTTCTTATTTGGAGTTATTCCGTACTTTAATCTCAAATATCGCTTAAAACTATTACTATTATTATTATTATTATTATTATAAATTTTTGATAAATTGGGCCATCCCAGGTCAACATTCATACTGAGAAGTAAGCGTAGGGAGTCAACTGCAAGTGGGCTATCCCCCACACTCACCGAATGTGACCATAGGGTGCTACGAAAGAATATGTAAAAACCTCCATTCGTCGAAAGGCACGTTGAATGCGAAGTTCCGGGCATCGACTGGATCACGCGAATCTGCACAAAAATATTCAGAACAGGCTCACAGCATGGGTTTCCATGGTAGGACTGCAATATGCAGTGATGCAAAGAGCGTGTACAGTGAAAGCTTGAAAAGCTGTGTTATGTTATGGAGCGACGAATCACGCTACACTCTCTACCGAGCAGATGGACGGATATGGGTGTGGCGAATGCCCGGTGAAGTTCTCTTACCAGAGTGCATAACCCCAACTATGAAATGCGGAGGTGGCGGTGTGATGGTATGGTCCTGTTTTTCTTGGTGAGCCTCGGACCTCTGTTTGTGGTGCCACGAACATTGAACTCCGAGAGGCATCTGAACATTCTGGACAATGCAATGCTTTATACTTTGGTTTGTGGACATGAACTTCACCACACTTGACTGGCCTCCACAGAGCCCTGATCTCAACCCTATTAAACACCTGTGGAACGAACTGGAGCGTCAGGTGTAGTCAAGGGATGTCTACCCCCCACAACATTCCAAGACCTCATTATATGCCCACAGAAAGAATGGTCCAAAATTCCCATTGATCGCGATCTTGTGTTTGTGGAAAATAGTCCTATAGAATTGCTGAAATCATCACAGCGAAAGGATCCTACATCTTATCAGGGCGGGCGCCATAGCTGTTTGTTCCTCACATAATGGTGTTCGTTAACTTTTTTATCTATTGTATATGTACTGTATGTATGTGTGGGAGGGGAACTCCAATGTCAAAATAAGTGACTTAATTTTAGTACTTAAAAGCGATGTATATAATTTCATACGCATCATAATTTATTCAAGTTGTGTATATAAACTGATATTCTGCATAATGTTCTCATTAACCAATTTCTTGTCATTTGAATTAGATATCCTTTCAATGTAGAAACAGATGAAAGCATGCCTCCGTTCTTCAATACAGCGATAGAAAGCCATAGTGATGCAACAGAAAACTACAGGAAAAATCGGAGCTGAAAGAACGTTTATAAATTAAAATTTAAAAATTATCTAAGAAGTGACAGGTATGTCATCCTTAGCCGTCGACAGTTATGTCAAAGTTGACAGATAAATTAATGGCTAAGGATAACAGATTTGTCATCCTTAGCCATTGACAGCTAAGGATGACATTCTGTGGTTAATGGAATCAGCTCGTAAGACGATCAGTGATAAACATGTTATGAAATCTCATATAGCTCAACCGTATCTGTTTTCAGAATTTCTGATTGAAAGTTTGAAAAAGAGAAAAGTTGCTGTTTGGTCATAGAGTAGCAGGCAGCTCATAAGAGGATCCCAGAAGAATTCTTGCATCATTATGAGTCAAAAAGTGAACAGGGTTTGAACAGAACCTTTGCCTAAGACGCATATAACATTTGAAACAGAACTAAAAAGTTAATCCTTACTTCGCACACATCCAACCTCTCTTCATCAAAAGAAACAAATAATGCCAACTTCAACAAGTCGAAAGTTAATCTAATGATTATAATAGCTTACAAGAATGAAGATATAGCGATCGAATGAACGTCTGAAACAGCCGTCTATAGGAAGTTTCTGCAAAAATGTTGTACTATGCCCGAAAATTAGAGGCAAAAGACATCTAAGTGAAGCATTACTTTTTGTATAATGTTTCATTTTAAGTATCTGAACTATCGAAAAGCTATAGGTTGACACTAAATATAGTACATAGTTTCTAATTGCCTCTGTATATTGATTCTAATTGCCTCTGTGTTTAGTGATATGATAAAGCTACACCTTACCTCAAGGTCAAGAACAGTCCAAGAAGTTTCATCTGAACCAGCACAAACAAAATGTTTTAAGCAAATTTTTAACCCATGGTTAATAAATTGATACCCCATTTTAGTTAACATGTTAAATTCAAAAATTATTGTTTATTGCTTTTAAATATTGAAAAATAATATTGTTTTTAAAAACAATACTAATCCCAAAGACATTCAAAGAATTTTAATTCTTCAATGATTTTGTTATTTATTTGTATCAAGTACAACCATTTTGCATAATGGTTGCACATTTCTCCCATCAATCCTATAAAATCCTTTCAGTAATTTAAATGTTTATATCACATTTTTTTGCCTATCAGCCAATTTTGCAATCCACAAACCCTCAAATCTATCCCTCATACGCAGCATTCCACAGACCACTCACCATCTTGGCACCTCTGGATCCTCTCCACTACCTCAATCCGTAATCCTGTGAGTTATCCTAGCTACTTTAACAATATACTCTCTAAGCTTCAACTTTCTATTACAGTCCTGACATGCACGCTCCAATCTCCGACAAGCTTCCCAAGTTGATAAACATCTATGGTAGCTAAGATTGTAGCCGTTGGTTGGTAGCTAAGTTGAAAAACGCCTATGCTCGTTTGGCAAAATCTCTGCTGAAGTGATTCAACTTACAGAGCACACCGAGAAATAAAAAAGTATGCTAGCTGGAATGCAAAACTTTCCCAAACGTTTGAAAAACAGTGAAAAGGCAAAATGAAGATTATACTGAATACTATAAATGTATTTTATTAAATATATGTTTGGTTTAACAACAGAAGGTCATTGTAATAAACATTAAAAAAATTGCCCTCTTACAGCATACGAGGGTATACCATTGAGATGGATTTTCGTTAGCCAGTATGACTGTTTTTGCCGGATGAAATACTGGAGGGAATGAAAAGTGTTTAGTGAAAGCAAGTGTTCTATTAAATTAGAAGATGGCATAGACAAGAAATAATTTGAAAGAATCGAGTAAACAAATTTTCAGTCAGAGAAATTCAAAATACATCCGAAGATTATTTGAATGAGATATCAGAGAAAATGCATTCGTAAAGGTGACTTTTTAAATGATTAATTAATGAGTGACAGAGAGGGAAATTAATGAGTCAAATAATTGTGATGAAAGAACCTATAGTTGTGATTAATAAATAATAATTTTTAAATGTAAAACGAAATACGTGCGATTTAGATTTTTGCAAGTTTCATTAATGTATTTCTTATATTCTTGATACGAATTTCAAGGGTCCGAGAAAGTGATTTTACATCTCGTGAAAACTACTTATTAAAATTCCTGAATCCATCACTCATATATCAGAATATTATCATCAGATATGAAATGTTGAATAATACCAGTCCAGAGAGTTTAAACTGAATAATTGTTTTGAAATCCCCATTGTTTAATTAATTTCTCCACCATTCTTTTAAACTTTACAAACTTTACACAGCGACATCCATGATATATATGAAATTTGTGATAAAAATACAGAGCTCAATTAACTAACTTAGAAGGTTCACCAAGTCAATCAGCCATCAAACTGATTTTTCACTTAAGCGAAAAATCAGTTTGATGGCTAAACAGTAAGGTAATTTAATAAATGTACAAGAGAGCGCCAAATGCGTGCGTTGAAACTGCAATACATTTTCTCCGATGAGTTCTATAGAACTTTTATATCTCTTATATTTGGGAATTACATCTCTCTCTCTCTCTCTCTCTCTCACACACACACACACACACAGATGCACACACGCGCCCGCGCACACACGCACGCACGCACGCACACACACACACACACACACACACACACACACACACACACACACACACACACACACACACACATACACACAGTTCTTATATTTTATCTTGAAGTAAGTGAGATAACTATACATGTTTGACGGGTTGATTGTATTACTTGTAAGGAAGGTCAGTCTGAAAAAATTAAAAAAAAGTATTGTATAGTAATCCTATTCAATTTCGAACATGAAACCTTGCGTTTAACTGTAGTTTCTAGTAATTAGGTCAGATCGTTCTCATAGGATATGAAGAATCTCATTTCTATTCAGATATCATGTACAGAATGTATTCTGATCCAAACTTGAGTTCGTGACAATGCCGATGGAGGGATATAAAAAAAATGCTACGTAACATTTTTTTTATATCCCTCCATTTGGTCATTGAAGCAATAACGAATTAAATATATGAGTTAACTTTCTTATCTTTTTTTTTTAATAAATATCTATTATTTAGATTAGCATGGCTTTATTGAACTCTGATCTGTGTTCATCTGTTTATATTGTCATGAATTTCAAAAACTTATCCGAGTGGTAAAATTTAAAGATTGGATAATAGGAAGTACTTATCATTGAAAACAATGTAATTCGACATTAAATAAAAACTGAAATATAGATTTCATAAAGAAATAAAATATTTATATTTACATCCTCAAGGGAAAATGAATATATAGAGAAATTCGCATTTTATTAAAAATAAGAAAATATGTGGAACATATTTCTTTTCAACTTCACTTTTTTATGTTAATAGTGCGGATTGGTATTTTATAATCCGCGCGATACCAATCCGTATCTATTAGAATCGTCATGTTGGTATATCCTTACCCATAATAATAAATCTCCGACTTTATTCATATAAAAATTTGAAATTTGGAGTGTCGGTACGAAAATTTGTGCAGAAATCTTAGTTTGAATTCCAAAGGACTATTCTGACTGATAAAGTTTAGCAAAATGATTCGAAAGAATAAAAATCATAAGTTACAAATGGCAATCGGAAACCTGTCCAGCACATTAGTCAAAACTGATTCTACATTAGATTGCTGTGTTAATAAATGATATTACTGAATGCTATTATTTATAATGATATAAAGAATGCTATTACAAATCGCAGCATTTTTATGACTGTCTGGGATTATTTCCCGACAGTCACAAAAGTAAAAAAAGGTCTTTACTCAATTAATGAAAAATAATAATAATAAATATCCGTCATTAATTTGTAATAAGTAGAAAATAAAGTAATGTCTGCTTTTTAAAACTATAAAAAAGATATCGAAAGTTATCGAGAACTTATGAAACTGTACATTCACATACAGTTTGTTTTATTGCACTATTTAAATAACACGTACTCTGCCTAAGAGCCAATATATTCACATTTTATTAATGATTTTCATTAAGAGTTTCACTGGGTTGATAATATATCATGAAACGTTGGTTTTCTCCAGAGAAGACAAAGCAGAAACCCTGAATATCTCGCTGATTTCGTGTTTAAATATTTTTTCATAATTATTATATTATTATTATTATTATTATTATTATTATTATTATTATTATTATTATTATTATTATTATTTCACCCCTCCCAGGGAGTCCAAACACTCATCGAGGGAGGGCACCAGCTCTACAAACTCCGTCTCCAACACTCAATCACCAACTGATCGCAACTACGCTAACGCCATCTACCGCCGCCCACCACTGGTATTTCCACACACAATCACAAGCATCCATGTCTACAGCGGGATTCGAGCCAGCAGCCTTTTGGCTGGAGAGCAGATACGTTACCCACTCGTCCAACCAGGCCAGCCTGGTTGGCCGAGTGGGTTTATTAATATTTAATAAAGTTGCACAACCAGTAAATGTCAACACAGAAAGTGAAGAGCAGTAATTCTTGCCAATCCTTGGAAAAGGTACAACAAATGAATATATCCATTTGTTCAACTGAAGGCGAGTCAGACGGTATCATACGAAAATGGCAGGGTTTCTCTAGGAAATTAGGATTTTCAAATCCGAGATAAAACACTGGTTAAAAGAACACACACACACACACATTATTAAGACTCAGATTGTATGATGTTCATTTCTGAGAACATTTTCTTTCTCTCTCTCTCTCTCTCTCTCTCTCTCTGTAAGACGTTTTATTAAATATTTAATGTTTAATATTTTTTATATCATTGTTCTATTTGTGAGTCCAGTGGACGAATTTTGTTTTTGAACTAAGATTTTTGTTTCTTCTCTTTCACCAGATTTGAATATATATATATATATATATATATATATATATATATTATTTCATTGTTACCTCATATTTTTCAGCCTCTATGAGAGTTCCAGTTGTTTCGCACGCTGCAGTTCTCACGACTTTGATTTAAAGCAAACGAATATCCGTAAACTGTGATCTTTATCAGGCCATAGAATTCTCTCTCTCTCTCTTCTCCCCGCATCTTTTCAATTTTGAGAGGCTATCTAATTTATCTGAAATGTTCGCTCAACGTCATTAGCTATATAAAATTCCAACATTCACTCAAGATACATACCACCTTCTTTCCCACAACGAAATGTATTTATGTTAAATCAGTAGTTTTTCTTTCATTTCTAATTATTTTTTTTGTTCGTACTGTGATACTGTACCCTACAAAAAAAAGACATGTGTCAACTTAATGGGTGTCTCTTTTCACTAATATTTCGACGAGTCTTTAAGGAACAGGGTGGTTCTTTAATAGTTTGTATTTATAGTTTCCACGTCATATATCGTAAAGATTTCAATACTTGGGGAGCTTCACTCCTACCAAGCGCGTCCCTCAGGTGGCGGATGAGGGAAGTCCAAGTGGGCAGCTCCAAATAATGAATAAGGAGCCGTGGATCAAAGGTGCACTTCAGAACCATGGTCAGGAGAAGTGCTGTAGACCACTGTAAAGATGCCAGCAAGTACAAGAAGAAAAAGGCCCCAGTCCTGCGCGGGTCTTTGCAATCCCACTAAGGTGGTGGTGGTGGTGGTGAGGAATCTGCAAGAGCAGGGGGTGCTAAGAATCTCGCAGAGGAAGGTAGACCACCATCTGAAAATTCGACACTATTTATTGGTTCTTTCAACACTCGAACTCTGTCTTCAGACTCCCATATTGATTTCTTGATTCGAGAACTGCAAAATATAAAGTTTGATGTTCTTGCTATTTGTGAAATCCAAAGAAGTTCTGAATTAACGCAAAATGGAACAATCGCAGCCAAATCTTCCTGGGACCTTCAGATAACGCTGCAAGAGGTGAAGGAGTTGGCTTCATCATAAACGAAAAGCTAACTAAAATATTATTTCTTGCACAATCCATTCTGAACGACTAGGAACACTAAAATTAAAAATAGAAGAATCGGTAACAATAAAAATAGTAGTAGTCTATGCACCTACTTCAACAGCTGACAAAGAAGAAATAGACAACCTTTATGAACACCTACGAGAAACATTACAGAAGAAAATAGCATACACTATAGTGGGTAGGAATTTCAATGCAAAGATCGGTAAGGATCTAGTGAAGAAAAATAAATTGGACCAATTGGGGAAAGGGCAAATAAATGAAAAGAAAGATACCCCAAGCAGAATTTGTTGAAGCAATAAAGGCTTTACATTATGAATAGTTTTTTTAAAAAAGAACTGGAAAAAGATATATATCAGTGATATAGTTCACGGTGTGAAAAGGGATATTCAGTGTTTGCTAATGATGCTAAATTAGGAAGAGCAATATGAGAAAGTTCTGAAGTGTTACAACAGAATATGAATAGGTTGATGCTTTCCGCTGAAAAAAGGGGTGTCACTCCTATGTGGCTAAGTGTAAAGTTATGCACTTTAGCCAGTGAAAATGAAATGAAGTTTATCATATTGGAGGAACTTTGCTTCAGGAGCGGAAGGAGGTGAAGGATTTTGGGAGATAGGAAAGTGAATTTCGAGGTACAGATCGCGAAAGTTGTAAGGTTACCCAGAAAACTGCTGCTATAATTCGAAGAACCTCCATAAGTATGAAAAAGAGGTGACAGTGATATTGTATAAGACACTACTCGGACCATATTCAGATTTCTGTGCACAGCTCTGGTCACCTGGCTATGTTGAACATAAGCAAACATTCGAGAGAGCGCAGAATCAAATAAGTAAAGCGGTCCAAGGTCTGAGTACGAGAGCAGATGTGGTCTGCAGTGGTTCATGAATATGAGACATATAAGTTGGTGCGAGGACTCATACAGATACAGGAGGATTATTGCATATGGTAATAGGCGCTACAAGAACAAGAGATCATCCATGAAAACTCTTACATCAGAGAGTTTTCATGGATGACTTACTACTTACATTAGTAAGGAAGCGAAAGGGGATTTTTTCATGGAGGGTGGTGATGAGTAGAATACCTTGCCAGAGTGGAGTAGTGATACTTCAACGATGAATGTCTTCAAAGTAAGGTATGGTAGTTATTGTGGTCCAGGGAGTGTTCAACCTCTCACAATGAGTTTTAGTACTCCACGGAGGCTTGGCAGTTAGACTAATACGAAAAATAAGGAAATAAATTGACACAACACAGAAAATATTGACATTTTTAAAAAGCTTTATTTACAAAAGTTTTTGAAAATTATCTCCAGTACTTACAAAATGATAACAGTACATGCACAGAGAATTGATATCCTGGTTATCTTCCTAAAATTCTCTACTTTTTAACATAGACTCTTTGATGTCACAGTGAATAATTATAAATGTAAATAAACTGAAGCAAAGCAACATTGTGAGCTTTTAAATTTTAAACATATTACAAAGAACAGAAAGAAATAAAGAATCAAAAAATGTAACTATATCTTTTTAATGTGATCTATATGAGCACTATCATCTACTGGTGAAGAAGCATGAAAAAGATTTTTTTCATTTACTGTTATCATTATTGATGAATTTACTGTGTGGTATACAGGTAACACTGTAATTTGTACATCAATGATATAATTAACTTGAGCAAAGTGGATAGATGACAATTTAATTTTTTTAAAAACAGAAATATATCCGAAAAAAAATCTGACCTGGTTATGAGGAGGCGAAGAACGGCCCGCTTCCATATCGCGTAAGGATAATTCATCGTGTTCTGTACTGAGAGGCATGTTTGTTCTCTAAGAAAAGCAACTAGCAATGTGGCGTTCTCTTCGAATGCGAAGCTCTCGTGTGAAAATTAAAAAGAAAAAAAAATACTGTAAACGCAACTGGGAGAACCATCTCCTGATTGGCCTGTTTAGAAAGAAATCCAATCACCTGTGAAACTTAAGATGGTCATTATCTGTTGGCTTTCAATGAAAAGAAAATATGATTTTTCCTCTTACTAATTTGCATTAGTTTGTCCCGTCCTTTAGTAAGTAAAATTATAAATAAAATTTCCATTCAATCCCATAAACAAGTTATTTTATACTGAAATAAATTTTTGTTTCATGATTGTGATTCATTTATGGTTAACTGAAAAGTTTTGAGTTAACATTTCTAATGAAATAAGATTTTTTCAGTGCACGTTGTAATTTCATGGAAATTTCAAAAATGTGTGATAGATTTACAAACAACGCTATGGAAAATAGATATCATAAATCACTTGTAAATAATTCATTGTACATGAAAATAGTAGAAATTTAACATAAGGGACGATGGAAGAGTTAAAAAAAATTGATAATTCAATAAATACGGCGAATTGTTTTACTAGCATTGAGGGAAAAAATTAAGATTGCATATTATAATTATACATTCCAGAAAATAACGAAAAAATGCAGATAAGTTTTATTATTTTGGCACTAAATAAGACATTGACCATAACTATAGCCGAATGCAAATCTTCAGGACATGAAGCTTATGAAAAATCGGCATTTCCTGTAAAATAGGACAATATTACAACTATGAAATTTGCAACACTTCTTTCAAATATTAAGTTCTCCTAGACATAAAACCAAATCATAATTTTATACCTAATTTTTAAGAATACGTATCTCTGTTATTATGCAATAATACATGACACCCTAGTTTTACTTTTGTGTTACTGAAGTAATACTTCATCATCATCATCATCACGCGTATCAAGGATTTAGGCCTAGCATGGCCCGTTCCGGCCTTAGAATTCATCGTTGAATCGTTTAAGAGGACGTCTTGGATTTCTTTTTCCTAATGGCTTGTGCTTTAAGGCTTGTTTTGGTAATCTTTCTGTTTTCATTCTTTGAACGTGTTCCATCCATTTATGTTTATATTTTTTAATTGTTTTCTATTACTGGTTCTTGGTTTAATTCTTTCATAATTTTTTCGTTTCTTTTGTGATCAATTAGGGTATATACTTTGCAGTTTTTCTCATAAACTTCATTTCTGCTGTTATTAATCTTTGTTTGTCTTTTTGTTTTATTGTCCAGATTTCGCTTCCATACATTAAGACTGGTAGGGCTAATGTATTGTATACTTTTAGCCTGGTTTGTTTTTGAACTGGGTTTGGTTTAAATATAGAGTTAATTACACCTGTTATTTTTAAATATTTTGCAATTTTTACATTTATATCTTTTTCATGTTCATATGTGATCATACATCATAGGTAGTTAAATGAATTCACCTATTCTAAGATCGTGTTATCTATTACTATTTTAGTTCTTGCTGGATCTTGTCCTTTAAAGACCACAGTTTTTTATTTTTCTGTTGATATTATCATACCATAATCTTTGGATATCTCATTTAGATCTCAAATGGCTTTCTGTAAGTTATCTTCAGAATTTGTAATTATTATTTGGTAGTCGGCAAAAAGGAGGGTGTTTAAGTTCACTGTAGGAGAAAGTTTAATTCCTTGATGTATATTTTTATTCCATTTTATTATTATTTCATTTAAGTAGATATTAAAAAGAGTTGCTGAGAGGGGACATCCCTGTCGGACTCCTTGGTTTATCTCTCTCGTATATGATAGCTCGTGATTTAATCTTATTTGTATTTCATTATTTTCATATATACTTGTGATAGCTTTTAGGATATTATTTAGTGTTTGTATTTCTTTTAACTTTGTCAAATGCTTTTTCAAATCAATAAATGCAATATGTGTTTCTAAATTGTATTCTCTTTTTTTCTCTATTATTAATTTTAGGCAAAAGGCTGGGTATATACATTATCGTCCTTTTCTAAATCCATTGTATACTTCTAAAATAAAGTTTTCGGAATATTTCATTAGTTTGCTATTTAAGATTCTGCTGTATATTTTGTAACAGGAATTTAGTATACTGATACCTCTATAGTTTTTAGGGTCATCTCTATTACCTTTTTTAAAGATAACAATCGCAATTGCTTTTTTCCATTCTATTGGGGGGATACCAGTTGAATAAATTTTATTTAAAAATAATAATTTGAATCTTGTTCCTGCGTATTTATATAGTTCTAAACCTAGTTTATCTTCTCCAGGTGATTTTCCGTTTCATGTTTCTTTCAGGCTGATTTCTAATTCTTTTTTAGTTATTTCCTTTTCATTTTCGTTAATTGTTTGCCAGTTGCCCTTTTTAAAATATTTGTCTGTCCACAATTCTGTGTAGTAATTTAGTAATTCTTTAAATTTCAATTCGGTGTTTAATTTTGTTTTCTTTAATATCTGCATTTAAGTGTTTCAAAATCTTATATACATTGGGTCTTATTTTATATAAATCATGTTCTAAATTAGAAACAAATTTATTCCATGATTCTCTATGTCTTTTTCTGACTTCTCTTTTAGCTATGGCTCTTATTCTTTTATATTCTATTTCATCTTCTAATCTTTTACTGCTTAACCATTTGTGATAGGCTTCTTTTTTCTTTTTGATTATTTATTTGATTGTATCATCCTAGCTCTTCAGTTTTTTCTTATTATTGAATTTTTTGGTCTTTCCTAAGCTTTAATTTGCTGCTGCATTTAGTATCGTTTTTATATTAAGCCATTCTATTTCTATTTCTTCATTTTGTTTTATTTTATCTAGATATTGGTTAATTCGTTGTTCATATAGCCATTGTACATTTGTGTCATTCAATAGTCTAGTTTTATAAACAAATGTTTCAATTTTTCTTTCTGTTCTTGTTAGTTGTAGCCATTTAGGTGGTAATCTTAATTTTATTTTAACAAGGAAGTGTTCACTGCTTATTTCATATCCTCTGTGAACTAACATCTAGTGAAAATTTTGATGTCTTTTCATTTAATATAAAATAATCTAATATTGATTTCCACCCTCTTGCTGCCCGATTATATTTATGAATGTCTTTATGTTTATAGAAGGAATTCATTATTTTTAGGTTATTATAAACTACAAAGTCAATAAATGTGTACCATTCCTGTTTAGAGTATGTTCTCCATGTATTCCTATATTATTACTAATTTTCGTGTTTCCAATTCTTGCATTTAAGTCTCCTGCTAAAATTATGTAGTCATTTTTATTTATTTTATTATATATGTTTTGTAGCTGATTATAAAAATCAATATTATCCTGTTCTCTTCTTTCTTCTGGGGCATATAAACCAATTATTGTTAAATAGCCTCTATCTATTTTTATTCTAGCTTCAATTATTCTTTCATTCCATAATTTATAATGTTTTAACAGTTTTGAAAGGGAGTTATGAATCCAAATCATGACTCCTGCTTGTGCTTACTGTATATCATATTAAAAATTTCGGTTCTCATAGTTCCTTTCAATTTCTTTTTTCGTTTCAGTGATTACTGATATTTTAAGATTTCTTTCATTTAATAGTTGGTCTAATTATATTTCTTTATATGCTATTCCTCTTACATTCCACTTTTTTGCTATGTGCATTATATTTTGTCGTTTCCATTTTTGTTTTACCTTTTCCATTCGAGGGTCGTTTTCCATAGATTCAATCGGATTATCTTTTTCTGTCAGCTTACAAGTAGAAATATGTTCTCCATATCATGGGACTTGCCTGACGATGGAATAGTTCAATGGTAAGACTGCTACCTTAATGCTTCTGAACTAGCCTTCTTCCGAATTTAAACCCATAGGAGGAATAGGGTATATTGAAGGGGGAAAGAGTAGATTATAGAAGAATTATAGTAAGGTTTATAGAGAGGGAATAGTTGTAATGCCAGAAATTAAAAGACCCCATGGCCCTCGAGTACTCTAATAGCATAAGGGTCATAAAATAAGAAGAGTTGGCTGATAAGGCCTTATAGGAAAGATTAAAGTAAGTGGATCTTCCTCAAAGTAGAAGAGGATAGATCCAGCTAGGGGGGTCCATGGGAGTGCCACTTCCCTTACAATCAAGATGATTGCCCCTTATGGCCCTGTTGGTCACGAGTCCTTATTCAGTATATTCGGACCACCCCACCGCGCACACACACACACACACACACACACACACACATGGTGGGCTACCCTATCCGCCACCCAGAGGACGCGCTCTCTAGAGGTTACAGGGTCCCCCCAGAGAGGTAACACTTATTATTATTATTATTATTATTATTATTATTATTATTATTATTATTATTATTATTATTATTATTATTATTATAACATGTAATATAATATAACTTGTGTAACTCTGAACTATGTAATTGTAAATTATTACTGTGATTGTTATTTTAAAAAATAGAAAAAAAAACTGTTATCATCATTATTATTGAAATCTCATTATATGTAGCATTTAGTGCTGAACCTTGTAAAATAATATACTGAATGTTACTCAAGATGATCATTGTATATATGTAAATATTTGAGAGATCAATTTTAAAAAAATAAAACATTATTATTATTATTATACGCGTATCTCCAACTAGTCAGAAGACTAATCATTAGAGACCAACGATAACTATTATTCCCAGAGTACCAATCGTACCTCTTCTAGAAATAATTCACTGACAGGTACTCACGCTGCATCTAGCACTTCATTCTGGTCATTCACCATTCTCCAAGAAAAAAATCTAGTCTACACCCTTGCTAACCACGTAATTCTGTAATTCTCTCTCTCTCTCTCTCTCTCTCTCTCTCTCTCTCTCTCGCTCGCTCTCTCTCTATCTCTCTCTGTACTCGTCAAAATTGAAATTTTCTTGTGGTAGGCTTATAGAATCCCTTTAGTAACTTAAGGTTTTTCCACTCTCCACTTTTCGCCTCTTTTGTTGCAAAGTCTAACCTGTAGACCAGATTTTGCAACCGTACATGTTCAATCTGCTCAATCTGTCATATTACATGTATAGGGAAAATTTAACAGATCCTATCATCTGCTTGGTAACTTGTCTCTAAATCCTCTCCATCCCTCCTGATTCCCAAGAAACACAGATGATCAAATCCATGACAGTAGTCAAGATACGGCCGAATCATAATCTTATAGATACGTATAATAAACTTCCCATCTTTACTTGTCAATGTGTTCTTCAACATCCATGTAATTCTTTTAGCTATTTTGCTAACTTTTGCACCTTGGAAAGAAGTCAACGGACACCTCCATGGACAAGTTCAACGTTTCATAACGAACCACGTGTTTGTAGCCGGCATAAATTGGAGAATATAATGTTTCCAAGTTAGTGCAACTCTGTCCTGGTGAAAAGGCTGCGAGAAAGAAACTGACAGAGCATTTCACAAACCTATCATCAGCTTGGTCACTTGTCTCTGAATCCTCTCCGTCCCTCCTGTTCCCCAAGAAACACACTTGAAACACATAGAAGTTGTGATAGGATGTCATGTTGCAGGTACACCTGTTCGACAAACCGTTGACAACCTGGGCTATTCCAGGTCAAAATCAGTGGTACGTATTGAGATGGAAGCATAGTGATCCGGTAGATCACGCATATACTTCGTAGCACCATACGGTCACTGAACGTAGGGTGAAGATGCCCGGTGGAACGTGTCTTATTGTCTTACTAAAGTGCGTAACCCCAACTAAGAAATTTGGAGGGAGGTGGTGGTGTGATGTGGTATGGTGTGGTGTGGTGTGTTTTCCTGGTTTTCCATCAGATCTCTGTTCGTGGTTCCACGAACACTGAACTCCTTGAGGTATCAAAATATTCTGGATAATGTAATGCTTCCTACTTTGTGACGTTTCTACGGAACTGACCATTGCCTTTTTCATCAAGACAATCACTGTGTCATAAGGCTGCTGTTGTCCTGATCTCAACTCTATTGAACATCTATCGGATGAATTGGAACGTCGAGTGAGGTCAAGAGACGTTCGCACCAAAACATTACAGGACCTCATTACATGCCTACATGAACAATGGTCCAAAATTTTCATAGATCGCTATCGTGCGCTTATGGAAGGTATGCTCTGTAGGATTGCTGAAGTCATCGCAGTGAAAGGTGGGAACTGGCTGTTTGTTCCTCACACTATAGTGTTCATTGACTTCTTTTCAAACAGTGTACGTTCTGAACTTCGACATTCTTTCCACCATCACTCCCAGATCCCTAGCCTCGTCAATTTCATGTAATCTAGTACCATAAATGTAATACAGAGCATGTAAGTTGTTTATCCCGAAATACATAACCTCACATTTTGCAACACTAAATTAATATTTATTATACTTCCCCACACTGACAATTTATTCATATCATCTGCAGAATTTCTAATCACTTTAATTAACTATTTCCCCTTCTCAGTTTTGCATCATCAGTAAACAGCTGAATATCCTCTCTGAAATCACTCCCTACATCATTAGTATGTAGACTGAACAGAGTGGTCGCAATACAGAACCTTGAGGCACTCCACTAGTTAACGCATTCTCGAAGACTCCACTCCAATATATGCAATTCTTTGGTGTATCGCAGTCAGCTTCTCACATCCCTGCCACGAGCTTCATATGCATTCCCATTGGCTTCAACATGTGCAATCGTTTTCCATGCGTAATTAGTCACATGCCTTTGCAAAGTACAGCTGTACCATAATGAAGACATTTCTCTTATATAAATTCTGTTGTTACTCTATTATAAAACTGGAGTAAATTATTTAGGCTGAACCTAACTTTTACAAAGTCGTGCTATCCACTATATAGTATCTCATTCTTGAATTCTACCTTTAAATAACGTGTACAATTCCTTAACTACCACTTGTCAGATAATAATTAGACTGTAATTTGATACCTCTGTCGTGGAGCCGCATTTATATAATGGAAATATTTTACCCTCTTTCCACTCTCTTTGGAAATTGCCACATCTGAAACTTAAATTAAACTTCATAAAAAGAGCACTACCAGTTCTCTTGCACATTCTGTTGCACACGGCAGACATGGCTTTCAATCGCACTGCAGTATTCGCATTCTTGTTTTTTGAAATGCTTAGTACATCCAGTTGATACACAGCAATTCTCACATTGGGCTATTGCAGCTGCCAGGATAGGCAACATTACCAGACTGCATCGCCCCATCCTGTTAAGCAGTGGAGTTTTGATGTAGGACGCTTATGCTGGTATGGACTAGGAGTTCTTGGCGTAATGCTCGGTGAAAGGAACAATGAACATGTTAATGGCATTCTGGATAATATTATGGAAATCTAGTTGAGCATTGTCGTGATTGTGCATAATATTGTAATTTAAGTATGAGCAGCGAGTCTGCCAATTCAAAACCCTCAGGTGTCCATGTCGGTTTTGCAACATAAATTATTTGAAATGAAAGAAGAAAATGGAATGGAAGATTTTTCTCTATATAAGATCATTTTCTATATAAGGTTTGCGAGTAATAACTTTTCTATCCACTTTACTCTGAATGCGTGAATCAATCCTTGATGATTTATTAATAGAAAGTAAACAAAAGTATTCACCATTATCAAAAACAGTTTAGAAAGTTCAATAAAACAGCAGCTGAACGAAGAGGGAGAAATATCACCGTCATTCGCCTTATGTCTCACTACATTAAAAATATGCTGCAATAAAGATATCGCAAA
This sequence comes from Typopeltis vanoorti, assembly GCF_054136105.1. NCBI lineage: Eukaryota > Metazoa > Arthropoda > Arachnida > Uropygi > Thelyphonidae > Typopeltis > Typopeltis vanoorti. The sequence continues at coordinate 156,167,781 of NC_143551.1, forward strand.
TAATAATAACTCTTCATGAAACTCGTGCATAGATGAGTATGGCAAATCACTTCCAACTACACTTGAAATATTGCGTCACATGCTTTCTGTATCCTTCCGTTAAAAAGAAATAACAATAATTTTGAACAACCTGGTTACCAAAAAATGCTTCTGGCCCTGATATTCCGCCAGTGGTGCACAAAAGATTTGCTCCTGAACAAACACTTCCTTTACCTTCTCTACACTGTATTATATTCATCTGGCATTCATCCTACCACAAGCAAGTACCATACCCAGTCGTCATTTTTCCTCATGAAGTATTACTCGAAGTTTACAACCTCTAACTCTTCATAAAAGAATACCAACAGATTACTTTATTCTTTCACCTCTGGCTCTATTTATTTGCTGTAGATTTTTCAGCGGCTCATTGTGTGTGTGTGTGTGTGTGTGTGTGTGTGTGTGTGTGTGTGTGTGTGTGTGTGTGTGTGTGTGTGTGTGTGTGTGTGTGTGTGTGTGTGTGTGTGTGTGTGTGTGTGTGTGTGTGTGTGTTAAATTCTGAGAATATTAATTTTCTGTATTTTCAGATTTACATAGAATACAATTTGCATTGTTTTCCATGAGTGCAAGAGTGAGTAGAATATTTTTACGTTTATAATGAATACTGTTCTTCTATTTACAATAAGAAGAAACAGAATGTCTGTCATGTGTATATGTGGTCCTTGAAACATTCCTCTACTTTGTACAATATGAGAGTAAATAAATTAGTCAACGAAGATTATTCTGCAATATATTAAAGTGTTGTGACAGTCAAGTAATTCCATTTTATAGCATTATTCTTTATGCTCGTATCAAATATAAAAGTCAACCCATCATATTTTATGCAAGATTGAAAACAAGAACAAAAATGCTTTCATTAGGTAATACATAACTATGGAGTGTTTTTAAAAAACCACGTGGCTCTTTAGCAAATAATATACTTTATCATAGACCGAAATCTGTTATCGGGTAGGATTTTTGTTCATAAACTCTAATCGCATAATCGTTATCTTTATCCCGTTATGTGTTAGATCATGTGGTCCGTATTGTCTTACTGTTTCCCATTCTTCCTTCGTTTCTTTTTTTATGTTTGGTTTATATGTTAGTGTTATCTTCGATTATCTTTATTGGTCTGTTCTCCTCAAGTGATACACATATTGATTTCCGCATTTTTAGCTTCCATTACTCCTAGCTGGTTTACTCCTAAAATCTCTTCACTTTTTTTTTTTTTTTTTTTGTTTTATAATCCTTTGTATACTGAAATGCCATTTTCATTTCATTCTGGTAGCTAAAATGCACATCTTCTTATTAAAGCATTACTAACATATAATAATTTTGTTTTTAGTAATATGTTATATGATTACATTCTAATTTCTCTTTAATCATAATGTGATTAGAGAGAAATTAAATATCTATTTATTATTTGGTTTAGTTTCTTATATTTAATTATTTTATTCATTATGGGGTTTTCGTTTTAGAAGTGCCTATGTTGTCTTGCTGTAACGTTTTGGAGACCATAACGTTAAATCACCAGAAGAATCCCTGTTAGAAGTTTCATTCTAGTGGCGACTAGAGAAATTGTTCTGTGCACGATTATTAGCCAGAGCGAATTTGTCGATTTTTGCACACGCAAGTGGAGGTTTTCATTCCGGAAACCTGTTTTTTTTTTTTTTTCTCTCTCAAAGACAGCAGAAAAATCGACTCCATTTCTCACAATAATATATACCGTCAATATTTAGGAATGCGAGATAGCGGCAGTTGCTTATTGCTCTCTCTCTCTCTCTCTCTCTTTCCTGAAGTCTTGAAAATCGTCAGTAGTCATAAGATCTGCTATCTATAGATTTCCAAAAGCCAGCTACAGCTAAAAGAGTTCTGTCTATTGGCTTTAATAAAATTCATTTTTTTTTTTTGGTAATTAATTTCATAATCTAACTATATGGCGAACTTAATAGTTTTATATGTGATTACTCTTTTCTTTCTCTTGAAACTGTGAATAGCGTTGAAAAACTAGTTCATGGAAAAAAATATATATATAAATGGACGAGAGATGAATTTCAGTGCTGAACGTGAGGCCACCCTTTAGTTATCAGAGACCTGAAGTAGCTAGAAAATGTTCCTTGTTTGGTTTCTATATCGGGGTTTTTAACCCAGAGTAAACTGACAGTACTGAAGTACGATAGGATTCATCCCTTCCGTTGATGAGATGAAAATTCAAAAACAAAAAAAATATATATATATATATATATATACACACACACACGCACATACATACATACATACAACACATCTGTAGACCATTTGAGCAAATTACACAAGATGATCCCTTTGGTTGAAAAAAATCAGTTCAATTCTCGTCATGATGTAAAGTTGAAAGTGTATCGTTTGTCCTATCTTATAGTGTCTTGCCCAAAATTATGGTGTCCCATGACTTTTGGCAGGAGAATGTACGTTTTATAATTGCAATCATTTTGCAAAATTTCTTTTGCAAATGATTCCAAATCAGCAAAAGAAAACAGTAAAAACAGGTTTGTACAATCAACAAAGCTAATTCATAATGAAAAGAAAGTTGATTTCAATTGAGAAAGTGAATTGGTGTCAGATAGGGAAAACAAAGTGGCCGTTCACGATATACCTTCTAGAAAAGCTTTAACAGGAAAATGTTGGATGGTCTCTGCAAAGCTGTGTAAAGAATAATATTGTTTCAGTATTTTCAACGCAACTGTTGCACATACTCTTACTCGACTATGACATTCCGCGTTATTAATATCATTTATCCCCATAACTTTCATTTTATTTCTTATTTCTATTGTATTGAAAAGCTGACGTAACAGGAACAAAGTGAAGCACACTTTTTATTACAGCAGTTATTACGTTTTTTTTTTGATAACTGCTTGCGTAATTCATGTATTAAGTATACCTAACTCATCCTTATCAGATATGCAGTGCATCCACACCAATATATTCTTCATATCTTTTTATATATCTTTGTTATTGAAAGAGAATTATATACAAAAATATTTTAAACTAGAAATAAATGAAGTTAATAAAGTGGCGATCGTTATAGTGAAAGTGGCATTTTCATCATCCGCTTCCTTTGATCATTTGGTATTTGTGACATCAATTATAAAATCGTCTGTATTAGCATATTTCACGTTTAAATTTATTTCTCTCTTTTATCTTACATGTGGGAGTTCCTGAGTTTACTTAGAAACATTTAATATTGTTAGTGTACTTCACGTTTATTTCACAAAACTTGCATTATTATTATTTACTACATGTTTTTATCCTTTTTGTGCGCTTAATTTTCAAACATTTTTTCCGTTTCTTATAGCAGTTTGAAACAGTTTCTGATTATGGTTTACTTAAAAAGCAGTCTAAAAAAAGTATGAACACCCCACACTGAACAGTTTCTAGCAATCAAATGCATAATTTTTTTCATGCCTATTGGTTTGCTATCAATAAAACGGTTTTCAGTCATTCTGTTTTAGCATACCAGTTGTGTTTTAGAAGAAATTTGCAAATTTTAGGTAATATTTTTCCCCAACTCTAGTTGTCTCAGATACCTCATATCGGACGAAAGAATCGATTGTATCTTAAAACTAATCCTTGGTAATTAAGAGTTAGAATTACAAGTGATATTATTCTTATGTAATATGCGGCCATTGTTAGGCTGTGTAAAAATCAAGTAGTGATTGCACAAAAATATTTAGATATTTAATCCTATGTTGTCATTGTAGTTATTTGCGAAAATGCATGTTCCTTTGATGTTATGAAAATTCTGTTTACTATATTTCTTAAAAATATTTATTCGTATAGAAATTTGAAAGGCTGCTAAGATCTTAATAAAAACGATTAAATAATTATCTAAAGTCTATATTATTTAACTCAACTAACCGCCTGGATTGCTGGGTAATTGGAAAAGTATTGGCAAAACTTATCATTTATTACATATTCCACTAGTGAACTGTATGCTAGTTTTGATATACAGTATTACCAATACAGAAACACTATTTGTATAATTGTATATTATTTGTTACAATCTATATTATAAATTTTCCTGTATATTATAATGTAGATTATGGTCTGTACCGTGACAGAAACTTACTGGTAGTTCAAAGGCAAATACAGAAATATCTCACAAATCATTTGAATGTTTCCCATAAAGTTCTATAATAAAATGCCCAGTCAAATAAAAGTTGTCACTTTAGATTATGGATCCAGAAAAAGATTGAGATATTACATGCATCATGAAACTAATTAATGTTGACTTGCATTGTTAACGTATAGTATGAAGGTTTACTAGTGAAGCTTATATGTTATGGGAGAAATAGAAAGTCCCATATAAATAAGGTCAATGTAAAATCTAACATGTCAGGGATTATTTTACAGTAACTGTATTGACCTCAATGGTATTTTCCGTGACCAGTAACCAATTAATAATCAGCATGGTTATGGCCTCTGGTTAAACCCTGTATATTTTCAATAGTTTCTCCCCTCCTTTTTATTTTTCCTATTCTTATGTTCTGCTCTTACTTTCTCTCATTGTTATTTGTCATTCTTTCAGCCTCTGTATTATCACTTACATATTCCATGTATTGTATTAAATTTCCATTCAGTTACTAATTAACACGTGCATTACGACAGTATCAATAAATTTTCGTCTTCAGAAAATTTAAAACAAATTCTTAAATTAAAGTATATGGTCAAAGGTAAGTCCCTTGGAAAATCACTCAACACACTTGCCATGGAAAAATTCATTTTGCCTACCTCAAAGTTCACAAAACTGCCTATCTCATCAGTAACTGCTTATTATATTAATCCTGTGATTTGAATGTTCGCAAAACCTTCGCAAAATAATCGCTCAGTAATTCAACTATTTCTTGATGTTCTATTACCTCATACCAGCAGAATTCCTTAAAAATATCTGTCCATAATCATCTCTCCTTTTGTCTTGTTCTTGATAATAGAACTAACTACTGATGCATAATATCTATATCTACTCTTGTATCTCCATGCCTATAGCAGCAACTGAGAACATATTTTGCCTACTTTACCATATCTCACACCAAATAGATTCAAATATAGTATGGCTCTCACAATCAGGCTCTGCCCTTCCGACAAACTCCCAGCTTTGTTTGCATATCTTCTGCTATTATCAACACCAGTTCATATCTCCCATTTTGTTGTCCATATCTTCTTTAAAAATACAATAACTCTCGTATTCTCTTACTGTATTTACATCATCCTTCTTATAAGTGTCTCTAATACCCACATTTCTAGCTCAGATATATGAATATACTCATCAAAAATAAAATTCTTCACGCTTGTTCTTGATACTTCTGGTATTTGTATGTCAACATTTTAATAACCAAATGAGTTCACTAGCAGTGGCGAACCCAGAGGGGGAGCCGATGGACCCTGGTCCCCCCCAAAAGAAAAAGGAACAAACACTAGAAAAATTTCCAAAAATCTTTTGCTAATTAATAAAATTTATTTATTTTTAATTTATGTTGCGTCGTGTCTTCTATTTCTATACTACTTATGAATTAGCGATTATTGCAGATGCTCACTCATAGGTCGTATGCGATGCGTAGTGTGTATTCTCAAATCGGCTACTCAACCCCCCCCACCCCCAAGATTAAACCCTGAGTGTGCTACTATTCACTAGAACCACTTTTTTCAATGGTTCCTTCATATAAACTAACCTATTTTATCCTGTCATTAGTTTCCATGGTTATGCACATTAGTTCTCATTTTGACTAACTTCCTTCAAATAACGAGTTCCAAATTTTTTAAATGCACGCCATTATTCAAATACATCCTTTCATCCATCGAATTCACTCCATGATCTATGAACTGCACACTATTTCTTCTACACAACCTATTGGTTTTTGCTAACCTGTCTTTTCTATTCAATTTCATTCCATTACCCCCCCCCCCCAATCATACAACCTATTTATTTTTCCGCCTGCTTAACAACTGCAATTCTGCTATATCTATTGCTGCCCGATACTGTGAGGCAACACCTGAGTAGCTAAGTTATTGCAAGTCATTTTCTTGCAATAACTTAGCTACTCAGGTGTTGCGTAATACTCAGCGGGCAACAAATTATGCAAAATCTTACTCGCTACAAAAAAATAAAAATAAAAATTTAAAAAAAAATTACTCTCCCAAGACTCTCTCCCCATATTTTTAATATATTTTTAATTATATGTTCCAATAATTATATGTACCAGACAATAAGAGTTTTATAGTAGTGGTGTATCACTGTTTAGAGAACGTTTCCTTTGTTAAAAACCATTCCAAGAAGAAGAAGAAGAAGAAGGAGTGAGATAATAAGAATAGGAAGAACAGTAAAAACAACATTAATTTTTTTGGAAATATGATTTTATATTAATATAATATATTCATATATAACGTAATATAATGCCCTTTATATTACGCATATTCTGCGTTTTCTTAAAGTTAAAAAAATTAATTTTGTTTAGAAAGTTATTTTTTACTAAATTAAAAATATTGTGTTTTGTTCAGTCTGCAGCTACTTGCTAGCTGGAAAAACCTACTCGCCAGGGGCGTGTGGGACGGTGCATTTGTCGATACCTGATAATACTAACCTCAATTGACCAGATACGACTTCTATTAAACCTTCCAACATTAGGAAGGTTTGTACGAGCAGTATCGAAACATCAATATTAAAATCACGATATCAATATAAATAATATCTCGGCCTTCTTTCTGTATACCGAGTTATCGTCATGAGATGGAAAACGTTATAAGATATTTTATAACTGATTTAATTAGCAAGTTTTATGAAGAGGTAACAGGTTTTTAACTCAATCAAAAATAGGCAAACTGGCAAGTGAACAGACAATATATTAAATTGGAGAAATGTAATTGGGTGAATTTGAAGTGGCCTCCGTGATGAGGAATTCTTGAACTTCACGGAAATTCAGAATAATAATAAAATTAAAAATGTCGATCGGGTTTTATTTTCGAACTCTCTAAAGTAAAACAAAAGTCATTAATTTCAGAAAAGTGCAATAAAATGAGTGTATTTTTTGCCTACTATAGAAAGATTGAATCTCTCTCTCTCTCTCTCTCTCCCTGTGTGTGTGTGTGTGTGTGTGTGTGTGTGTGTGTGTGTGTGTGTGTGTGTGTGTGTGTGTGTGTGTGTGTGTGTGTGTGTGTGTGTGTGTGTGTGTGTGTGTGTCTTCCTATCTATATCCACATACTAACACATTCTGCTTTTGGACTTCACACTCCCGAAGTAGTAAAATTATAAGTTACGAATTAGAATTCGTGAGCTTATCTTATAGCTTCTATTATCAAGCTGAAAAAATGTCAACGAATCTCTCTTTTTATGAATTTATAACTCAACGATGACAGCGTAGAAAGTCAGATAAACTGAACATATAGTTATAATTTGAATAAAAGGATTAAGTTCATCATTAAACATATTTAAAATATAATATTAAAAATTAGAAAATAAGAATACTTAGTGTAACATGATATTCAACATGAACCCATTAACTGCTAGTAAACATAAAGAAATACTGCATTGCATTGTTTAGAGCTTAACGTTAACCGTAGAGTGGTACAGTCTTTCTTCAATCAGTGTATAATAGCAAAACACTTTTTTAATGTACTTCCACATATACAGAAGTAAATTAATACAGCTGACCGACATAGGACTACATTGAAACGATGCCATAGATATGACATGCCTATCAAAAGTGCAGCTATGAAAATACCCAAAACATGTAAATTCTGTTTCATCCAATAAACTTTCACTTCGAAAGAGGAAACAATGTGATATATTGGTAAATTCAAATAAATTCAGATTTGTCTAAGTGATAATTAATTCAATACTGTCGACAGAAATTTAGTATTGTTACATGTTTAATTAGATTGTTTTAAAGAAAGTATTCAGGGAATGTTATTAATGTCTTGTTAGAAGTTATGGGAATTTTTACAGATAAGAAACCCAAAGCATTCAGTGTGATTATATTACTTTTATTTTTGTATTGATGAATTGATTTAAAAAAATATTCTGTGTGTTTTAATTAAAAAAAGAATCGGATTGATTTTTAAACAAACTTAACAAAAAAAATCAAAATCTAATATTTTGGTTTATTTATTATTTGTATATTAAAACTAATTTTATCATGCTGTATCATTAGTTTTTGAGCGAAGACAAAAATAGAGATGTAAGAGTTCTGAGAAAAATTAGGGGAATGAATAGGAGGCAGAATCATATAAAAAATAAATATATTACTAATGAACTTGGCATACAGTTAGTGTACAAGAAGACTGTGCAAGCAAAGCTAATTGAAGGCAATATTTGGTCACTTAAACGGAATGGGAAGGGTAAGCAAAACAGATGCCTGATGCCAGTAAAAAAGGATCCAGAGGAAGACAAAGATCTAGGTAGATGCAGTTAACAGTGCCTTAAAAGACTGGAATATAAAATCTGACAATACTGGAGTCTTGACAAACAGTACAGTAATTTGGAGGAAAATGTTTATAGAAGGTTGACAATAATGCAAACTTAATCATCTAGTAATATTACACTATCCTGGAATTTGATGAAATGATGAAACCAACTCCAATTTCAAATAAATTTAAGTAATATTTTTCTATTTTAGCAACTTAAAGAACATTTTATTATTAGATATCATAAAACAAGTAAAACTTATTTTATTTACTACTTTATGTTTGGCATGCTAGCCAAAACAATTAATTTTTATGGTTTTATCGCACAAGCTAGAAAAGTTTCTTAATTCCTGCTATCGGCTATATGCAATTTTTCAGAGACTGCAACGATTATATAAACTAGGGAAAGATTTTTGTTTATGTAAATTCCACTTCCAAAAAAAGTTAGGAACTTACTGATACATTTAGTATCGAGAGAAAGCTAACAGATAATCCGAAAACCCTACTCCCAAAACCAAACATGCAACTTTTTCAAGCCATTCAGGCCTTCAAAGAGCAAGATGCTTCAAAGGGCTTACACAAGGCGATATAAATGATTTAATAGACAGCGATAATATCGATCTGTAACAACGACAGCGAATCACGCCATCAACCTTGTGGTATTTATTATACAAATAAACAAATTGTTTGTCACTGCAATTCGTTTTATAAAAGTAGTGGAGACATGGTGTTGAAATGTTATTGCCAACAATGGAATAGTAACAGGTCTTGTGGAGCACGTGAATAAATAGAAATGTACACTTTACTGCATTTCAAATACACTTATGAAATGAAGCATCATGACCACCTTACCTAATAGCGTAATGTGCCTCCTTCGGTCGAGATAACTGCTTGCACCCGAATTGGTACCGACTCCATTAAACCACTGACGGTGTCCTAAAGTATTCTGGACAAACTAGACTCAATATCTAGATACGTCCCGGAGGCACTGGTGTTGATTAGTGGATGCTACGTTCTACGCGATCTCACAATGTCCTTTGTGTTCGATGTCCTTTGAAATATGTTTACACAATGTGGCTTGTGGCACAGGACGTTGTCCTGCTGGAAGATTCCAGATCCATCTGGCGACATTGTCACCATGTAGGACAATACCTCGTTCAAAACAACATCCATGTAAGAATTAGGTCAAGTTGTATTTAATGGGGATGAGAAGGCACAGTTTGGTCTATGATAACAATTCCCATACCAGAATACAAGCCTGTCTCCAGCCAACTGTGCAGTCTGGTTTGCTAGAAACAGGTTGGATGGTCATAATGTTTTAGCTCATGAGTGTGTATTGAAGTGGTTGGAATCTATATTGATTATGATATTTTTTTCAGAAAGAGGCTTAAGAGCAGTCACCGATATTGTCAAACAATATCTCTCACCTATAGCAGAATCACTTAATATGAGTTCAGAACAGCAAGTCAGTATATGTCTGGATATGCCAGAAGTGATGGAGGGCCGTTAAAATGAGCATGCTTTTCATAGTACAGTGTATATAGCGGACCTTTTGGTTATTAGCTTTAATGACCTGCGTGTCAATCCTCCCGTCCGTATAAAACAACTAGAGAATGAAAGATCTGATTTCTAGAAAATTCATGAAGATTTTGCAGACTGTCTACAAGTTTATTTTTAATCTGATAATGATAATGACCGCCGTACATAAAGACCAAAATGCATTGTGTATTGTATTGTGTACCCATAAAGAGAGAAATTATGGGTACACAATACCGCCATTTTTGGTTCTAAAGGCTAAAAATTATATCTTATGTATGAAATACTGTGAATTATATGCAACAACAAAACAGAATATGTAATTATGATGGATAAAGAAATAAGATTTAGATTAATGTCATGCGGTGCGGGATTAAAAATTCGAGTTTCAGGAAGAAAACGTTTCCTATCCAAGTACTGACTAACTGGGGAACCGGTAAAATAAATGCGTAGAAAACGTTCCTCTCATCCACGACTATAATCGAACCTATAAGTCTTTCCTTGGGTTGCACAGGCCATTTTCAATGTCATATAAACTGGTATATTTCAGTTATATTTTTAATATTTTGTTTGGTTATTTATAAACGGTATGACATCACTCTCCAGCTCAAACAATTCAGCATGCGGAGAAGAAAAGAAGTGTTACCCGTTCCATTAATTTGAAATTATAGCATTTGTACCACATTCTTCTAGTGTATGTGCTCGCTTATTCTTATTATTAAAAGTCATATAGGTTCATTATTTATAATCTTAAAATGGTATAATTTTCTCACTACAGCAAACGTCTCATTCTTTGCTATGCAATACCAACAATACAATAGATTCAACAGCTTTTAAAAACTATTAACAAACTTATGGGTGTTCTAGTAACTATATACAGAACAATAAAATACAGTATCGTTTAATTTTTCACCTTATATTTTTCTAAAACCCAGGTTCACTTACAAAAGGGGAAAACATATTTTGTCCATTTAATGAGTAACTTTGAATAGAATGTGAGGAGATAGTGGATTTTGTAGTTGCACAGAAAGTTCGTTTCCAGCAGTAGAATTCAAAATTCTCCCCTCTTGATTGTGAACGTTGGAGTTTGTATTTGGGTTGTAATATCTCCATACCTAAAGAACAGTGCGATTCTCTAAAATTACTAAAAAATAAATGAAACAGATCGGTAAAGAAATATATTCTTCAAAAACAAATTTTTAAGAAATTGAAAATTACTCTGAATCAAGCAGCATTGGTCTGAGAACCTAAATTCTAAAATGAGATTCATCGTTTTCAGTATTTCAAAGTAATGAGATCAGAATGAAGACATTATTCACACTTGATATTTGTAAATATCTATCTCTGAAGCTCTTCAAGGACTTAATTACGTTTATTATGATTTGGTATTATTAAAAGTCATCATTCATATATGATATTTGAGTCTGATAAATAAATTTTATTCTTAGATTGAATCAGTAATTTATATACCTGATCGTTAGGTATAGCATATGATCTTATATTATACCTATCATGATGCCTATGTATTTATATGAATGACTGCGAACTTTAATCTCTAAATGGCATGTTAGTTGTAATTTTTCAAATGAAAAGTTAACCTACTAATGATCAGTAATTATAGAAATATGTATATATAAACTGATGCTGCAGGAAGGTGAAAGGACTATATAAATGTACCGCTGAATCGCTTGAATAATTAGTAAGCTCATTGTGGTCTTTTGTGGAAAATTCATACTTTTAGGATAATTTTAGGATTTCTAATATAGATATGATTGAAGTTTTAGGTGAGTGGGTAAGAACAAAGTTAGCAGTTGTCCTGAGTAATTTTTTTGCCAAAAGAAACGCAAAGTTTCTGATGTAAAGAAAATAAACTGGCCAAGATCCACAAATTAATAATCATAACAAACAGATCTTCACGGCTTAGTTGACTTGAAGTAATTCAAAACAAACTATAGTGCACTGATTAATCCGTTTATTAGATACACCGATCTAATAAACTGACTGGTTGTCAACAGCATCAAATTTAAAAAAAGGACATTCTCTGTTCCTGATTTGTTTCTGCTACGCAGGAACTGAAAAAATGAGAATGGATCTAGGTCACTCAAAACTTTTGAGATTCTCTCTCTGAAAAATAAAGCATTTAGAATCCTTTACTATAAGTTTATTATAGTAAATTTATAACCATTTATTATAACCCTTTTTAATTTAAGTAAAATAAATTAAAAAAGTAAAGTTTTTTTTTTATTATAACCCTTTACTTACAAAGGAAATAAAATTGGTGATGTTCTATGCCTCATAAAATAGCTCTGCTGACAACTCTCTCTCTCTCTCTCTCTCTCTCTCTCTCTCTCTCTCTCTCAGATCCTGAAGCAATTCCAATAACGAATAGTAGCACTATCGCCCATTTAGCCCTTAGAACAGCCTGAACTCTAAGACTATTGTGTCAACTGATGAAAGTATTCCATAAAGATGCTAACCCATGCAGAACAAATCATATCACTCAGTTGCCTCAGATTAGATATCCAATGAATTTCAATATTTTCGTTATGTCCTCAAGCAGTCTGGCACTGACAATAGCTAATTTATGGAGATCACTTATTTGGCTCATTCGAAGTGAATTTGAAAGTGAATTAACCGGTCTCATACAGTGATCATAGGGTTCCCATCGCTTCTAAAGCAAACAAACTAACCTGGATCGGGATAAGTTTGGATTACAGTCAAAACAACTAAGACTTTGAGACACACAGGTAGTTGTGCCTATTAACTGTCTCTAGATGTCTGCCTACCGGTTTGTTTAATATATGAAACTCAAGTTTCCAGGATGAAAAATTCCTCCCTTTGCACATGGGATCGGATTGTCCGTAGAACACACGCAGTTGCCAACCTTATTACAATTTTGTCACAGTCGTACTCATCTCGGTGTAATTTTAAATGACAACAAAGTTGAGTGTTAGCTTTTACTTAAGTCATATCCATGTGAAACTCGTTTCAAAATACCTCCAGTGTTTCTGAAGTTAATCCACTTCAGAAAGTGGATTAAATCAGAATTGTTATCTCTAAAGAGACGACAAAATGTTACACTTAATTAAACATTATAGATCAGGTGCATTCTACAGCCTATGGTATTTCTTTTTCTAGCCTATCTCATTTCTCCCTTCTGAGGAAGGAAGTCTGGGGGGAAGATGTTATAGGCGCTAGGGAAAGAAATCCTAACGGAACTCATTTAGGATTAATACCTTTTCTGACTTCAATGTACATACTCATAATTAAAGAAATACCCTGTTCAAAACTGTGCAGCATCCTATGTTATATTTTAGATCCACGGTTATTATCAGAACTGGAAATTACTGGTCTCCTTTCTCATAAGGCAGTTTTCAAACATTTTAGAGACGCCTCCCCTCTTTTTGTAGAAAAATTGTTTGCTCCCCCATACACTTTTTATAAACTAATATCTACCTATAATTTTCTTCAGATGCATTTATTTTAGTAAACCTAAGACGTTCTTAAAGTTTTTTGTAGTGCACAATTATACATTAAACTAAAACTGATATAGCATAAAAATGTTTATTTTAAAAATTGCAATTTTTACTTTTCTAACTTGACAATAAAATGACAAAAATATTTAATGGGAGTGTCTTAGTTTTTTCTCAGCACATATGTTTTCAAAACGTGGAGTTCATGATATTGCGACTCGTATTTCCCTGGAAAAACTGCAATGGATAGGAAGAATTCTTTTCAAAAATTCCTCAACGGTTTTGCTGCTCAATCTAATCAGAAAAAGAGAAAAACAATGCATCCAAAATGTAGTGACCTAGCAAAAATAGAAGTACGATACACATACCCAGATATGCAGAACAGTTGCGCGTCGGAAAATTTGATAACAATCTTAGGCGTTAAGTGAAATCAAATTCTTATGATGCAGTGACTACATTATAGTATAACCACAATGGGAACTTACAATGTAATAATGTGAACGAAATAAACATAGAAGTTGCAAATTTTTTTAATGCTATATCGTGTCGAAATAAGAGAATAACATATCGAGTATATGAGGGAACTGTGCTGAAAATAACAATATTAACTTTTGCATTGTGCCCTGCCGGCCTGGTTGGCCGAGTGGTTAGCGTGTCCCTTCTCCACCCAAGAGAGCGTGGGTTCAAATCTCGCCATGGGCATGGTGGTTTGTGATTGTTTTACAAATTTTTTGTGGGAAGGGAATCTGCGACCCTACCACTTATTCTAGCAGAAGACATCATTGCCAAAACCATGTGAGGTACGGCGTCTATGGATATCAAATGTGAAGCTTTTTTGTGCCCTCCGCCCCCCCCCCCCCCGAAGTGTATCTCACTTCCCGGCACTCCACAGGTTGTAATCAGTATTAGCAGAAATGAGTTTGCATGACATTTCATTTCAAGTTTCTGAAAAATTTTAATAGCTATTTATAAACAGGAGTTATAAACGGCAGGAGTAAGAGTCTCCGCTGTTTGCCAATTGACTCTAAAATTAAACTCGTCCTGAACCCTAACGCGATGTAGGATTTGCTGTTTCTCGTAGATTTACGATGACTGATAACCGTATTTTATTTGACAAATCCAAATTATCGCAGTTCAAATGATCAGCAAAATAAATATATAATTTTTGTGTAAACATATCAAACCACCCTTTTAAACTTCTCACACTAAGTTTATTTGGGGGGGGGGGAGATAAAGAAAAACAAGCGGTGAATGCCAGTTGGCGCTGTGCCTGGTAGTGAATTCGCAGACCTAGTTTTCTTTTTTTATGTTCTATATAGGAAATGTGGACCACAGAACTTAAATGAGACATTTTCTGGGTCTCAAGAAACGCTGCCGGAAAAAAGAAGAAGGCGGCAGAAAGCAGAAAACAAGTATGCTACCCTGAAGGTACAGGTTTGAAATTACGCAATAAAACTTCCCTTAAAAAGATCTCGATGATATATCTATTTGTTTCGGCTTTATTAAAAAAATTCTTTAATAGATCACGATTGTACTTTGTGTAAATACTATGCATATGTTATATCTAAAATGTGATTAAGCAGAATGGTAATCCAATGAGTGTATGACGAGCAATGGTAACTGAAGTAATTCCAGATACAATAAAAAGAAAATTATAAATTTTCTTTAATTACAGTTTGTATTCCAAGTGGAATAGTGTCTGGAATATATTTAGCCAACTTGTGATGTAATAATAACATCATTAGTAGCTTTGGGGGAGGGGGAGGCTCTGCATCCGTACGCAAATTTCGGATACATTCCATAGTTCCTGCAGTTCGCAATTGGATTGAGACCTAAAGACTAGAACAGAAAAGAAACCAAGGAAAGGGAAATGAAAACGATTGGACCATGACTTTGGGTACGTTCTAATCAAACTGAAAATAATAATAATAATAATAATAATAATAATAATAATAATAATAATAATAATAATAATAATAATAATAATACTGTTGTCTACCTGGCTTTTGACTATTCAAAAACAGCATTTGTCACTGTCAAGTGGCACTTGACCACTTAATTCTCAGAATCACTTTGAGATCGATGGGACTTGAATTAGAATGTAAGTGAGTGTTCCATCAGCCACTAATTTTAGATATAATTTTCCCAAAACATTTCTTGGATGATTTCTTTTGTATAGTTTCTCATTATTTGGGAACAATAAATTAAGTTATTCTGGAAGCCGGTTGTATCAAGAATATTACTCATATCAAATAGAGTGCAGTGATGAATTTTGTTATGGAGGCTGCACTTAAGACTTCGAGGATAACGTATAACTAGCTAAGGTGATCATTTGCACTTCTTTTCAAACATTTTGATTATACATAATATATATATATATATATATATATATATATATATGTGTGTGTGTGTGTGTGTGTGTGTGTGTGTGTGTGTGTGTGTGTGTGTAATAAATTTTTTAACTTGGGGATCTTGTATATTAGGATAACCAAGTAATTTTATAAACTTGGTTATTTTAACTCCTAATCTCAAGTATGCAAACAATTAAGTTTGCGCCTGAAACAAAGTTCAAGTCTAAAGATGGTACAACACCAGAAAAACTCATTGTAAAGGTGGGTAAAGATCTGATCACTATTCTTAGTATTTTCCCATAATGTAAAGCACGTCTCACAAGAAGATGTTTACTGCAATGCATTATGGGTGGGGTCACTACCCAGACCGTTTTTTTTTAGCTTCTAGTGAGATGTGCTTTACATTATGAGAAAATACTAAGAATAGTGATCAGATCTTTACCCACCTTTACAATGAGTTGCCCTGGTGTTGTACTATCTTTAGACTTGAACTTTGTTTCAGGTGCAAACTTAATTGTTTGCATACTTGGGATTAGGAGTTAAAATAACCAAGTTTATAAAATTACTTGGTTATCCTAATATATATAATATATATATTATATATTATATATATAATATATATATATAATAAAAAAAAAATAAATAAATAAAAAATATAAAAAAAATATATATATAAGTATGCTTATAATGTTTTGCATTTTACAAGCATATTTGAGGTACTGTGAAGAAATATTATATATAATATATATCCCAACCCATTCAAGTTCCATCTCCTGTCTAGAAGGTCGACTATCATGATTTGACTCATCTTATTGTTAACTGCAAGCGTTACAACATGTGGTGAGGACCCTATCTCTTCTACATATTGTCGTACGTACTCATGGCTGAAAATCCGTGTGTGTTCACGAGACCGGTTTGCCTGTCCTGGGGATCGAAAAACCGAGTTTCCGGGTGAAAAAATCCTACCGCTGTATGAGGAACCTTTAGCTTGTCTCTTTAATCGAAAGAGATAAGATAAACGTTCCTCATCTCGTGGGCGAGAATTATTATATATAGATATATGATATATGGGATATCAGTAGCGCACTCAGGATTTAATCTTTGGAGGGGGGGGAGCGAGTTGAGTAGACGATTTGAGAATATACGCTGCGCATCGCATACGACCTATGAGTAAGCATCTGCAATGATCGCTAATTAATTAGTAGTATAGAAAAAATAAGAAGATACGACGCAACGTAAATAAAAAAAAATGAATTTTAATTAGGAAAAGATTTTTGGAAAATTTTCTAGTGCTTTTTTTCTTTTTCTTTCGAGGGCAGAGCCCCGGACCCCCTCTGAGTGTGCCACTGGAACCTCAAGTATACTTATATAACAACTATATATATATAGTTCAACACTAGTTGCATTTGGCGAGAACACTTCGTAAGGAAGATTGTTCCAGGAAATAGAAGCAAAAGTTAGTTTGGTGGGCGTGCAATTGGACTGTAAAAGGATGTTGGCAGTTGCTACTCGTTAACAGGTTTAATGGAAATCGGAGTAATGACGGTTGCCAATTCGTTGGAGCAACGCAGTAAACGAAGGTAAATTGAAATCCTTTTGGAAAAGAAAAAGCAGATCATTGTTTTGATTGTGTTGAATTACTTGCTAAACAATGAAATACGCATAAAAATGCTCCTTGCGAAATATCACTCATGCACTACCACGATTCATTATGCATGGATTAGTATGGATTGAGAGATCGGTCCTGACGCATATCGTTTAACGTGTCGAATTCTGTGCTGGTTAAATTTATATAAAATTCGTATTTTTGAAACAACAGTAAAAACGAAATAAAAATCCATAAAATAGAATAAAAACTAAAATTAAAATAAAAATAAAAGATTTTGATAGCTAATCTCTGATTTCTAGAATATTTTAATAAGATTCTGATTTCTAACAGTTTTTTTTTTTTTTAAATTCTACATTTCCAGCAGTTTTATGAACAAGAACGCACGCACAACGCCCTAAGTAGATTTGAATATTATAATAAAGGTTGCTTAAGATAATATCTGAATGGTCTCTTTTACTTCTAGGTTACGCTAGCTACTTTTTTCCCTCTTCCTTTTAAGTTATATCTTATCCTCCTTTCAAATAAATCATTTTTGAGGATATGTTTTTGACTTAAAAAAAGTCAAGTATCTAATTCTAAGATTGCTGCAATTCTGAAAAAATCAACTGTAAACGCAATACAAGTATTTGTATTGCGTTTACAGTTGATATTAGCGTTGATGCTGCTTAAGTTAATGCTACCCACTAAAGCAGACATATCTTTTTTTACGATGATAATCATAATAAAATGAACATGGCTCGTTTCACGTTCATTTTCCAGAAGATCATTTTGGACGAAAATACTTTCCTGTAGAAAAGCTTCTGTATGAACAAAGGTACTTCTCATCTCTTGAAGGGTGTTATTATTGACATTATAGAATATTCAAATCCAGGTCTTTCCCATCCAAGTGTATCTATGGCGATTGCGACTACACTATTCAGTGTTGACTTATTACCAAAAATTACAGATATGCAATACTATTTGTGATTTATTTTTTTTTTATTCCAGGAACATTAAATGAACAATGTTATTACTGTTGCTTTCTTTTGTGAATGGGAAGCTAGTGAAAACTGCAGTTGCTACTTTCAACTGTCTTTTGATTTCTATGGCTATGAATATTTAAGTTGGTTGCATCATATTTACCTAACGGCACTTTATGTTTATGACTGTAACTGGGCTAGCAGTAGATTATTTATTCGAAAGTCTTTTTGACTTCCTTAATTCGGAATGTTGACCTCAAGGAAGCATTCACTTAGCAGGTGCCACTGATAAGTAGCTCTTTATAAATGTGAAAGTGGACACCAAGTAGTCGTTCTTTATAACATTTGTATCGGTAACTAAAAGGAATATTATTATGATCAACATTGGATAGAACGAATATAATTGTGAGGTAGAAAAAAATTTAAATGCTTAATCATATTTAATTCTAATGATGTATTTTCAGTTTTTCACTAAACCTACAATTATGAATAGAACATACTCTGCTTGGGAACTTTGTAACGTTCGTTCGTGAAACTCTGATAATCAAAATAACTAGCAAACCAGGGGTACTGACGTAACTTATTATCTTTCGTCTCCCACTTTTATCAATGAGAAGAGTTGTAAATCAAGGTGTACTCTTGGTGACGAAAGAGAATTTCACTATTTAAATGACGAAGGTAGCCGATGCGGTTTATTTACTTCTACACTTAGAAACTTCCCATTCACAACTGTAATTGAGATGAATTCTAAATACTAATTCCCTTCCAGTTTCACTTCACTTGATCTGATGTCCATCTCAGAGGCTACTAGTTATAGGCGAGAGGAACTAGCTGTGATTTCCTTCGGAGATCCTGGTCAACATGATAATTTTTCTAGGGCACCACGTAAACATAGTGTTCTGAATCCTGTTACCCTCTCATGGCACAACATTAATGTCACTGTGACAACACAAAATAAAAAGTGGTTTTCTTGTTGTCGATCAGACAGTCCTGCTAAACAGAAGCAAATTCTTAAAAATGGTAAGTTTATTTTATTCCAGTTGTATATAGAACTACACTTGTCAAATTTTTGTTTTATATTCCTATGTATGATTATAAATAATTTGATTCAAGGAAATATTTCGTACAAATTAACTACGTGAAATTTCTGTGTTTATCAAATCACGATGCACTCATGCGTTATAAAATATTTCAATCTGAGATTTAAGCACAATTTACAATCTTCCGTTTGAATAATATCAACATTGTCTTCCTGAGATCTCACATGATAATGATTTGTGAAAATCAGTGTGCTTGTTATTCATTATAATTATCCATTTCTTTATAGTAGAGATAAAAAAATCTGTTGGTGAAGGGAAAACTGTAAGTTAAAAATAATAATATTTACTCGTAATCATAGTTGATAATTATTTAATTAAGACAGATGTTCTTATAATTACGAACGTCTCTTTAAAGCAAGTGCCAAAGTCCTGCTACATTGACTTAATATCCAACTTTAACGATGGAGTTTCCATACTCACATTTTGGGAAATTATTATCAAGAATTATACATGATATAATTAATATAATATAATTAATATTATATAAGTTGCTTTGTTTCTCACTTAAACGCACACACGCTTCAATAATACCCTAATATTATTGTTTTTAACCTGCCAGTTTCGCGACCGCATACAAGGAAAGATTTCATTCTCCAAGTACCGATATTTCAATTTACTTATCGTGAATCATCATCATCATCACTTTTAATTAGCTGAAAATTAAAAAAAAAAAAAAACGATGAAGGTACTTGGAGAATGAAATCTTTCCTTCTGTGCGGTAGCGAAACTGGCAGGTAAAAACAATAATATTAGAGTTAACTGAAGCGTGTGTGCGTTTAAGTGAGAAACAAAGCAACTTATATAATATTAATTATATTATATTAATTATATCATGTATAATTCTTGATAATTTCCCAAAATGTTAGCATGGAAACTGCATCGTTAAAGTTTGAGATTAAGTCAATGTAGCAGGACTTTGGCACTTGCTTTAAAGAGACGTTCGTAATTATAAGAACATCTGTGTAGTAACTTGTTATCGTTACAAAGGATCCTGTGCTAGTATTAGTAATCCCATGTTTTTCTGAAGTAAATTTGTTGTATATCTTGGAAGTAATGTAGGACCGATGTTGAGAGATGCGTGTAAAGTCCCATGCAAGTGCCATTTATTCTACTTCAGATAGGACAATCAGTATCTGTTTCATAGAAGTTCGATACTGAAACGAAACAGGGCTTAGCTTAAACAAAAACGATCATGAAATATCTCACAAGTCAGGAACTGAAATGAAATTCACCGCAATTATTGGAGGTGTATAAAAGTATAAAAGTGTATAAAAAGTGTTGAGTGAAGTGAGTAACAGCTACTAGTGAAATCGAAAAATGTTTTGCAATAGTACTATTTTGTCTTGGTAACTGAGTAGGTTTCGACGATTCCCCTTCAGTTGGAAAGACTTACATTTGAATTCCGTCTATGCGAAGAACCTTCATCAGTGCTTTTCGTTTGAAAGTGGGCTAGCCCGTCTCATTCAGAGGTGGCATTGTTTTTTCTCAAAGAAACTCGAATTTTTCTTACTATAAAATAGGCAAACTAGTCAGGAGACAAGAGCAATACAGAAAGGAGACTAAAGAATAAGGATTAATCAAACTATTTCGATTTGGCTTCGAATATCCATGTGGTACGGTGTAGATATACGTACAAGGATAAAACAGATCAGATTTTTTTGTGTTTCTCTGTGAAACCACTGAGGCCCTTGAATGGTTGTATACGTTCCAGAGGAACGTATACAACCATTCAAGGGCCACAGTGATTTCACAGAAAAACCATTCAAGAACGACCTCTGTTATTGGAAAATAAATGCGGTCATTGGAAATTTAAAGGAGACTCGTCTTAATTTAGTTAACTTCAGTAAACTTAAGTTCAGTTTAGTTAACTTAAGTTCAGTTTAGTTCAGTTTTAGTTCAGAATTAGTTCAGTTTAGTTAACTGAACGAAAGCACTTTTAATATAGCAGATCGCCTTCTCTCTCTCTACGCTGATCACGTGGCATATGAATATAACTCGCTAAGACGAGCTATGCAGACTACTATTTATAATTCATATGTAGACTATTATTCATAGCTGGTTAGACTAAGTCAGTCTTAAAATGAATATATATGTCTTGAACAATCAGATTATGGATTTCTAGCATAGGGTAAATCAAACTGCCAACCAAAGCCCTTATATGACAAAAGCACACAGTTGGAGTACTTTCTGTGTAATTGAGGTATTGTCAAATACCTCTATTAGCCCTACTAATTGAGGTATTTTCAAAGTCAATGTATCGCAATAAATATACATATATTAATAAATGAATACTTTTTTTCTAAGTTAAATTTTCCAAGTACATTTATTGTTTTCTAAGTTGTCAGAAAAATAAAAATTTATTTACTAAAATAAAGAGCCAAAAAGCTTGTTCGACGATGCAAAATTATATAAATCAAGTGTGATAATTTTATTTTATTATTCTAACAAACTTTCTCTAAGTCTTTTTCGACTGGTTCCGATCTCGGGCACGGGGAAGCGGTTTTTTTCTCTCTGAATTACGATAAACGACATTTTTGTGTATGTCAGTTTCTTTATTGTCTTTGGAAGGTTTTGAAATATAATAGTATACAGGTAACCCACCTGTAACGCGGTACTTATACAACGCGGTTTCGATATAACTCGGTCTACAATTTCTAGTAACTCTTTATTTATTTATTTATTTTTTATATATATTTTTCACCACGGGACTTAAAAATGTAATTTTATCTTCGTTAAATTTGTGTCTGCCCGTATCGCACAAGTAGTTATAAGTATCGAATTTAGTTTTATTGTATCCATGAATAAGGTACTGTACAGAGGCTTTTGCAGTCTGTGTAATTCTCAACAAGTGCAATTAGAGACAGCTGTAATAAAAACGGCGCTAACTAATGAATCACATGTCCCCTCTCACAGTACCTATGCTGTATAGATTCAAGCAAAACCATATGTTGCACTGAAACGCAGTATCTAACTAAAAACTATTGTCCAATTTTTCAATTATGAAATAAGTGTTTGTTTTATTGCATTTGAAATTCTCGATGTCGTTATGACAGATCACAAAGGCTAACTTAAAATAAAATTCTACAAGAATTGGAACATGCCATATAATGACTATGTGAGTTCGCATGCCACTTCAAATGCAAACAAACAGCCATAAAATTCAACCAAGGGTTGAAACTTTTGTGTGAGTCGAGCCAGTCGGTAATGAGAAGTTCCGTCGGAACGATAAATGACGCCCTGTGGTGAATGTGTCAGAACTAATAGTGAATGTTGTTATGACCGTTTCAGATGTTATGGAATTCGATTGAAGAGAATTAGCATTTCAACTCAACACTTGTCGGTTGCCTTTGTTTTTGGGTCACGCGATCTTTTGTTAATACCGCACCAATCATATGCACGTCTTTATAACTGCTCTCTTGTGTAAAACAAAATTCAACTTGTACACATTGTAATAATTAAAAAAAAAGTTGAATAATTTATAAGCGTATAAAAGGATATCACCTGTAAATCGTTGATGTGCCACCTCTGACACTAGTGCCATAAGTTCGCCATCTAGGGTTTACTGTATAAAGTGTTTACTGTTGAAAATTGTCTTCGTTTCCTTCCAGGAAAGCGCATTAAAAATCATTAAACGTATTAAAAATCATATGTGTGTTATTCTCAAGCTGAGCAGTTTATTTTCTGGCGAGTTACATACATATGTAACGCTTTTTGTTTTATGTAAAAGTTTATTTTTATTGTAAAGGTCACTAAAACTGCAACGAAAGGGGAAAAAACAATATTGGAAAGAAAATTCATTTCTCTCGGAGAAAAAAATTAAAATCTTGGATCGGTTGGAAAATGGAGAAAAACCAGGAGTTCTTGCAAGGACTTTGAATTTAAATGAATCAACAATGCGAACAATCAAACAAAATGAACATAAAATCTGAGAAAGTGTTTATTGCTGGGTCAACTATAAGTGCAAAGCGCATTGCTCGTGCACGCGATATTCTAATAGATAAAATGAAGAAAACTCTAATGATTTGGATAGAAGATTGCACTCAAAAGAAAATTCCTTTGGATGGACACCTTATTGAGCAAAAAGCTCTCAAAATTCATAAATATTTAAAAAAAACTTGATCAAGATTCTTCAGAAGTAATCTCTCAGCATGGATTTTGTTCCAGTAATGGTTTGTTCGAAAACTTTAAAAAGCGGTTTTCTTTGTATAATCTTAAAATTCAGGGAGAATCAGAATCGGCAGGCGCTGATTTTCCAAGAAATACCCAGCAGAACTTTTAAAATTATTGAAGAAGGTGGTTATAGCGCAGACCAGGTGTTCAATGCGGATGATCTGGGTTATATTGAAAAAAAATGCCAAAACGCACCTATATTTCGAAAAATGAAAGATAGGCTCCTGGATTCAAAGTTTCCAAAGGTAGAATTTTGTAGAAATGCATGAGGTGATTACATGACAAAACAAATGTTTATTAACTGATCCGCAAATCCTCCTGCAATGAAAGGACTCGACAAGTCCACCCTACCTGTTTATTAGCGGGCCAACAAAAAGGCATGAGTTACAGCTAGCATGTTCGAAAATTGGTTTTTCGAGTGTTTTGTAACCGATGTAGAAAGTTACACAAAGAAAAAGAATATGGACTTCAAAATTCTACTAATTTTAGATAACGCACCAGGCCACCCAACATATTTAAGCCATCCGAATATTACAATAACTTTTTTGCCGCCTAATACTACTTCACTTATTCAACCACTCGACCAAGGAATAATATCAACATTTAAGTCATATTATATTCCGCGAACATTCAAATTAATTTTGTAAAAACTGGAATCTAATCTAAACATGACACTGCCTCAAGCGTGGAGAGAGTTTTCAATATTGAATTGTGTGAAAATTATTTCTCTGTCCATTAAGGAATTACAACCCTCTATGCTGAATGCTTGCTGGAAAAAAATATGGCCTGAAGCCGTTCTGGAACAAAATTTCATACCTCCAGTGGATGCCGAGCTACGTCGTATAATAAACTTCGCACACATTTTTGGTGGAGAGGGCTTTTGCGATATGGTTGAAAACGAAATTAGTGAATTAATCGATGGAGAAACAGATTTAAATGTGGAGGAACGGCTACAATTAATAGATGGCGTCGAACCAGATGGCGGGGAAAGTTCTGCCGGAGATTCTGATTGTGATGAATCCGTTGAAGAATTCAGTTTAAAGAAATTAGCAGAAGGATTGGACTTGGCAAGAAAGTTAGTTGTTTTACGGATAATGATCCCTCAACGGAGCTCTTGGGAAAATTCACGAGACAATTGGATATTTGTCTAGCTCCATATTATGAACTTATAAAAAAATTGCAGCATAGTGGTAAGCAAAGTCTTATTACTGACTTCTTGATAACTACACTAGCCGAAGTAGGCAATGAGAATTATACAAATGATGTCCAAGAGATTTCACGTGGTGACGACCTCCGGCCACTTAAAGAACATCTACGAAATGTTATTTCTGAAGACAGTGATGACGATTCAAATATGCGCTTTATCTTATTGTGTCTAAAACAGTGATGCATTATGTGCAATGAAATTTATGTGCAATTTGTAATTTTTATAATTTTATACTATGTATTTGTCTAATAGTTTGTTTTCTTAACTTACATGAATTACCTGAATTAAATAAAAATATTATTTTTGTTGGATATGTCATTGTTGTTTATATAATTTAAAAAAAAAAACGATTTCGGAAGCTTACTCTACTTTTTCTATGTGATCTAAGTCTCGTATAACGCGCGATTTATATAACGAGGCATTTCTATGGAACCTAACAACCACGTTATAAGAGGGTTACCTGTACTTGTGCACCACTAGGAAGCCTTCGAAATGAACTAGTAATAATGTATGTGTTCTACATAAGATTTATTCCATGTTTTTACATATATTTTTTGTAGTTAATACACGATCATATAATTTATATGAATTTAACGGATTTTTTTTTTTTTAAATAATCTTTACTTTTGCTGCAGGCCCTGTTTAGCTCAATGGAAGCGACGTTTGCTTCTGAAGAAAGACCTAGGTTCAATTCTAGTCGTCGACTAGAGGAACTTTTTCTAATCCATTCTTCGACCGGTTTCCGAGTTCGTCGATCTCTGGCACAGGAAAGCGGGTTTTTTCCTCTCGGAAACTGGGGTGCTTCGTCCTATAAACTCAATAAAATAGACCTTAGAACGCACACTATTACAGACAATAATATATCGTGTTAAGATTCGAGAGCACGAGATGGCGACACTTATCAGCGGTCTCTTCATCGGATGTCGCTTATAATTAGTGATAGTCTTGAGCCGGCTATCTCTGATTTGCTATCGATGGAGATTGAACTACCCACTCAGTCTCCAAAAGTTAGGCTAACTCCCAGTGGAATCGCTTACTCCCTATAAGGGAATAAAAGGTGTCTGCTGATTTCTTTTTGCTACTTTTGCTGCAGTATATTGAGTTTCCATTTATTATGCGATAATAATAATAATCACTTGCGATTTCTTAAAAGAGCTTAAGGGCCAAGGCCTGTTCAGAACGGGTTTTCGTAATTATAGTTTTACGATAAGTGTATGATGATTTAGGCTTATGCCTAAATGTATGTTCTCGTGCAGAAATTATTCAACATTTGCTTCCTCAGTACAAGGTCACCGGAAAAAAGACCTAGGTTCAATTCTAGTCGCCGACTATAGGAACTTTTTCTAACCCTTTCTTCGACTGGTTTCCAAGTTAGTCGATCTCTGGCACGGGAAAGCGGGTTTTTTCTCTCGGAAACTCAGGTTTTTCGTCCTATAAACTCAATAAAATAGACCTTAGAACGCACACCATTACAAACAATAATATATCGTGTTAAGATTCGAGACCACGAGATGGCGGGGTTATCAACTTATGGTTGATAACTGCAAATAATCAGCATACGAGGTGGTCTGGAAAGTTTTGATAAACACTTTGAACAAAAATGATATTAAAGCAACTGATATATCACAAGAAAGAAACATACAAAGATATTAGAATATAAAAGTTACCTTCATAACTCTGCTACCAGTATGTTCTTTCTTGTGATTATCAGTTGCTCTAATATCATTTTTCTAGGTGTTTATCAGAACTTTTCAAACCCCCCCCCCCTCATATGTGCTATCATTCGGTATGCAGTATACCGAATGATAGCTCATATGATCAAGAGAGCACCACTTGATCTTCATGTAAACGTCCACTAACATATATAAATATATAAAAACAATGATTCTTCCATCAGTTGCCCATTCATCAAAAGAGATTCTTCCCCTCTCCTCTCCCGCTGCACATTATTTCTGAATATACTGATTTCTAAGCTAAAACGTTAAAAATATTTTGTTTCAGTAAATGGCGAGGTACGACCAGGTCAGTTACTGGCAATCATGGGAGGAAGTGGTGCTGGAAAAACTACTCTGATGAATGTCCTTACAGGAAGAAATCTCCGATTAGTGTCAGTAACCGGCTGTGTGCAGGTAAATGGCCAGAAAAGAAATTCCTCTTTTGTACGTCTGATGGCGTATGTCCAGCAGGATGACCTCTTCATTGGAACACTTACTGTTAAAGAGCACTTAATATTTCAGGTCAGTACACGTTGCAGACACCAAATATTCACCCCAGTTTTTTAATTGACATAATTAAATAATCAGATTTAAAGAGAGCGAGAGAAAGATAGATAGAGAGAGAGAGAGAGAGAGAGAGAGAGAAAAGGATTGATATTGATAATCAGTCTAACTTATTATAAAAGTTGAGATATTTGAAAAGTAGGTTGTTTCAGGCATAATGTTTTAAAGATAATCGCAGTTTAAAGGTATTCGCACCGTATTTAACTTATTTTAATACAATTTTCTTGTTCCTCTGAGTCTGTCTGTCTAAAGAGAAGTTTCTGAAAAAACCGAATTTCTGTGCCGTAACTGCATATGATTTGCGCTCAGCTTATCTATGAATAAACAATAGCGAATATATCTCGAGAAAAAACCTTAGATCCCTGATGAAACGTTCCCCAAATGTTCCATCGGATTAGAACAATCCTCGAACTGAAACACTGTTCGCAACAGACATTAATAACAACGACGCATTCAAATCACTGAGAAGATCCTAGATGTTTACCTGTCTTTTACTGTAAACGATTACGTTTATTACATTATTACAATCAGTAGCAGCAAATGCCAAAGACGGAAGGGATCCTTGCCTTCATGAGATCAGAGTAAAATCAAGCAAAATACTATTGTGCGCTTTCATATAATTAACAAACTTTTTTTATTTATAATACAAATTAAATATCTGAAATAAATAACTTAATAAAAATCGAAGTTTTTAAGTAAACGAGAAGCATTTTTTTTTAAAAGGCCTGAAAGTCTTACCTTAAATTTCAGTTGTCGCTCCCAAGTTTCAGTACCGATCGCCACTGATTACGTAACTGCGATACCACCTTTAAGAGATAAAATGAACTGCTAGTTTAGTAGCAAATAAATTCTAACATATTTCTGCAGTGTATTTAATTACTTTCAGGCTCTTCTGAAAATGGATAAACGTTTGTCTCGTAGCCAGAGAATGAACAGGATCGAGGAAGTTCTCCAAGAGGTATTTTTATATTTGATGAGTGTAATTAAGGACATGAATGTAGTTAATAAGTACCAATAGAGTAATTCTATCACATTAAAACAAACGAAATTATTTAAACTCCGATTTAACTTGTTTTATATAATGACATAAAAGTAATAAACAATAGTTAAGAAGTAATAAACAACAGCCTTAAAACTAATAAATATGTTCATAGAATTATTGCATTATTGGCTTCTTCTATTTGCTCTCATATTTTTATTCTGGTTAAACAAAAATTTTTGTAATATTTAATAGCCAAGTATATTGAAAGAAAGAGGTAAAAAGGCTTTTGACTGTGCAATTTCATAAGCGTAACGGATTATATTTTCTAATTATTGATTTGATGCGCATCACTAATGCGGTCCTAGTTGGTCGAGAAGTAGCGTATCCGCTCTGCACCCCAACTGCAGATTTGAATCGCACCATGGGCATAGATGTTTATTTAGCTAATGTCTTTAGGTGAGAGATGAATTTTTATCATCTGTGTAAGACCAATGCCATATTTATTGGAGGCATGAAGTGGCTTCAAAAAAGTAACTCGTTTGATTTTAGATTAACGTTTCCGAATTATCTGACCCTTATCAGGCCTATGGTACTAATGTGCGATAGATTTATTATCTTTAGTAGGAGGAATTCACATTAAAAAAGTTAGTGGAAATATGTCATTAGAAATATTTCTAGTTTTCTGTTCCCCTAACTACACTTCATTTAGTTTCATATTTATGGCTATTTCCTTGTAATATTTCTTATTTCTCTGATTTGCGTTTTTGTAGTATTGCAAAACTGAATAACCGATTAGAAATGTTTTGTTTTGCTATCCGAATATTCACATATAGTGTGGAACTATTATCATACGGAATGTTTCTGTCGATATAACCTTCTGTAGTGAAGTGAATGATGATGCCTTTTGGTTCGAATCTGTCTAGCACATCATTTAATGGAGGCCTTTTTAACTACCTCCTTCTTTTCTTCCTCCACAAAAAAAAGCGGAAAACAGATAGAGAACACACCTATTGACAGACATAGACATAGTAGGCTACAGAAACAGGATCTCCATGACAAAAATCGGCTTCAGATCAGCTTTAGAAGAATCACCTTACTATTCAATAACAAATTATTGGATTTAATGCATAAAGAAAGGTATTTCATAAACAATTTCTTTCCCTTTTAAATAAAAAATACATTAGTGATACTTAATTATGCATGTTGGAGTTTGCTACTAGAGGCATTTTTTTTTACTAAATACGTATCAACATTATCTTGACGTAACGAAATATTATATTTTTTATTATTGATTTGATGCGCATCACTAATACGGTCCTAGTTGATCGAGAAGTGGCTCAAAATTTCTTGTTATTGACTATATATATTATCCTTGCCACTTGAAGTCAAGACCAAACTCAACTAAGTAGAGTGGGTAGAGTTACATATTCTCTTATTTATCCGTTTTTATTTAAATCATTTTAATTGAAAAGCACATTTTATCAAACCTTCAATATCTGTAGTGTGTTGAAATACTTCAATATAAGTCAGGTGAAATCAAATTACGTTAGGGGAACTAACCAGAAACTTCGGGACAGGGATAAATTGATAGGTACCCTCATTTTTGTATCTTTACTGATATTTTGAAGTAAAATGTATAAATATTTATTAAGGGAATGTCCTGACCTGATAACCACCCCATTTTCTATACATGTGGTGTATTGCAAATTTTAATTAAATACATATACGTTGTGTTTGATTGATTTTATAGATTGGATTAAAGAAATGTGAAAACACGATGATTGGAGTTCCTGGACGGGTGAAGGGGATTTCCGGTGGCGAAATGAAGAGACTAGCTTTCGCATCAGAGGTAAGGAATATTTTATTCCTTCAAATCAGAGTCAAGTTATACTGAAGAGAATTATATCAAAAGAGTATCATTGCTGATTCATTGTTCTGACAACTAAGTATGACAAGAAATATAATACTCAGAACTAATTTATTAAAATACAAAATAAATAAACTTTAAAGATATTTTGGAATAGGGTTATTTAGACATTTACAAAAGACAAAATCTTTTTTAAGGTTTGATACTGTAAGCGTCTGTGGCCTTCTGCGGACGTTAATATTCATTTCAGCAAACCGTCAGTGAAACTCAATCAGTTCAATGCAAATTCGGTTTCATTGTAAGTTGTTTTTGGTACTGAGACAATAAACGAGATAAAATAACGAAATTGCGAAGTTTCCATGGGTAACATCGCTTCTACCGACATTCTCAGACATTTTCTTTTAAGAATAGAAAAACTCCTTAAAAACAGAATTTTATTTCATTATTTAAATTAAGGGAATATTAAATCCCACATAGTTTTAAAACCGAATAAGAAACTCAAAGATTGGAATCAGAGAGTTTCTTGCCGAATATAGTAAACTATAAAGTATCGGCGACCACTGGAGTGAGCAAATGCAAGTGACCCTAGCACGTAGTGCAATACCGGAAGACTCGCAGCAAAGTCGGTAAATTCTGATCGCTATTCTTAGGTATTTTCCATAATGTAAAAACATATTTCCTAGGAAATGTATGCTTTGGGATTATGCTGTTATTACATTATGGTAGGGAGGTCACTACCCAGACCGGCTCACGCCAGTGGTCGCCGATACTTTATAGTTTACTATATTTGGCATGAAACTCTCTGATTCCAAACTTTGAGTTTCTTATTCGGTTTTAAAACTATGTGGGATTTAATATCCCCTTAATTTAAATAATGTTTTCATTGCCGAAATGAAGTTTATTAGCTCTTTATACTTAAATAATTTTATTTCATTTTTTTTTAGAATTTATAAATAACATAAGTTCTTGTTAAAATTAAGATGTTTCCAGATAAAATTCTGCTTTTCTCTATGTAATATGAAAATAATAACGCAAAATCGGAATATGTCATAAGGGACATATGATTAACTAAGTACGAGAGACTCAATACTGCTGTCAACCAAAGAGAAAGGGAAAAGCAGACAAAATTTTTGCATATAAAATTCTAAAAACGATAATATATGTTATAAGAAGCAGAGGCCGCACTCGAAGAGAACCAGAATTGTGCACACAAACTCATTCTAATCCTTTAAGTGTTGGCAACGTGTTCACACTCCTTCGACTTTAGTGAAACGTCAACAACGCGCCTAGCGAGTTACATGAATTGCACTTAACACCCAATACACAAACGCATTTTTAAGCGCTCACTACTTTTCAAAAAAAAAAAAAAAATCTTTCTTGCTCCTGTGTTTAAAAGATCTTTATGCAACTTTAAACGATGGCATCGGTGCATCTATCAAAATAAGTATCTCTTAACCTTATTCGCTTAACTTTTAAGTTCAAGTTCTAGTCGTTGTTTACTAACACATCCCGATTGTTTAACATAAAACTTCTGAATGCGATAAGCGAATAAGGTTAAGAGATACTTATTTTGATAGAGGCACCAATGCCATCGTTTAAAGTTGCATAAAGATCTTTTAAACATAGGAGCAAGAAAGATTTGTTTGTTTGTTTGTTTTTAAAAATAGTGAGCGCTTAAAAATGCATTTGTGTATTGGGTGTTAAATGCAATTCATGTAATTCGCTAGGGGCGTTGTTGACGTTTCAGTAAAGTCGAAGGTGCTGTGAACACGTTCCTAACACTTAATATTAACAAGAACTTATGTTATAAATAATATAAGTTCTTGTTAAAATTAAGATGTTTACGGATAAAATTCTGCTTTTCTCTATGTAATATGCAATCCTTTTATTAAAACATTACCCGTAAAAAATACATATATAATAGGGTTTACGCAATGGCTCTCAAACAGGTCTTGACTAATCCATCTCTAATGTTCTGCGATGAACCCACTTCTGGACTAGATTCGTTCATGGCTCAGAGTGTCGTTTCAGTTTTGAAAGACATGGCTGCTGCAGGAAGGACAATCATCTGCACAATTCATCAGCCATCCTCTGAAGTATTCGCAATGTTCGATCACATACTTTTTATGGCCGAGGGGAGAATAGCATTTTTGGGAAAGACTTCGTATGCCTTGTCTTTCTTCTCCAGGTAAGTGTGAATTTTCATCAAATACCTGATAAAATTTGAAGTTTGACCAAAATGAAGTTCCATGTCATTTCATCGGGTGCATTAAATGAAAAGAGAAATACAAAAAAAAAATTCATAAATAAATAAATAATATAATAAATAATATAATTAAATACTGTATATACATGAGTGTATACTCTCTTCATGCATATATATATATATATATATATAAATTTCTACAAGTGTGTATATATATATACACACTTGTAGAAATTTTTTACCTTGGGTATAATATACGTTAAAGATACCAACCTATTTTAAACCTGGTTTTTAATTCATTTCCCAAGTAAGCAAACAGACAAAGTCAAGTTTGCGCCTGCAAGTAGTGCAAATCAGGGTGACCCAGCACGTATTGAAAGTCTTAGGGAACTCGTGGTAATATATTATTATTATTATTATTATTATTATTATTATTATTATTATTATTATTATTATTATTATTATTATGAAAACCTCCATGGAGTCAGAGACTCAGCGTGGGAGGTCCACTGTTATACACAGATTTTATCATACCGCTTTAAATATATTTACTGTCTCTGCACTCACCACACTCTCGGGCAATGCATTCCAATCATGCAAATCACCTCCTCACTCCCTTGCTCACACCCTCATTATACAGCTTCCAGGGATGACTTCTTGTTCTCCTGCTATCCTCGCCCATTCTGTGCAAAACCTCCCCGACATTAATTCAGTAATAACCTCTTAACAGCTTATGTATCGATCATATCCCCTCTCCTCCCTCTATCCACCAATTTCTGCAAATTGCATTTTATTAACTTATCTTCGTACTCAATATTCCAGAGACCAGAAACCACCTTAGTCTATCGTCTCTGAACTTCTTCCAACACATCTGCATCTTTTTGAAAAGTGACCAAATCTGTGCATAATAATCCATATGTGGATCAAAGCCTTGTACAAAGGAACCATAACATCCTTACTTCTACAAGTCATTGCCCTCTGCATCATTCCCATTATCCTCTGTGTTGTCCACACAATTTTTGTAACATATCCCCGAAATTTTAGGTCCTTGTCTACGATCACTCCCAAATCTCTCATCTCCTCTACCACTTCCAATATATATTACCACCGATTGTGTATTCTACATCCCATCTCTGCTTCCTAAATATCAAAATCTTATACTTTGCAACATTGAATTGACATCCCACTCATTTACCAATTCAGCCAGTGTATTCAAGTCTTCCTGCAAAGCTACAGCATCCGCTCTACTCCTGATATCTCTCCCCAACTTTGCATCATCTAAAAACAACTGCATATCATCATTCAGACTTCTCCAAATATCATTTTGATACAAATTAAATTCTACTTATTCAGACACAAGTGATTTTGAAAAAAAAAAGGTCACTCTCACCAGCTGGTGAGAGTGACCACGAGGTGATCACTTGCAGGTGACCAGCATTCGAGGACCTCTGTTAGAAGGGGATATATGTGAAATTATAAGACTGGTAATTACGAAAAGCTGAGGAAACAGCTTACGATAATAAATTGGAAAGAGGAACTGGATGGAAAGGATATCAATGCTGCTTGGGCCATACTCAAGAACTATTTGGTGAAGGCAATATCAGAGTGTATTCCAAAGGTTAAGAGGGTAAATAGAGTAGGTGTAAAATGGATGAATCAAGAGATAAGGTATGCAATCTGGAAGAAGAATGTATTATGAAAGAAACACAAAATGAGTATTTATAACAACCAGTTGTATGAGAAGTACAAAGAGCAGGCGAGGAAGGTGACTAGCTTGATAAGGGTAGCAAATATGTAGTATAAGCAGCAGTTAGCTAAAAAATCCTAAGGATTTTTTTCGATATGTGGCCAGTAGAAGAAAGAATGATTATGGTAGGATGGATTGATTGATGAAAACGGAGGAATGATAACCACTGCGGAGGATATAATTGAGATATTTAGTGAGCAATTTATAAAGGTATTTCATGCTTGTGAATGTGGCAACATGCAGAACTTGAAACCAGTGGGAAAGGAGGAGGAGGAACTGTTAGTAAGTGAACAGGAGGTATATGAGGAATTGAATAGACTTCAGGTAAATAAGGCTGTGGGATTTGATGCTATTTCACCACGTGTCTTGAGGGAAATATTCCAGAGAGTTAACAACAGCTTTTGCATATCTTTTCAATATGAATCTCTCATTGGGTCAAGTTCCAAAAGAGTGGAAAGAGGGTAAAATTGTTCCAATTCATAAGGGAAGTGATAAGAGTAAGGTTTTGATTTGAATTATAGACCAGTCTGTGTGTCTGGAGTTGTGGTCAAGTTATTAGAGAAGTTAATTAGGACTAAGATTCAGAATTGGGTTGACAACAGAAAAATACTCCTTGGCGACCAGAATGGATTTACTAAAGGAGATTGTGCTTTAGCAATCTGCTTACTTTTTATAATAAAGTGACAAATGCATTGAATAAGGGTGTTACATATACAGTGGTATATTTAGATTTTGCAAAGGCGTTTGATAAATTGCCACATGACAAGCTGGTAATTAAATTGGAACGAATGGGGCTGAACAGTAGATTAGTTCGCTGGAATGGAGATTGGCTGTCTAATAGGTATCAGCGAGTTGTCTATGGAGCAGCGATATCCCAGAAGAGGAAAGTTACTTGTGGTATACCTCAAGGGTCTTTTTTGGGTCCATTGCTGTTTAATTTGTATGTAAATGATATTTGGAGAGATCTGAATGGTGATATGCAGTTGTTTGCTGATGATGCAAAGTTGGGGAGAGCTATCAGGAGTAGAGCGGATGCTGTAGCTTTGCAAGAGGACTTGAATACACTGGATGAATTGGTAAATGAGTGGGGATTTTAATTCAATGTTTCAAAGTGTAAGGTTTTGAAATTTGGGAAGCAGAGATGGGATGTAAAGTACACAATCGGTGGAAATATCTTGGAAGAGGTAGAGGAGATGAGAGATCTGGGAGTGATTGTAGTCAATGACCTAAAATTTCGGGGACATATTACTAAAATTGTGAAGACAACACAGCGGATAATGGGAATGATGCGGAGGACAATGACTTGTAGAAGTAAGGATGTTATGGTTCCTTTGTATAATGTTTTGTTCAGGTCACATATGGATTACTGTGCACAGATCTGGTCACCTGGTTTTCAAAAAGATGACAGTGCGTTGGAAAACGTTCAGAGACGATAGACTAAAGTGGTTTCTGGTCTCAGGAATGTAGAGTATGAAGACAGATTGACAAAATGCAAGTTGCAGAAATTGGTGGATAGAAGGAGGAGGGGGGGGGATATTATTGAGACATATAAGCTGTTAAGAGGTTATTACCAGATTAATGTCCGGGAGGTTTTGCGAATGTGAAAGGATAGCAGGAGAACAAGAGGTCATCCCTGGAAGTGTATAATGAGGATGTGAGCAAGGGAGTGAAGAGCAGGTTTTTTTGCATGGAAAATGGTGAGAGATTGGAATGCATTGCCCGAGAGTTTGGTGAGTGCAGAGGCAGTGAATATATTTAAGGCGTGGTATGATAAACTCTGCGTATAACAGTGGACCTCCCATGATGAGTCTTTGACTCCATGGAGGTTTTTATTTTATTATTATTTTTTTATTGGTTGCAAAAATATTTATACATACAATAAACATCTTGTGTGACATTGCACCTTAAAATTTTACAGAGTTCAGCACTAATTTCTGCAATTCCTACATTGGATTTCAATTAAAATTTTTAATAATACTTTTTTGCCTTTATATTATGTATTAACAACACATGTTCTTCTAATATTAACAATGAAGATTATACAGAATTTTTTGTATAATTTTTTATTTTCTATTTTATTTTTATTTTTATTTTTTAAAGTTTGAGAAAGAGTGATTATACATACAAATTTCTTCATTTGCCTATAAGGATTACTTGTAGATGAGATGAGTAATATAATAATAATAATAATAATAATAATAATAATAATAATAATAATAATAATAATAATAATAATATGTTTTATTGATTGCTAAAATATTTATACATATAATAAACATCTTGTGTGACATTATAATTTTACAGAGTTCAGCACTAAGTGCTGCAATTCCTACATTGGATTCCAATCAACATTTTTAATAATACTTTTTTGCCTTTATATTATGTATTTACAACATATGTTTTTTTAATATTAACAATGAAGTTATACATAATTTTATATATTTTTTTTTTCAACGTTTGAGAAAGAGTGATTATACATACATTTTTCTGCATTTGCTTATAAGGATTACTTGTAGATAAGTGAGGCAAGTTAATCCCACCTACTTCGAAGCTTAGGTTAGCTTTTATGAAGAGAGTGGGATGTAGCCTTCACTATTTGTGTTGTTGCTACTGTTTATGTATGGGATGTAGGCATTGGATGCTAATGATTTGTGATGTGTATATTAGTGTTAATGGTTTCTTAACTTTGTTGGTATATTTTCCAGAGTTCGTTTTTTAATGTTCTGTAGTTATCTACGTGTTTTAACTTTCTTGGTAGGTTGTTGAATTGCGTGGGTATCTGATGTGAGCTCACAAAAGAACCGTATGAGTTGTTGAAGGGTGTGGGGATGTAGAGAGTTGTTGTAGGTCGTGTTATACGATATGTGTCTCTGTTGTTTCAATAGGTGATGTTGAAGTAATCCCTTGTTAATGTCATATAGTGTTTGAGGTTTTTAATACTCAGAATTCTGTGTATCGCTATATGCTTGTCGGATATCGGTTGTTGCGTGTAAGGTGTCCAGATCACTGTTGACACGATTTTCCTGTGTAGTGTTTCTAATTTTGTTAGGTGGCTGTTTGATGTATTTGCATAGACTGTTATTCCGTATCTGAGTAGGGATCCGCAGATACCGTGATATAGGAGTTTTTTTATGTTGGGTGGAATAATGTCTTTAACTTGGAAGAGTTTTGCTGCAATGATCCGGAGTTTGGTGTGTAGGTATTCTATATGTTTTGTCCATTTAAGGTGGAAATCTATACAGAGACAGAGGTATTTTGCGTGTATTACAGGTTTGATTTCGGAACATTGGCAGGTATTTTTGTTGTTAATGCAGCGGTATGTGTGACAATGTATCGATAGTAATGCGGGGCGTATGATTCTTGGGTTGTGTATTATAAACATCTGTGTTTTGGTGCCGTTGATTAGAATTGCGTTTTGGTGGAAGTATGTTGTGATTTCGTTTAGGTCTTGTTGTGCTTTGCAGAGAGCTGTGTTAATGTCTGTGTGGATTGCTAGTAGTGCAGTGTCATCTTCGTATTGAAATATTTGACTTCTTATGGATATGTTATGAACATCGTTAATGTATATGTTGAATAGAGTGGGTGATAATATGGCACCTTGAGGTACACCGTGTTTTACTTGTATACCCCGACTGTGACATGTACCTATTTTTGTTAGTTGTGTTCTGTTTGAGAGGTAGTTCTTGAACCATGTATGCAGTGTTCCTCTTATACCTATTGAGTATAGTTTGGTGAGTAGTATGTCATGTTCAAGTGTGTCAAATGCTTTGGTTAGGTCCAGCAGTATAAGGACGGCGTACTTGTTTTTGTCGAGAGCTTTGTTTATTGTGTTGGCGATGTCTTCTAATAAAGTAATGGTGCATTTTGTTTTCTGAAAGCTGTATTGGTTTTGTGAGATGATGTTATACTTTGGTAAATAGTTCTGTAGTCTGGTGTGTGTTATTTTTTCTAGAATTTTTGAGATGACTGGTAGTTTAGCTATTGGTCTGTAGTTCTGAGTATCATTTCTTTTACCGTGTTTGTATATTGGCGTAATTACTGCAGTTTTTAGTTGTTGTGAAATAATGCCTGTGTCGAATATTATGTTCACTAGTTTCAAAAGTATTGGATTTATTTGTTCAAAGTGTGTTATAAGTTCTGTGAGTCTTATTTTGTCTATTCCTGGAGTGGTCTTTGGTTTTAGTTGTAGGATTGTTTCTTTCAGTTCCAGTTTTGTTATGGGTGGGAAATATATCGTTTGTTGTTGACTTTGTGTTGGTAGTTTTTTGTTGATCGTTGGTAGTTTGTCTTTTTTGAGTTGTGTGATGTTGTTTGTGAAAGCATGGTTGAATGAGTCTGCTAGTTTGTGTCCTGACCGAAGCTTTTTTGCAATAAAATCTTGTGCTGAAGTTTTCTTTTTTCGGGTTACTAATTCGTTGAGTGTAGCCCATGTTTGCTTAATGTTGTCGTTATATTCCATAAATTTTTTTTTGCACTACGAATTTTTGTTGTCAGTTGATTTCTTGTGTTTTTGTATAAGGTTTGTAAATGTGTGTTACTGGGACTTTTTAAGTTTTTTCCATGGATTTTCTTTTACAGTAATAGTATTTAGTATGTCGTCATTTATCCATGGATCGTTGTCTGTTTGTCGCCTCGTTTGTGTAGGTTTTGTTGCTTTTTTGTATATTTCTGTGAACTTTAGTTGAAAATTCTCGTATAATGTTACAGGATCGTTTATTTTAAGTAGGGAATTCCAGTCTGTATTTTTTGCTTGGTTGTTGACAATGCTCTTTAGTATGATCGAGTTCTTTCGACTTTATCGGTGGGAGGGAGGGGGGGGGAGGGATAGGAGACGTAATAAAACGAAGTTGAGACAAATTAGTGATCGGCAATTTTTACGTTAATTACTGATGATGTACATGTATGGATCATGCATTGATATGATCAATGCGTGGTCAAGAGTATTTATGTTAATATCTCCTATTAGGATGAGCCTGTGTGTTGTACGCGGTTCGATGCCGCTTAGCCATGTTTCTAACTCATGAAGAAAACTGAGTGGATTATTATCGGTGGTATAATAATAATAATAATAATAATAATAAAACATACCAAACATATTTGCTTGTTTATTACAAAATGAAAAGCGCCCTCTAAACTCAGATACCTTGGAAAACTTCGAAAATATCACAAAAATATGACTATATTAGATTTGCATAATGTTTCTATTGTTAATATAATAGCAAGCATTGTGTTATTATAATATGCATAATACGTATTATTATAATAAGATTAACAAGTATTATAATAATTATTCGCAACGAAAAATTGCACTCGAAAGGAGGTCCCCTTCCATCCTATTGTTTTTAATGATATGTCCCAATAAGGCAATAGAAGTTCCATGAAATTATTAGCGGCGCTGTTTCTTGGTTTGGATAATTATTTCAAGAAAGAAAAGTCGATAAATAATAAGAAAATGAAAAACAGTAAAAACAAAAACTGAAATTTTTTAAAAACATAGTTTGTCACAATTTTTGTTATTAGAATGGTACTTTATATTACGAATATGCTTCTGTATTTTCTTAAAGTTAGAAAATATTTTGTTTAGAAAGTTAATTTTTATTAAGTTAAAAACAATATATTTTGCCCACTCTGCAGCTACTCATCAGCTGACAAAACTACTCGACATGGAAGAGCTGGCGAGCGTCTGATTATAAAGACTGATTGGATATAGACAAAAAATAATATCTTTATGAAAGTGTTAATTTAATTAGTCAATAATTACTGCTTATAACTAAGACAAACATTATATTGCTTTAAAAGCAAAGCAGATTTTAAACAGAACTGATTGTTCTACTTCATATTTGCAGTCTCGGATACAACTGTCCTCCAAACTTTAATCCCGCAGACTTCTTTGTGCAGATTTTAGCCATAGTTCCAGGAAGAGAAACTGAGTGCAGACAAAAAGTTGGAGTAAGTACCATTTGACAATATTATTTCGGGAAAATTGTTTCCTAATTGGCATAAATATTACGATAGTATGGTACTAAGAAAGTTTTCATATTAACTGTAATATCACAGAAATAAACACGATATCTTTATTCAACCCATAACACTCCTGGAAATCTAATTCTATAAAGCCTAGATTGAGAAGTAGACCTTTTACATATGATCGAGTACAACTGGGATGAATGGTATTTCGATTACGCTAGAATAACTTCGCCCACGAGGTAATTTTCTGTCGAGTGTGATGTTTGTCCTGTTTACCGATTA
The DNA here is from genome assembly GCF_054136105.1 of Typopeltis vanoorti. Taxonomy (NCBI): domain Eukaryota; kingdom Metazoa; phylum Arthropoda; class Arachnida; order Uropygi; family Thelyphonidae; genus Typopeltis; species Typopeltis vanoorti. Next base: position 156,207,964 of record NC_143551.1, read on the forward strand.
AGGAAAAAGTAAAATTTCCGGGTAGAAAATCGTTTAAGACTAATTCCTCATCAGTTAAGAATTTCTTATAAAAGCTCTTTGATTTCTCCACAAGATTCACACGCTGGTTTTTCGAATCAAACAGTATTATCCTTGTCAACTGACCTAAGATGAACTTCCCTAGAAATATCATTTCGCTAAAAAGTTATATTTTCTTTTCATTTTAAACATAACAATAAATATACTGATAGAGTTTTCAATCACTAAATTTGAAAAATCCAAGTTATTTTTAAAAAATGAACACTGTTTAAAAATTAATCTACCGAGTAAAGCTTTTGAGAATCACACACACACACACACACACACACACACACACATGTTATAAACGTTAAAAAAACATTGCTTAGTATACCACTTACTCGATAACTGGCAAATAAAAATTATTGTGAATGATCTGACATAAGCTCAAAATATAAAACACTCATCCTTACTTTATATTTAGAAAAAGGTGTGCGTATATTATTGTAATTTAGACCAGCTGAATTTGGCTTTCAACAGATTAAACTGCTAATAATTGGCTATTTAAAATTATATTTTTAATTGGCTAACTTGGAGAATGGTATTCTTCCGATGCTCTACAAACAATGCTCATAGTGTATAGGTATGGGACATGGGAATAATATAAAAATCATAACTCCCGGTTATTTAGAAGTCTGAAATGTGGATAGTACTTTCTTTAGAATCAGAGTGTAATTTTGTAATTTGAAGTCAGTTATAGTCGTTAGAAAAAAATTGAGTAGCTAACAGCAGTGAGTATGGATTTCTAATGTCTTGTTTTGCTTTCTTTTATGTAACTAGAGTGAATGTATAGAAATTATCATCTTGATGTCTTGCATAATATTTTCATGGAAATATATATCTAAATTGTTTACTTGTGCTTATAAACTGCCATGCTAATCCTTGGTATGCTTTTTATTTAATTTTGTTGGAAGTCTAATTCACTGGGATAGAGAGCTCATTTAGCATACAAAAAGCTGAATGAGCTATTTTCATGCTGCTCTGTTGATCTTTCGGGAGAAAATAACGTGTATGATACAACAGGTTAAGTTGAATAAAAGAAATGAAACCATTTTTTTTAAAAAAAGTGCATGCGCGAAACATTGATTCCTGAACAGAAGTTATGCTGAATTTCAGATTTGTTTTGCATCAAATGTGTCATGCCATCCCAAAAAGTCAACGTAAAGCGTACTTGTATATTGATGGACCAAAACATTAAAACTACCAGTGTAGTAACGTGTTGGACCTGATTTATCGGACATAACCGCTTGCACCCGTCTTGCATTGACTCCACTAGACCACGAAAGGTATTCTTGACCAACTAGACAGAATAACCTTCTGGAGGACAGCGAACAAGCGAGACTCTGGCGTGGATCGGGGGATGCTCCGTCCCACGTGTGCCAAAAGTTTGATAGAACGCAAATCAGGAGAATTAGGCCACCAGGGGATAGCACAGCAAATGCTTAGATATGCTCGTAGAACTATGCTTGCACAATACGAGCCTTGTGACTATGGGAGTCGTTTTGCGCAAAAAAGTCCAGATCCATTAGGACATATTGTCATCATGTAAGGCAATACCAGCTCTAAAACTACCCCCTTGGAAAAATTAGCGATTAAGGTGTGCTTAATAAGGATAATAGACATCAGTGATGTCAATGAGAACAATCCCTATTCCAGGTTACAATCACCACCATTTTTTCCTGTCATCGGTACCGTCTAGCTAGCCGAAAACCAGCTAGGTAGTCATGTTTCTCAAAAAATTGGTGTGTCACGTCATCTATTTTGAATAGAGCTTTATTTTTGGAAGCTACCCTATTAAGTTATGAACAAAACTTTATTATGAAGGCATGCAGCTCGTAACTGTGAAAAATACTATTAGATTATTTATGTTGTAGAAATAAGAATCTGTGTAATTGATTACCTGAAGTTAATTTATTGTGACTATAAATATGCGGAAGTTTTGTTAAATTTCGAAATGTGTAAAGAGTATTCAACGATCAAATAATTACTAATTTTATTTTTCAGCTGTATGATTTTAATTAGAAATTAAATATTAGTTTCTTAACTATATTTAACTATTCTATACTGTTATGAAAATATAATGTAAAGTTCTCTAACAGTGCCTGTCGGAGGCTATCATCCTAGTTAAGTGTTTATCAAATTCTTAGTTATTCCAATTTAGGCAGTACTAAACTATCAGACCCGCGTTTTGAACCAGGTAGTTTTCATTTCATCTTGAATCGACTGAGTTCGCTGATCATTAAGATTTTCAGATGCTGGCGGGAAAAAAAAGTGTAGCACAAAGCAAATTTGTTTGATTAGATATATTTAACTAATTTTATTATTTATTCTACGCAGAGAAAATAAATGTAAAATTAAAAATAAAATAATTGCCTGTTATTATTTTATTTTTAATTTTAAAAATAAAATAATTGCCTGTTATTATTTTATTTTTAATTTTATAAGTTTAATACGTTGTCTAATTTTTTAAAGTTTTATAAGTTTTATATGCTTTCTATATTTTTTAAAAGTTTTATAAATTTTATAAGTTTTGATGTATTATGCGCATCAAAGAACTACTGTGTTTCTTTGAGTTTTTTATTTCTCTAAACTCTTCCGAACTCTAAAAACTAATCTAAGGCAGCATTCTTCCCTGATCAAATTCAAGAATGATAAGTAATTAAATCAGTTTTGAAATAATTTACTTAGCATTAAAATTTTTAATTTCATAAGGAAATGTGCTCGTAAGCGTCTTGATATTTTCTAGCTTTAAATAAACAAAGCGCTCTTGGCTAAATTAATTAATAACAAAAAATATCTATCGTCCACAAGCATGTATCGCTAAGTGGAAGATCCCTATTCCCCAGATTTCATCGACTTCTCCTAAACATCATTAGAAAGAACTACCTGATCAATGATAAAGAAATCAAAATAAATGTTTCAGTTATAATACATTGAAATTATGTCATACCAAAACTTTCGTTCACGTTGAACCATTCGAGAAGATTATGTTTAAAAATCAATAAAAATCAATCAATAAATAAATAACCCATGCGAATATTCTCATGATTAACAGTAACTTGTTGGAAATCGGATGATATCTAGCTCCCATCTTTGATATCGCCTAAAAATTAATGAGATTTCTAATTTCGCATTACAGAAGAAAGTGCGCAATTACTTCCGCCATTCGTGGCTCCTAATTCTAAGTGGTATCATTTTGCGAAATCAGTTAATTTCTACAGTTATTTTTTTCTCTCCCAAAAACTGAGTCTGAAGTATAAAAAAAATCCTATACCAGTTCCGTTGACTAACTCAGGAACTAGCTTAATAAAGGCCTAAAAACAGTTCATCTCTTCGGACCAGAATAGAAACTATAAATTTTTTTGCTCCGATTATAGCATATGAGCATGATATGATAGTTCTTGGTGGCTCGTAATATGCCGATCTACTATATCATGAATATCGATACGAGACTTCTCAGGCAACTCAAAATCGTAAAATGAAACATAATTGACAGTTACGCAATTCTAAGACGGTAGATAAAAATCAACAAATGAAAGCTATTGAACTAAATGTGACTGCAAATGATCAGTACTTTCAGCTTTCTCAAAATCCAAAACACCGTGATGAACTAAGATGTGTTATTTGTATTTCTTTTTCACAGGCAATCTGCGATGAATTCAGCAAATCAGAATATGGCAGTGGATTTCAAAAAGCGAAATTTATAAATGACGATAGCATCGCTATGGTAAGAAAACATAACGTACTTTTGTTTTATTGTTGCAACTTTCTGTTTTCACGATTAAAAAGTATCAAAACACGAAGGAGGGTAACTTTTAATTCTTTGCATTGCTTCGCAGAAAAACAGCCTGATTGTTATGTGACACTGTATTAACATTTATTAGGTAACATCAATATTTGCTAGCTGCCAAATAGGTTAAAGAAAAGGTTCACGGTAAAGAAAAGGGCACTAAGGATTTTTTGTATTTTTATTCATTTTACTTATATTTTTGTAATTTTTATTTAATTTTTTACATAACCCGGAATTCAAGAGACGAAACATGGAACTTTTCAACCCCCTTCAAGCCTACAATAAGTGCTGCGGTGGTCTCACACCGAATCTCCCATTTAATTTACTTCAGTTGCAGCACAATCTTCCAAAGGTGCCTGCATTTTGACCTCTTTTTGTTTGTTTTTGTTTGTTTTATTAGAGATAAATACCCCTGTTTAGTTTTCCGGAGATATAGCGTTGTCCAATACTAGAAACAGAACCTTCAGTAGGTTATAATTATAAGACTGATCATATTCCCCTTTTTTCGAGTTTAATATGCCATTTTTTAGTTGTATTATGCTTAAAAGACTTTTTTTAGGTTAGGTTTTAATTTTTTTTTTTATATATATAATTTAGAAGAATAAAATTATATGATCAGTGCATGAGTTGCAGTAAAAATGCATATTTTATACAAAATATGAATAACTCATGCTTCTTTTGAAGGAGTTTATAATAAAATGAAATAAACTTTAAATCTCTTTCTTCACGGATTTGTTTTACATATTTCAGGTTAAAGAAATACAGCAAGCCCGTTCAGTGTAAGTATTCTCACCAATATTGACTATTAAGTTTTAATCCATAGAACTTTGAGAATGATCACAAACATTTCTTTCACTGTAACTAATGAAAATAATTCACATAGTTTTAATGTGTGATTTATATATTTTGAAATACGTGATTTAGAAGAAAAGTACCAGATTAGAGTTTGAAAAATAATAATAATATTCATCATTTTTCTTTTAAGTTGTGAAATTGGATTAACTTTAAGCACGACTTGAACATTGACAGGTATAAAGCTTCATGGTGTACCCAGATGAGAACATTACTCTGGAGATCGTTTCTTAGCACAAGAAGGGAGCCTCTTTTGACTACTGTACGGCTGTCTCAGACTGTGGTGTGTATATTTAAAAAGTAAGATGGGGTTTGTGTTTAAAATTTTGCGGGAAAACAGGAAACAAAAAAAAAAGAAAATTAAGCATGTAATTCTAGGATTAACGAGAACTCATCAAAGAGATTATTAAAATCATAGCGGCAACTCCAAACAACCGCGTACTTTACAGTCTCTAGTCATTCATTACAATTACTAGTAGTGTCATATTTCCATCTACTAACCATAATAACAGCACTAAATTATGAAAATTAATGTTAGTAAAGTAGCTACATTTAAATTGGAGAAGACTTCCTGGATTTTCAGTATTTGGCTCGGTTTGTATATCGAGTAATACATTGCTTGAATATTAAAAAAATATGTTAACAAAGGTTTTTGATGGGCCTACCTTTACGAATATCGGACACAAAGTAATACTTCACACAAATACATAATTTAGAAGCAATCGCTGTACTTCCAGTTCATAATCTTCCAATGATGGTGCATAAAATCATAGCATACACATAAAAGAAACACAAGGAATATCGCAACTCGATATTATAAATCAGAAAATAAAATATATTCATATTAGCGAGAGCGGGAAAATTATATATACGAGGGTGGTCTGAAAATTTCTCGGTCTCGACCATAGATGGCAACACTATCGGCAAGATTTTTGTTTCTAAGCTGGTACATCTGCCTTAAGCATCCATGTGAAATTCTATCAATTAGTTTGTTTTATACAGCTCTCTAAAGCAAACGTGTTGTCTGCATCCCTTGAAATAGATAAAATTGAGTATTGTGCGGTTATAAAATGTTTTGTAAACGAAGGTTTAGCGACAAAAGAAATTCATTCGAAGTTCATAAAAGTTTATGGGCACTCTTCTCCTTCGTTTTCGACAATTAAGAAATGGGCTGACGAGTTCAAACGTGGCCGTACCAGCCTTGAAGATGATCCACGTGAAGGATGTCCAAAAAGTATAACAACACCAGAAATCATTGATCAAGTACATGATATGGTATTGGATGACCGGCGAGTCAGTGCGTGAAACTGCTGAGACTATAGGCATTTCAAAAGAACATGTAGAAGATATTTTGCATGAAGAACTGCAAATGTAAAAGCTTTGTGTAAGATGGGTGTCGCGCTGCTCGCAGCAGATCAAAAACGCACTCGCATGAAAATCTCTGAACAGTGCTTGGAGCGTCTTAACAAGAATAACACTGACTTTATGCGTCGATTTATTTCAATGGATGAGACTTGGATTCACCATTACACACCAGAATCCAAACAGCAGTTAAAAGAGTGGACAGAAGCCGGTTGTTCAGTCCCAAAGAAGACAAAGTCGGTTCCATCAGCAGGAAAGGGCATGGCATCGGTGTTTTGGGATGCTAAAGGCATTTTGTTTATTAATTATCTTGAAAAGTGTAAAACAATAACCGGGGAACATTATTCCAATTTTTTGACCAGACTAGACTAAAAAATTCGTGAGAAAAGACCCGGTTTGCAGAATAAAAAAATCGTCTTTCATCAGGACAATGCACCTAATTTCACTTATTCCTCAAATTTGGCTCCCTGTGACTTCTGTCTTTTCCCAAAACTAAAACTCTTCCTCGCTGTTAGCGTTTTTGTTCGAATCAAGAGTTGATTGCAGCTGTAGAGGGGTATTTTACAGATCTTACTAAGAACCACTACAGGAACGGGATAATGGCGCTAGAGCATCGCTGGAATAAATGTATTAGTCTTAAGCGAGATCATGATGAAAAATAAAACTAATTTTGAATTTATAAATTCGTATTTTCATTGTTAGGCCGAGAATGTTTCAGACCCACCCTCATATATGTATATAATTTTCTCAAAAAATCAGTATACTGAAATAATGATTTATTTATTTATTTATTTATTTATTTGCTGTTGTTGTTTTAACTATGTTACAGTAATATTCACTTTTTATTGTAGGTTACTAACATATAGGTAACAAACAACAGTAGAAAAATTAATTACAAAAAAACAAAACAAAACAATAACGGATGGCTTTTCATCAATAAAATCTGATTTCATCACCCTCATAATCAATTTATTTGCCACTTTCTAATAATTTAACTCCACAATAGTCATATGTTAAAGAAATAATTTCAAACATTTGGATTTTCATGGAACTAACCCGTTTTGTGGAATTTTAATTATCCTGTTCAAAATCAGTATATTTTCTTTACACATATTCAAGAAATCATCAATTTTAGTTACATTCTCTTGCATGTATTTCGTAATTTTTTTTCAATAAATGTATTATTAACAAATGACAATATTTTTTATGTTTACTAAGAAAAATCTTAATATTGTTATATTTCCTTAGATAGTGGCATTGATATTGGCTGCAGTCTACTGGCAACAAAATCTGACTCAAGAAGGTGTGATGAATTTGAATGGCTGCCTTTTCATTCTTCTTAATAACATGTCCTTTCAGAATATGTTCGCAGTCATGAATGTAAGTACCTTTGAATTTCTACATTCCTTATGCAAATTACACGCATAAAAGGTTGGCGACAATCATCATTATTTTTCCAATTCTTGATTAGAGAATTACAACCACGAAAGGATTTTAACAGTCTAGAGGAGGATTGGAACTCTACACTCGAAACCAAATGTAGTATTTTTCGAGCAACTTCAGGTTTTCAGTAAGAGGGCTGCTGGTCTAACACTCGGCACAAAAAATCTTCTGCAACCCAAACTAATAAAAAATAGCATGTATCATCATTGCCAACTTTTTTCTTTTCCAGAATAATAGCCTAGCAAGGTATGCAACTATAAATCTGTATAGTGAAACCAGAATGTTTAAATCTTTTAGGAATGTACCTTAAAATATAAGATTTATAAGCTGATTTTGAGATAAATTTTCGAAACTAATTATTTTATCTTATTTTTCAATTTCACTAAATTTGCTCTCATCTGTATAACGCAAAGCTATTCATTTGTTTGGTTTGCAAGTATTTTTAATAGAGTAACATCTTTTTATTGAGAGTGAACGTTGGGAATTCCCAGCAACAAATGTCCACCCATAGAAAGAACTGATGAAAATGCGATACTGATCAAGGATATTTGCACACGAAAGCAAAAGCATCTGCAATTTGGCTGACTAGTTGGAATCTAATTTGGATCGGGTCAAATTTTGACGATTGATATTATCGATAACATCATCACGTCTCTTTAATGCCTTCTAGTAGAGCCTGGTTTTGCCAAATCCACAAAAGTCTGCTGTTTGGCTTATATATATATACTCTGAACTAACTTAGAAATATCGATGACATTTCTGTCGCATGTGAAATCAATGCAAGTTGATTTCAATATACTATACTTTCTCTCCATGCACTTAATGAATCTTTTGGTTCCATCAGATTCATACATGAAAAGTCAGCTATTTTCAACTGAATTATGACCAGAGTTATAGAGTTTTCCTATCTATACAGGAACACTTATCCTCTTCTAAATCGCCATTGCCGAATCTATTTATTCTCTGGAGAAATCAGATACAGTATCTCTATTTCTTAGCAAGTAACTATATAAAATAATGTTCATATTTAGGTGATATGTTATTAATAATCCGATATCCGAATAACCTTGAGTGAATTCCTTCACAGTGGAGCTCAGTGGAAGTGGCGCTTGCGTCCTCTGTGCTTGGTGGCTCGAAGTCAGACTTAAGTTCGAGTCTAGTCGCCGACTGGAGGAATTTTTTCTAAGCCTTTCTTCGACCGATTCCCAAGTTAGTTCGATCTCTGGCACGAGAAAGCGGGTGTTTCCTCCCGGAAACTCGGGTTTTTCATCCTGTAAACTCAAGAAAATCTACCATAGTACCCACATTATTTCAGACAGTAACATATCTTGTTAGGGTTAGATACCAAGAGATGGCAGCACTTGTTTGCCAGCCTCTTCATCGGTGGCTGTTATAATTAGTGATAGGCATGCGTCTCAGTCTCGAAAAGCTAGATAGGGTATAAAGTCCTCGCCTACTCCCTATAAGGGAATAATAGGTGTTAGCTGATTTTTTTTTTTAGAATTCCTTCACAAATTTTAAACTCTGCGCATAATACTTTTCCAGTCGTATTTGTTACTATCTGCAGTATTTACTTTAATTCAGCAGTTTCTAAGTGATGCTTAAAAATAAATTTCATATTATCTCATCACCTTTTCTCGTTTCATATGATAGTCATATTTCTCCATGTAACACTTATCACACGCAATGGGACCTCCTGATAAATTCTGTTTCTTCCGAATTGACTACTTCCATTGTTTCCTTACTTTCCTACATGCTAATTAAAAAAGTCTCCTCTTAATAAATATTCAGCATTATGTTAAGAATCTGCTTTCGATCTGTATATACTCTAAACCAATCCTTCTTCCTATAGTAATTCAGAAAACATAGAAAATTTCATTCATATAATACGAAATCGATCAAAAATTACGAAGGTAAGAGCACTTGTTTCTTCTTGATTTAGTCATATTCAATCAATTAAATTTTCGTGGGGTTATAGCCCTGTGGAAATAGCATTTGCTTCCGTAGTGCTAGATGTCTCGAAGAATGACCGTTACATGTTCAACTGCAGTCGCGACCAGAGGGACTTTTTGTAGACTTTTTTCATCTGGCGGTTTTCCCTCAGCAAACTCATGTTTTTAACTCCGCAGCTAAAAAATCGACTGTACAGCTTAGACTATTTCAGATAAAATATACCTGTTAAAGTTTAGGGCCAATACATGGCGACACTTGTCTGTCATAATCTCTTCCCTGAACGCCTTTATTTATTGATGGTTTGCGTTCACTACAGTGATGACTGAAATCTTCTAACGCCTTTTATCCTGAATAGACAGCAGAGACCAACCGTCTACTGAAAATACGAGACGTTAGAGTAAGGTGATATCGTTTTCTTTTATTTTTAATTTTTATGTATCTTATATGCCGTTGAAAGTAATTTTTATTAATATGTAATAATTTTATTAAATAAATTTCGTTTTAATTTTAAAGCGAAATTGGAATAATAATTATATTATGATCTAAATTGCTATTACTTTTCTTCCGCATTCTGTTTCCTTAGCAAATGTTCGTGTTTAAATTAATAATTTTAACAGTGTTGTGTTAAAATCTGAACAAGGATTCTTCATTTTTACTATTCATCTTAAATTTAGCAAATTTCAAGAATCCCAGGCTATTGAAATTTAGTTTTGCAATTTATTTAATTATGATTGATTTCATTTTAATAGTATTCTCTGTTGTTGAATTACAGGCGTTTTGTTTAGAAATACCAATCTTTTTGAGGGAACATTTCAATGGGATGTACCGCACCGACACATATTTCTTATCAAAGACGCTGGCAGAGGTAATATATATATATATAACTACATATCTCCGTGATAATGAAAAAATTATGTAAAGACTAATGTAATTGAAAGAATGGAATGAGGAATAGGTTTTTTATATATATATATATATATATATATATATATATATATATATATATTACTTTTGAAGACTGATAAATGGTTTTTAGTAAAGTATTGAATCCATGAAGCAAACTTCAAATAAATACATTTTCACTAATTCTTTAAAATAAATATTCCATTCATTTATTTATTTTAATCTTAGTTTTTCTCTTACCAGTTAGTCATATTACGGGAAGGGGGGTCATTAATGCAAATTTTGCTCATTTGCACTCCCTCAAAATGCCACAAGAATGAAATTTACAAGTTCGAACGTCAAGAAGAAGTGGTTAGGTATCATGTTGCAAATATGTGACGGATGGAATTGGGGATAATTTTTGAAGAAAAAAAAAAATTCTTTGATCATATTACTGTTTCTTTTGTGGATGCACTGTAAAGAGGGATATATATATATATATATATATATATATATATATATATATATATATATATATATATATATATATATATATATATATATAATGTTTTTTTTTGCTTTTGTAGGTTCCGGTGTTCATTGTAATCCCAATCATCTTCACATCGATTGTGTACTGGACAGTTGGTAAGTTGATTTGAAACAATACAATAATTATTATATTGCTATTAGATTGCGATAATGCATGTTAAACACATAATTTAGCACAGAGATATATTTGAGAAGTAATATAATTTTAATGTCTCACACCATAGCAAAATGGCTAAAAGATCAGTGCTTCGAGTTGCTGTAAAAATCAAATATGGTATATTTCATGTCACTTCAAAAGTCTCAAGTAAGCCAGCTAGTGTTCGCTAGCAGAACACGATGATTTACTACTTAAATATACTTGCCATAGCATGTTGGTGTCAAAGCGGAGATTACTAGTAGGCAATGCAAGTTGAGAGATATTTTAAAATCAATTTAAACAATTATTTTTTAAAAAAAATGCATTTTGCTTCTGTTAGCGTGCATAATTGCAAAACAATAAACAGAATATAAATACCAACATATTAATTTTTAAAACAATCTTCCATTTCTAAAATTGTTGTAATTTGATTTGTTTTTATTCTTCTTACAGGACTTAGAGGAGATCTAATGGCCTACATTATGTGTGTCATCATCAGTATTCTTATAGCCAACACGGCTTGTTCCTTTGGTAAGTCTAATTTTAATAACAGTCCATCTGTAACAAATTGGAATAAATCATTTCGCATTAAAGAATCTCTTAATTGTAATTTGATTTAATTACAGAAATGTAATCTTTCTGTGAAATGTTAATTGTTCATTTAGATTTTTTTCGAAGAATTGCTTTATCGATAATATGGCTGTTGTTGAATTGTTGTTCGATGAATTGTTTTTAGTAAATTTTCTGCATACCTCAACAACCATCTTTTTTCTTAATTATTGGAAGACAAGATTTTTAACTATAAAAAACATTAAATTAATTTGCATATATAACCTCATTTCTCATTCAGAGAATTTATTCTAAAATCAGATCATCTTGAAATTGAACAGAGCAAATTAGAAAATTATGAAATTACAGAGAAAATCGTTTCTCTTTTAGGTTACATGCTATCTTGTGTGAGCAGCAATCCAAGTATGGCAATGTCTGTGGGACCTCCCTTGCTGATACCTCTCATGTTATTTGGAGGATTTTTCATGAACAGCAAGTAAGACTCCAAATGAAAATACTCCTATTTATGAAAGTTTTAAAATAAAGGCGTCACTAAACTAGGAAATAACATACATGAAATTTAATATTTACAATAATTATCCTGTCTTTCTTTTTGAGTTCAAGTGAGACTTCCAAGGTGATTTTTTTTTCAATTGCAAATAGGTTCATAATTCCGTCATAATTGTTGAACGCTTATGGAAGAAAAAACGCCCGGGGCAGGCGTTTTTTCTTCCATAAGCGTTCAACAATTATGACGGAAATGAGTGTGGTATTATTTTTTTATTGTGCCTGAAATAGAAACACTAAACAGGCTGGCTGTTCTTAAGATTTATAGTGAACGAATGATATCAGGGCCCAAACTAAATTGAGATTAATTCCATCTTTATCTCGATACCATCTCCACTCCCCCAAAGGCACACACACACACACGCACACACTCATCGATCTGTTGCATAAAAATTTACTGCAACTTGGATTAATGATAAATCCACTAGGTTATTTCCAAATGTGGCGTGCAAGTATGGTAACTAAAAGTATCGTTCCACAGTTAATCATTTTAAGGTCCAATTTTTAAATTAAAAAGTCGTTTTTCAAGTATAATTTCCTTTTTTATAAAGCAGAGCAAAACCTAATTAGTTTAAATGAAGGTTGTATGCATAAATATCCCAAGTTTTGTATTTGTATATTTAGTGAATAATAATATCATTTGGCTAGCGAATATTGTATTCTATTTTTCGCGTATAATATTATTTCCATTTATTTCTACATATAATAACAGACAAAGAAAATAATTCTTCTTTGTCATCATGCCATTCTGAATGCGGATCTATTCATTTGATTATAAATTTAATTATCTTTCTGTATTCTCTTGTTGTAGAAGGAAAATCCAAAGTTTCCCAACACCACATTACTTGATGCATATCACGATTCGGAAACAGGACACACACATCATAATCAAACAATACACAGAATAAGCTGAATCATCACAAGTGATGAATGCTGATAATGTTTTATATCGCTCGCAAGTTTACCTGTACCTAATCTTCCAATAGATAACTTTGTTTAAAATTTGTGTATCACGTATAAGATTTCAGATAATGCCGCAGATAATGCAGTTTGTATTTTATTGTCGCTGTTGTATGGGAAAGGTAAAAGTGTACTCCCCATTTTACTGTATCAGTCAGATTTTTTTTCTCTTAGAAAAAAAAAATTAAAAATTAAAAAAAAATTTAAAAAAAAATAATAATAATAAAATAAATAAATAAAATATATATATAGCAATTCTTAAAGATTACGTCGAAATTTCTTTTACAGATCTATTCCGGAATATTTCATTTGGATCAAATATTTATCGTGGTTTCAATATGCTTATGAAGCCTTAGAGATCAACCAGTGGACCCCTGTTCAGAATATTGGTGAGTGCACATTCAATCACCTTAATGAATAGATATTCATACCCTTTTGATGAATATTTTTTATAATGAATTTCAACGGATGAACACTACCATTAAAATAATGAATATACCAAAATTAGATTTCAAATGTGTTGAAGAACTGCAGGGAATCGGAACACACTCTTATTTTAGGTATCTGAATTTTTGTTTATACAGCTGATTATGTATAAATACTTCTTGACCTTTCATATGCTACTCATAACTATCATTGATCAATCAATAGAACCTTGAAATAAAACCTTGGTAACAATAATGGCAGAAACTTTGGTGTGTCTTAAACTACCAGTGCAAATACGTCCAGTATATTAGTATCTAGTAATTGCGTGCGTTCTCATTGGGCTGTCTTTCGTTCCTGGGAATAATCAAAGTTTCTGAAAAAAAAAAAAAAAGTATCGTAACCCAGGACATTAGCTAATGCGTCTGTTCCTATTATTCTTCTTGTATTAAGCGAAAAGGCCCTTTAATAAATAAATAATAATAATAATAATAAAACATTGGCTTTCAGAGACCTATTTAAGAATAAATTGTTACTAAATGGGAGTGTGAACCTATCTCCTATAAGCTTGGCTTTATCTGTCAATATATGCGTTCTCTGGCCAGTTTGTCTTTTTAAGGAACGGGAAAAAAAAAAACTTTCCAGGGAGACAAAAACCCTGTTAACTCCCGTTCAGCATAGAAAGGATTCACCTTCCTGACACTCTAACTAAAAGGCCTTCTTACTAACGAACGCACCATGGAGGCACGAAAAGTTAGTGTTTAAATTCGGTTTTTTAATAAAAAAATTATATCACTTTAATTAAAATTTCAAAAATAGCTTAATTAAATATTTAAAAATAGTTTTCAAAATAATTTAATTAAATTTTATAAATATTTAAATTACATTTTGTAAATATTTTAATTACATCTTTAATTTTTTTATAAATATTTAAATTAGATCTTTTAAATATTTTGCAAAGCTTACCAAATTTACTGTGGTTACCACAGTATAATACGTTTCCGACAAATGAAATTCTGACAGCATACTTTTAAAAATTTAAATTAATTGTGTAGTTGTGTTTAACAGACTTATCACAGAACTGCATCGTAAAACAACATGAATTCTGTAGAAGGGCGAAATTGTTTATTTCGTTTATAATCAGTCTCATACAGAGATGGCACAGTTTCCTTCCCGTACTCCCAAGTTTTTCATCCTGAAAATCTAAACCTCAGGAGAACACAAGCACTTGAGAGACATAATAAAATGGTCTTATAGTCATAGCTGCTTCTGCCGTAGCAACCAATACAGCGCTTAACTCATCCTACAAAAGGATGGAAAGATGAATGCAGAATATGGAGAAGCGAGGGGGAAAAGACGGAGTTGCTGCTTCAGGGCCTGAATTTTTCACAAGCATGAATGTTCACAATACTGATCAGGCTGGCCGAATGGGCAGTTTCTCTCAAAACAATAACGAGGGTATGAAGCGCCTGTGACAAGTGTCTAATTGTGCCCCCCAACCCAAAAATGACGAAAATTTTGAAAAATGTAAATGTAACAAGTTAAATTTTACTAAATGCAATATGTTAAATACTTACTATTAACCTCATCAAAATGAGTTGCAGTGTGTTGCAGAATTTGTGTCTAAAGCGGCGTATTGCCGAAATTTAAAAATACAATTTAAAATAGTTGACTTTTATATCTATTTATCTATTTTTATTTTTTTATGTTTTTTACGTTTTGCACTCCAAACCTAGTTGCGCCCTTGGCGGGTGCCTCTTTCGCCACGCCCTCGTTACGGCACTGGTTTCTCTGCTCCTTAAACGGTTTAAGGTTCCTTGAACAGTATTTTTTTTTAATATATGCTGTGCAAAGAACAGTGCATTCTTAGTAAATGACAATAGAGAAAAGCAACCCTAGCAAAAGAATTAAAGTTTGATTCTATTATTCAAGCATTTGTCAGTTAAGTGAGTGGAAAACGTATCATTAAAATGAAGTACTTTGTCAATTTAAAATGGCTGTTATCTACGCATACCAACCATTGATTAGAAACTTTTATTTAATGCCGTGTTGGATCTCATTTAGTCCGAATTACAGCGCATATGAGGTTTGGCATGCCGGATTTTCACCAAATAGTCCTTCAACTGGCTCAGATTTGGGGTAGAGGCCTTTGCTCCCATAACATGTTCCATACATTCTCAATGGGATTCAAATCCAGACTTTGTGGTGGCTAGGGAAGATGGTGGGAGTCGCTCTCATGCTCGCTCATCCACTGCTGAACACTTCTTGCGCGATGGACAGTAGCATTGTCGTCCATGAAAGAACCATCACCTGCTGGATAAAAAACCAACATTTCAGAATGAACTTGATGTGCAACAATGTACAGATGGAGGACACACGACCTTCCAGCAATATCAGGGAACCCGTTCCCTACCAACAGAACATTCCCCACACCATGACGCAACCTCCAGAATCTTGAGTTGTGTTTACAAGACAAGCTAGATTCATTGCTTCATGGCGGTCTCGCCAAACTCTCTGCTTAGTGTCGATACAAAAAAAGGTACCGTAACTCGTCGGACCACATGACGTTTTTTCCAGTCTTCCAGGTCCAGTTACGGTGTTCCTGACACCATTGTTGTAGAAGAACTTCGAATATAACTTTCCGGTTCTTTTAAGAAATCATCGGTTTCCGTATAGCCATGCGACTGCCAATGCCGAACCTCTTCAATTCCCTGCGCATAGTTCCGTGAGATATGGGTCGAGAACTGTTTGTCTGTACAAGCATTCTCAGACCATGTGGGCTCATTTCTGACAGACTGTTTTAGAACCACAGTTACGCCTCTTAGACAAGAAATATAGATTATTTTTCCAATGATTAAACATCCAGGATATTTCACCTTTTGAGAACCCAGTCATCTCTGTTGTTTTCAGAATCGTGGCTCCAACCAGACGGCACTCTCAATAAGTCATTTATGGAACTCCAAAAGATCCTTTGGTTTTCCAATTGCGATCAACACTGTTGACGATTACTGACGAGCAGCATTCTTAAATAGTTACCTAGAGACACTGTCGGTGCCAGGTTATTTTGCGCCCTGGGCAAAGTTTACAAGTTCGCCCCTTATTTCACAAGTTGGATATTTTTTAAAATGAAATTTTAAATATAAAAAAATAAAAATTATTTTGGCATGCTTTTTTAATAATATACAAAGTAATATACAATATGTATAATATATGAAAATCAAATTTTAATTTTTCTTGCCTTCAATTTTGCAAAATTTTGAAAGTTTTGCACCCCTTCATGGCTTGCACCCAAGGTGGTTGCCTAGTTTGCCTAAATGGTAACGCCGGCCCTGCCTAGAGACGTGGTGACACGTGACTAACTATTTTGCAAATACGCTGCATAAGTAAGCTTACGTATATCTGCATAAAGGTTCTTAATTCAGTGGCTGGTATGTGTAGTAACCAGCTCTTTTGATTCGTGCACAGTGCCCTAAATTTCTATTCCATTTTTTTTTTCATTACGAATAATTCCTAGTGTAATTTAAATCCGAACCTAGAACGTTTGGAAAGAAAAAGAAACAATATTAACCATGATCGAGATAGAAACATTGCAACATTGATGTCAAATTTGTCTCTGCCAACAAACAAAGCTTTCATAACATACAGGAGGATAAACAAAGAAAGAAAAAAAACGTGTACTTATGACATATCTTTTGTATTTTTATTTGTGACTAAATGTTGGTGTGCTAATATGAAATTTACGAAATACGTTTTGTTGTATTTTACTAAATTCTATCTAAACATATTTCATTTTATAGTTAAAATAAAAATACGAATCGCAAAGCCCGTACTGGCTCTCGATGCCCTTGACTGATGACAAGATGCACTCAGCCATAGTCGTGACGTCAATGTTTGATCGACTGCCTACAGTTTCTGCACCCTTAATAAAGATGCAAAAACCATAGACAGGTCATATGAAATGAAAGAGGATGATCCGAACAGTTTAACATTTAATCCAGTTGTTGGCCTCTTCGTCTAATAAAGAGTTTCTCAAAATTTCTTAGCGAATCTTTCAACTATTGGATCTGTATGTGTTCAGAATTTTTCGGAATGTAGAAGTTAAGTAGCGTATAGCAGACGAAATTCTAATGGTTGTTTCAAATAGAAAAGATTCTAGGATTCATAATGCACTTGTACTAAAAATTTATTTTTGAATATCTTTGGGTAGTAGTTATTTTGGAAAAATAAATCAGATGACAGCAGAGAGAATATTCGTACTGAAAGGAAAATAAGTGTATATGTGAGAGTATTCTAAATGATCCATGTCTCTAGAAAGTATAAAATAAGGAAGGAAGATCAGGTAAATCAAGATCAGAAATATTAGGATTAGTACCTCGATAATTTAATGGAAAGTAAATTTAATGCAATGGAAAGAAAAAAAAAGTGCATTAAATCTTGGGCTTTGGGCGAATAGTTGCTCAACAGATATTCAAATATGAACCTGCTGTTGGCTACTCTCTCTCTCTCTCTCTCTCTCTCTCTCTCTCTCTCTCTATGTG
This sequence comes from Typopeltis vanoorti, assembly GCF_054136105.1. Taxonomy (NCBI): domain Eukaryota; kingdom Metazoa; phylum Arthropoda; class Arachnida; order Uropygi; family Thelyphonidae; genus Typopeltis; species Typopeltis vanoorti. The sequence continues at coordinate 156,226,025 of NC_143551.1, forward strand.
TGTGTGTGTGTGTGTGAGAGAGAGAGAGAGAGAGATCATAAAGGATATTTAATCAGTTTCTCATGTGAAATCATTTATGAATAGACAGATTTCAAAAGTATTTATTTATAACTATTATATAAATTTGTCTTGGAATAGATTGCGAAAATGCAACTTCTTGTATAACAGATGGACATTCAGTCTTGAGAAATCTTAGTTTTCGAGAGGTAAGTTTAAAATTATTTTGATTTGAATCGAATTTTATTTCTAAGCACTGTGTATACTTTCTTCCACTTCAGGTAGCACACATTTTAAACAGTATTTTTGCATTATGTTCTAATAACTTTTAACCCATGAGAAAAATATATAATGCTCTAATAAAAAACGGAAATAAAACACTATGAGACTGTGTCCTTGAAGCATAACAAATGCGAAGTACATTTTGGCAAAGGTGGAATAATCTCCGTAGAGATTATCTCACCTTTGTGATAATTTGTAAATTTGTAAACTTACAAATTTGTGATAATTTGTATAATTTTTCCACTGGTGGAAAAATTATACTGACCTCTGATGAAGATCGATTAACTCGGAACGAGCTAAAGAAAGACAGAAAATTTCTCTAGTCGGTGACTTGGATCGAACTTATAACGAGGTTTCTTCGGGAGACAGCATTATTGAAACATACGCCTTATTCACAGGCTACACCGAAACCTCACTGCCCAGTAGAAAAACTAGGCTCACAATAAAAGATATTTTGCGCAAACAACGCACTCAACATATCGATATATTTATATAAGTCAGAGATGGTGTTATGTAAGCAGCATGGAAATGAAATTAGTATGGAGTACATGTTTCAGCTTATTGATAAACGTATAGAAATTCCAATAAGACTGTAGTCATCGGATTTTAACTAAAAAAAAAACTTCTTAATAGGTTACATTAAAAAATAAATAAAAAACTAACTTCGTAACATATGTTGTTCGCTGAATCGCACTTTTTGTTTTCAGGTTACCATAGGATTTCTTATTCTCAAACTATGTTAACTGTTGTAATTGGAAACCGTTAGATGCAACTTATTTTCAATTTCATCTTCTTACGTGAGACACAAATTTAATACATCTATAGCTATATCATTGCTGTCAGAATTTCTAGGAAGGTTGGTATGGAAAAACGGTGACCTAATTCTCTTTCAGATGAAAAAATCTTTATAAAGGTTCTTTATAAAATAAAGGATCCAAACAGGATTCGAATCTATGCTTTCCAACAAAAGGGTATTATCGATACCGACTAAGCAACGGTGGCTCTTTCCAAAAGGATAAATTTTATCACCGCCGTATGAAATCGGTTGACTCACCTGACGGCTGGAAACCTGAGATGATTTTGAAGTACAAATATGTCGAGCTTTCTTTCACTACTAAGTAGACTGTGCAACAAGCAACCTTCCAAGAGCATGATGTGATAATACGATAGAGGTTTCAGTATAAGTTTGAAATTTAAGCTTTCACACTTTGGTTTAGGAAATAAACCAAAAACAGGTTAAGGTAGTTATTCATTGTTTACCTTTCAATCGTTTCATGATAATATATTATCAGACCTACGCTTCTTGGAAAGAAGTTAACGGACACCACCATGGCGACAATAAGATATAGGACAGCTTTTCACTGTAGTCATCGCATCACTCTGGTAAGAGACGTTCACCGGGCATCCGCCACATCCACCTGTCCAACTGCTCTGCAGAGATGACCCACTGTACGCGCTCTTTGCAGCACTGAAGACAACACTGCATGGTAATTCGGGAATATCGTGCTTGCATATTGCGGTCTTACCATGGAAACCCATGTTGTGAGCCTCGGTTCTGAATGCTTTTGTGCAGATTTGTTCCAGTCGATGCGCGGAACTCAGTGTTCAACGCATCGGCCGACGAATGCCGGTTTTTACATGTTATCCTTCGGAGCACCCATACGTTCGGTGAGTGTGGTAAGTCGTTCACTGCGGGTAGCACTTGCAGTTGACTCCTTGTGCTTCCATCTCAGTATAGTATCACTGATTATTTGATTATTGACCTGGGATGGCCCAATTCGCTAACAATTTTCTGAACAGATAGGCCTCTAATCACAATACCTCTTTCCAACTCCATCTGTTTACTTATTGGAGCCATTTCACACGGGCATAGTTGCGCTAACTTGGGAGCATCATATTCCTCCAATTTATACTGGCTACAAACACGTGACTCGTTACATGGCACGATGAAACTTATCCTTGGGGGAAGGTGAGGGGGGGGGAGGATCCGTTGACTTATTTCCAAACAGCGTATATACCCTTATTAGTAGATTCACTCATAAATCGAGATAATAATGCCCCAGTGGTTGGTGTAAACTTACTACTAAGCTCTTTTTTTTATTTATTTCTTAATATGCAGACGTTCTTAGCTTATTTCTTTTATAGAATAAATAACTATTGCTAAAATATGTGCATAATGAATCATAGACTACTTAGGCCATTCAAATGTGTAAAATATTAACATCTGAAAAATAATTAATAAAAAAAAATACTACTCCTTTTCATACGGAAGTATCTTGGCTTTTGTATGTCTGATAATTTTTTTTAAATAAAAATAAGAAATTTTTCAATTAAAAACTGGAAAAAAAAAATGAAAAGAAACCGGCTGTCCCTCATTCACCCCACCTACAGAATAATGTTTTGTTATTTACATTTCTTTTTTAATAGTTCATGCCCCTTATCAAATGCTGTTTAGCTTTATTCTTAATATTTAATTTTTTTTAATTCCAGGAAAATTTCAGTTTCGATTTGGGGATGCTGGTTGTCTTGTTAATAGGATATCGCGCTGCAGCATATCTGGTGTTCCTGCTGAAGGTTAGCAGGAAAAGGTAAATCTTTCTTGTCAAGGTATCGAATGAAGCGTTGGAATAATCCGAGTGGTCTTCCAAACACTATTGTACATATAATTCAAGATGTCAAAATTCTTCATGTACATATTGAGCTCAGAATTAATTTGATATTGTAAGCAAGGTTGTGTGTATCTTATATCCGAATAAAGTTAAATACATCTCCAGTTGTAAAATGATATGCATTTAGATTGCATCACACGCATCATTAAATTCATTTTTTCAAGATTTCATTAATAATAATAATAATAATAATAATAATAATAATAATAATAATAATAAATGTATTATTGCTATTGATGTTTTGACTGTGATTCGATTATTCCTGAATAAATTTAATAATAAGTCCCAAATGCTTTATCAAAACTTTATATACTTTGTACACAGAGCCTGTGTGGAACCACTTATATAGTCCTCTCTCTCTCTCATCCACACACATACAACACCCTCCTATCTTCGTCTGTTCTTTTCCCTGTTTCTATTTTATTTTATTCCTTCTCTATTTCTTTCCAGTTCACTATTACTATTTTATTTCTCGGGCACTCTCTTCGTTAACCTGCATCATAAACTGACAGTATAAGGCGGGACACTTCCTCACTCAGTTTTTAAACTGTTATAAATAATGGTGTTTAATTTATTGATTGGGATTAGCGTTCTGATATAACAGTCGCTTATTTCAAATACAGTATATTCAGAGAATTCTGACATATTTAAGTATCTTTTGCACAAAACAATTTACTCCTAAATTATTAGTAAACATTATTAAGATAACTATTTTTGATTAACTTGAATTTATATACTTTAAATATTTACTTTAAAAATCCATAATATTATATTTATAAATATTTAAGTATTTGCTTTATCTGTATTTGATTTGAATTATATTATTCAAATTATTAAAAATCAAAAATTCAATTCGTGATATTTGCTGTCCCAAAATGTTCTGTTCTCACTCCAGTCACGAAATGGAAAACCAGTCCAAAACTCCCTGTTTTATATCGCATGTATTTGCATATACAGAAGACGGCTAATCAGACAGCGTCACTTTTTACATATTGCATCAAACTTTTATATGTAATTTTCTTTTTCCGCTTGAATTACAATTTTTTTTGTTTATTAATTTATGAAAGCCAGTGTAAATGGTGCTTAAAAAAGATTGAGAGACATGTATTAAAATTAAAAAACGATAAAAAGTAACTGCAGCACACTGAAAATATGCAAAAGCTAGCTGAAACTTTTATAGTTACAAAATTTGTGTTTGTGTGTGTGTGTTTAATTGTTCATGGCACAATTTATATCTTAAATGTTGATACAGAAACACTCCAGAATGTTCAGTTTACATGCAGTGATGCAGGAATAAAAATTAAAAAAAAAAAACTAAAAAAAAAAAAAACAGAAAAGGAAAAGTTGGATATACTTCTGTAAAAGAGAACAAATGCCTTTTCATCCCAAAAATGAAAAGCAGTACGAAGGTTTCAATAGAAAAAAAAAAAAAAAACTATATAATTAACATCGATGGTAATTTGAAGTGTATAAGTGTATATACTTAGGAGAGTAAAACTTGCGGAGGTGAAAATATGTCAGAAACACAATTTTAGAAACACATCTACTGTTCTTTCATTACTTGCTAACGAACGTTGAACTGAACTTGACGATAAATCCATTTGGCCGAAAACACGCCATCGCATGAGGAATGGAATAAAATAAATGTAATCAACAGCACTCATCCTGCTTTCAACTCTTTGATCTGCATATTACGCATTCAAAGAGATGCTGACATTTTCCCTTATTCACTAACGTTGCTCCACCAATGCTCTCTATCCTTCAGATCACCCATTCGAGCGCACAGTAAAACATACTATTGTAAGAATTCCGACATAAATCTCCTGCACTATTTGAAGCAAAATGCAACGAGTTTTCTCTCCTCCGTTCTAATTGCACTCAATTTTTCAAATTAGTCTAGAACAAAATTTCTCAATTACTATTAAGTCAACTGCGACTCTCCAATAGGCTTATTTACAGGAATTTTTTTATTCTTTCCAGCAATTGCTATATCCAAGTACAGTAGATTCTGTAGGATTTTTGCATAGAAACTACTAAGAGCATCGAATTGCCATGTAAGAAATTTGGCAATAAAGCGAAACACAAAGTACCTATAGTTTCTCGCCGCCTTAAACTGCCTACTAGATTTAATATATGGGACCTCCTTCTTCCAAAAAGGGAACGATCTTAAGATCTCAGATAACTGAAAATTGAAGTTTTCAGCTATTCTCAAAATGATCTACCAGAGGTACTTTGAACACTGAAAAAACCGGCTAAAATGAAATAATTATACTTTGAGGATTCTAACTGAAAGTACCTCGTTATGGGCTTTAATATTCCAAAAAAAAAAAAATTCTACCTACAATTTTTTGGTCAACCCGAATATATATATATATATATATATTTCTTATCCACGTATTCCGTTTCTGATCCAATCATACTTCATTCCATTCTAAATTGCTTTTCTTAATTTTTGCATTCCTTTGCATTTAGTGTCCAAGTTTGGCAGCCATATGTAGGAAGAATAAATTGGTGAAAAACTTTTCTCTTCGGGCATAATGATGGCTGGCTTTTGAATATTGAGTGTAATTTTCCAAATGCTTTCCACCCAAGTCGTGCGTCTTTCTTCCATGATATTTTGTTCCATTGATATCTGTTCTCCTAAGCATATGTAATGATCTATCTGTTTAATTTCATCATTGTTGATTTTTATTATTTCTGGTTGGAAATAGCTATTGAACATAACTTAAGTCTTGCTTTAGGTTTATCTTTAGGCTAGCTATTTTGTTAGCAATTTGGAGTTCATGGATACAAGTCTATATATATATAATTCATGCGCAATTGAAGTAAATATAACTTTGTCATCTGCAAAGCATAAATGGCTTAAACATTTTCCATTTATCTTCAGACTCTTCTTCAGATTTTATCTTCCCTTCCCAATCAAGAAGTTCGAATATTTCTTCGAGGCATGCCGTGAATAATTTTGGAGATATTGTATCACCCTGTCTTATACTGCACAGTAGAAATATTTCCACTGAAATGAATTTCTGCTGTTGCAAGATGTATGCTGATATGATGGTCCTGACGTTCCATTACGAACAGCATTACGAAACCAACCACTTGTTGGTTTCGTAATGGTTTTGTAAACACTTTGTAAGCGACCGATAGTAGACTGATGGGTTGATAGTTCGTCAAGTCTTCTACTTCATCTTTTTTACGTATCAGAATTAGGGTAGCCTTCTTCCATGTTCTTGGTACATCATATTTCTTCAGAAATAAGGTAAATAACTCTGTTAAGATTTTGTTGATAATTTCTCCACTTGCTTTTAGAATTTCAGCTATAACTCCATCCTCACCTGTAGCTTTTCCATTTTGCAAGCTTTGGATGTTCCACATAACTTCGAGTAAAATCTGTGGCACTTCAGCTATTTTGTAGTTGTCGTTGTCGTAGTAGTAGTAGAAGTAGCTATTTCGTAGTGTGTGTGTGTGTGTGTGTGTGTGTGTGTGTGTGTGTGTGTGTGTGTGTGTGTGTGTGTGTGTGTGTGATCTTTAAAAAAGTGTTTCATATCAACTCCTTAGAAACCACTTGCTTTCTGAATCGAAAACTCCCGTTTTGGAATTCTAGGAGGAGTGAAGATTTATTTAATCATGATAACATACAAGCTATAGCTAATTATGTTAACCAATTAATAATGTATTTCTACAATATTTAATATACTTAATCATTCTTCATCGTGTATGAATACAATTTCAATCACGCTTCGCAACTCCAATCCAACGATATTCAGAACTGATAATTCAAGCCACCTCAGAGATGACTGTTATCACCGACAGAACAGAAGAAAAAATTACTCTTTCGTTTTTTTAAGACTTGATTATTCTGAAGGGTAAGAAATATGTTAAACATGATTCAAGGATAACACAGTTTTATCTGGAAGTGTTCTTCCGAAATTTCACTAATTCTTTAAACTTCAGTTTGGTCTGTTAGCTTAAGGTGAAAGGTAAAATATTCAGAAAATTATTCATGTCGTGCATGTTTCATGTATAACCGAGTTAGGAAGGAAATATGACTCCCATTTATGTTAAACAGGCTCTGTTGCATATGAGAATGACAACGCAGATGAAACACAATATCCTTGTCCTTGTCTCCTTTGTAAAATAATTAGGATGACTACATGTATAGATCATTCTTTTCTCCACATTACCCTTACCTTGTATTAAATATTATCGGCAGGATATCGTTATGTGTATGAATATGTCGAAATACTGCAAACCAATAAACTTAATGCAATTTATTCATAGATATCCTACATTTTATTATTTACTGTAAAACTCTCAAAACTACATGAATAAATGATAAGCACAAGTACAACTGTATCCGATATAAGTATTTTACTCGTACCAAGAGGCTGAAAAACTGGTTTAAGGCAAGGTTTAATCTCCTTGTCGTTGTCCAGTGGCGTGAAGACAACCTGGTGAACTTCACTCCTACCAAAATATAGTCCCGCATTATTACTTTCAAGTAATATCTTTCTTTATTTTCCCTTACTTTTCTGATAGCAGTCCGACGTATAAGCAAGATCAACTTTCTGTGATTGGACTGAGTTTACAGCTTTAACCTTTCCTGTAGCTAAAACTTCACGTTTATAACCTACTCTGTCTCCTTAAAACTTAGTATCCTTCCCTTTCAAGACGCTACTTCCTATCTGTACAATTCATAAAACTGTAAACATCCCAAATGCTTCCCTTAGAACACTGATCTCATATTTACAGTGGTTCGCTAAATAGGATAACATCAAGCATTTTTAGCATAAAGCATAAATGCTTAATTTATGAATTTATGGCTTATGATTTATTTAAGCAACCTTCAGAAGACATAAATTTGCTTAATAGATTCTCTCTCCTCTCTCTCTCTCTCTCTCTCTCTCTCTCTCTCTCTCTCTCTCTCTCTCTCTCAACAAAACTACATGAATAGAAGGAACATTGCTAACTTCTCATTCCCTCCTCTTTCATGCCTGAAACATGCTTTTTCGCACTCATTTTTTTTTTGTTTCCAAGGGCTATAACCTCAAGCTCCTCTATGAAAACATCATCTTCTTCTTCTTCTTCTTCTTCTTCTTCTTCTTCTTCTTCTTCTTCTTCTTAATCCTTAATCACTTGACAACACACGGCATCGTTGTGTTATAGGTTTTGGGTCTCTTGTGTGAGAGGTTGCTATTTAAAAAAAAAAAAATGAGACCTCTTGATAAAGTGATTATTAATTTTTATATATTGTGCTACCTTTCTAAGATATATAAGCACGTGTTTTAAGAAGTACAGTTCTGTTTGGAAGAGAACATATTAATACATTGAAGTGATAATTAGACGAAATTCCTGTTAAATTCAGCAGGAGTTTTCCCTAGTACTCAATGTTTCGCCTTCTGTTGAATGCGTTTAATTGTGTTTAGGCATGATTTCGCTGCATATTAAGGTCTCTGATGTTCAGGAGTTAGTACAACGAAATCCCAGAAGGCCTAAACCTACTATTATTATCATCACTGTAGAATATCTCAGTAATTTTCATATTATTTGTACAAAGGCATGACAAACAGCTCTATTTCAGATCTAGCACACCCTTCCGTAAAGAAATAAAATTATTCATCCATAAAAAAGCACTTTCATGGCTGAATTTGTTAGGAAGTCCTTGGACTGAGTCCCACTTAAGAGCTGAAGAATATTTATAAGGGCTTTTCAGTTGGTTACTTAATCGATCTCTTACAAAGATAGCGGTATTTTTCCTACTGTAAATTTGGCTTTTACTCCCCCCCGAACAATATGAGCAGAAAAATGCAGAGGCATTATACAACGAACATTATACACTCTTAGTTGCTTCAACACAGTTCTAAATAATACCTCCGTAAAATACAGCTACAGTGACATATTTCATATTGACTAACACAGAAATTAAATCCCACGTATTTTTCCATGGAAAATATTTAAAACTGCACTAAAAATAGCAACAACAATACTCTACGTACTTTTATGTATTTTTGCAATTTTTACTGGACAATGGATATTCCTTTTAGTTATCCTTTCAATAAATTACAACTCTCATTTAACTTACAATTATTGTTATAATGAGCAGCATTTCAGAGTGATGCGAAATTCACAAACAATAATTTTCGTATAGATCCTACTGCATTAGCAGTATCATCAATGGTATGCACATTATAGTTCTCGGTTTTTCTTATTCCTCATATGAAGTAAATATATTATAAATGGCATTTGTAATTATATTGTATTCGTTAATAAATATGAAAGAATTATAAAAATGTTAATAAGTAAGGCAGTATACAAACATGTTGTAATGTGAAATCCTAAATTCTTTGTCCTGTATCGCTCTGAAGTTTCGTGTTTACCTACTGACCACATATTTCAGTTCATTATCTAGAATTATATCAATAATCTCGATCAATATTTCGACTGTATCAAATTACAATCAAAAAGTCGATTAACAGACACACGTCTTTATCAATATAACAATAATATAACAAATAATAATATAATCATTATAATATAATCATTATATTATAACATAATAATTGCTAAAATAAAGAGCCAAAAGGCTTCAGTTCGGCGACGCAAAATTTATAAAAGTTAAGTGTATTATTCAGCATTATTTCAAAGCCGAATGTAGAAACTATGAAAGTTTCGTACAAATAAGTTAAAAAAGTTGACCAACAGCTTATGGGAACACGCCCGTCAGCTTTTACGATTCTCCCTACCGCAGATCACTTTAGAAAACACACACGCTGCACAGGCGTCCGTATATATTCGCTTTTATGGACCAAATTAGAAAGCAAATATAAGGACGCCTGGGCAGCGTGCGTGTTCTCTATAGTGGTCCTCGCTAGGGCGTTTTTCAGTAAGCTCTCTGGTCAATTTATTTGTACGAAACTTTCATAGTTTCTACATTCGGCTTTGAAATAATGCTGGATCTATTATCCACTTGATTTTTATAAATTATAACATAATAATTTTATTATTGCACAATTTATTATCTTTTGATATAACCGAGAATTATCGATGTCAATGATAAAGGATATCTCAAAAAATGAAACGCAGGTTTGAATTTTATAAAATCTGAAAAAAAAAAAAAAAAAAAAAGCTTTCTGAATTTTTGTTTGCAGATTTTCTTTTTTTTTTTTTTTTTCATGTTTAGTATCCACGCCGTTTTATAACTAGCTAAATTACAAGCCCAAATATTACTTTAAAAAAGCTGCTGTTGATTAAACTTTGATTTTAGACTTCTGTTACGACTACCAAAAGCAAACTTCTCATGAAATTCGCTGTGCATATTGAAAATATATTTTTTTTAAATTGTTCACTATGATGACATTAAAATTTTTATTAAGCAATACCCCCCCCCCCCCCCCACACACACACACGTTTTTTTTTCATTTACTTTTACAAATGCCAGAAAATGTCATTCATTATGGAACTTGCGGATTAATATTTTCCCTAATTTGTTATGTCTCTCCCTCTCTCTCTCTCTCTCTCTCTCACATCTCACACTTTTTTTTTCTTGTTGAAGTATCAGCTTCTGCGTTACTGGCTCAGCAAAGATAGCATATTCCCATTTCCGAGTGACGAATTATTCACGTCTGCAAAATGAAATAAAAAAAAAACCTAATAATTTGACTTCACTTAACTTTTAAATATGTAGACTGTATACTCAAAACGCGCGCGCACACACACACACACGCACATATATATAGTTGATCCTTTAACAACGCGGGAGTTAAACTCCCGCGTTGGGCTCCGATCCCCACGCGTTGTTCGAAAATCCGCGTATAACCGGTAGCCTTACCGATAACATAAACAGTCGATTAACACAAATTTTATATGGTATGTATACTATATTTTTACAATAAAGTAACTAGAGAGAAGAAAATGTTATTAAACAAAATTATAAGGAAGTGAAAATACGTTTACAGAAATGTTCTGTGTTTATCGATACCGTACGTTTACGTCGTTGTTTACAGGATGAATCGTATGTCTGTCAGTACTTACATCAATATTGTCTTATACAGGGTGTTCGGGATAAATTTGACATATTTATAATCAATTATATTTTTCCGTAAGTTACATGTATTAACACACACTTCTCTTCATTTAAAAGTTTGGACCCTTCTTCATTCATATACAAGATGTCAGAAAGGATGGATAGCTGGAACCCACCTGAATCATGGAAGAGAATAACTTGTATCATGATGATTCGTGCCCGCCATCAAAATAAGGATATTACGACTGCTGCCCAATGCTCCCTGAATACAGTATAAAAATATCATGATGATTCGTGCCCGCCATCAAAATAAGGATATTACGACTGCTGCCCAATGCTCCCTGAATACAGTAAAAACAATCAGGCATGAACTAGAGACTTGCAATGGTGACTACGAGGATGTAGCAAGAAGAAAGATCCCTAGCAGACGATCTGATTGCGTTCGTACAGCAGAATTCCTCGCAAATCTGCAGGAACAGGTGTTGAAGAACCCTGGCATTGGAATTCGGGCTTTGTTCGTGGAGTTGCTAACTGTAGTCAAGCCCTGGATAACAAGGGTAGGCAATGGTAGGCCGTATGTATGGCAGCAGGATTCGGCCCCTTGCCACACCTCTGGGAAAAGTCAAAAATGGTTGTCTGAAAATTTCTACGACTTCACCAGTCCAAATGTTTGGCCTCCAAACTCCCCATACCTTAACCCCATGGATTATTTTGTATGGGGCGCAGTTGAAAAAGACACCAATCGCACTTCTAGTAATACAAAAGCCCAGTTAATGGATAAAATTAAAACAGTTTTTGCGGCCCTTCCCAGGGAGACTGTAGCATCAGCTTGTTCGAGGTTCCGAAGCAGAATTGAAGCTGTGATCGATGCTAATGGTGGTTATTTTGAGTAAATCTTGTTGATAGCATTGTAATTAACTCTGCCTGTAATGTTTTTTTGTCAATTCATTAAATTTAATAGATACAAAGAAGATTTTCGTTTTCCTTACGAAACTGTCAAATTTATCCCGAACACCCTGTATAATAATACAAACACTGTAGATGTTATATGTATTACTAACACTAGACATCTAAAATGAAAAGATAATGGGAAAAAGAAATTATTCATATTTATTTACAGGTATAACGATTCATGCATTGATAACGAAGCAGCAGCAATAAGATTGCACTATGGTAGCCTAGCCTATCGTTATAAGATGTTTATTTTTATTCTAATTAATTATTTTAACTATTTAACTAATTAATAATAGTCAGTTTTATGGAGTTATGATTTAACACTGCATCTTTACGTTTGTTTACATTTCTCTCGACTGCAAATGGCCATGTACAGTCTGTAAGTGTTTGTATGCGTAAGTTTTGATAAATTTTAACTGTTTTATAATAGATTTGTGTATACTTTATGGTAGTAAATGATAAAATAGACCAGTATTTGCATATATTTTATGCATCCATGACATATCTGACTTTTTTCTTAATTTTTTCGTATTTCTCAGCAACGCGATTGGTCTGCGAGTTTTTTTTTTTTTTTTTCAAATTGTCGCAAATCTCCAAAATATTTTCCAATATATTTATTCATAAAAAACCTCGTATAAGTGATCCGCGCAGTTCAAACCCGCGTTCTTCAAGGGTCAGATTATATATAAATTCTGACAGCATAGAAGAGGATATTGACTTATTTTACAAAGATCTGACAGAGACAACAGAAACAATACCAAAGCAAGATGTGCTAATTATTGAAGGATATTGGAATGCCAAAGTCGGAATAGATAATGATGGTTGAGCGAGCGTCATGGGAAAATATGGTTTCGGAGAAAGAAATGAACGAGGAATGCTAGAATTTGCTGTGGACCACGAGATAATGATCTGTAACACAAGATTCTTAAAAAGGACTGTAGAAAATGGACGTGGCGATCAAATGATGGGAAAACCAAGAACATGATCGATATGATTACGATTAAAAGAAGATGGATAACATCAGTACAGTTCGAAATGTCGAACTTTTCAAGGAGCGGATATAGACTCGGATCACAGTTTAGCGATTGCAAACATCAAGTTGAAATTAAAAAGAAAATATAAACCTCATCATCAGATACGAAGAGATACAGCAAGAATAAGTGAAGCAGAAATAGGAAGAAGGTACAGAACTGTGTTAGAAGAGAAACTTAAAAGTATGGAAAAAGAAACAAAATTCGAATCTAAGAGTGAAAGGAGTAATGAAGCCGATAGAAGAAGCAGATGAAGAAACAGTACCAGAAGAAGAGAAGATCAAGAAGTGGATTAAACAAGAAACACTGAAGTTAGGACAAAAGAAAAGAATGTTAACGATAAGAAGAGATACATCAGAACAAATAGAGGAGCAATATAGAAGAAGGTGTAATGAGGTGAAAAAAGCAGTCAGAATGGATAAGACGAAATGGCTAGAAGCTCAATGCAATGATATTGAACAGCACTGTGGAGAGCATAAAACTAGGGAGGTGTATAAAATGATTAGAGCCATTAATAGAAGGTGGCAACCAAAATAGACTACAATTAAAGATGAAAAAGGCAAAGTATTGATGAATAAAGATAAAATTGTATAGCGGTGGACAAGATACTGTAATGAGTTATATGAAGAAAAACTAGATTTAGATAGCATTGGGAAACTGACTGAAGAATTGAAGCTGATATCACCACCAGGTAATGAGTATGATATGGACATTTTAAGAGGAGAGGTATAAAAAGCAATAGAACGGCTAAAACACAACAAGAGTCCTGGTAATGATAATATCAATGCAGAAATGATTAAATATGGTGGCGAAAGTATGGTTACAGAAATGCACCAACTATGTAATATGGTATAGAAAGAAGGGAAAATGCCAAAGCGGTGAAATCGATATTAGTGACGTTATACAAGAAAGAAAAGTTAGAATGTAAAAATTATAGAACAGTTGCCTTGACAAGTCATCTTGGTAAGGTGATGATGATGATGATGATATTTACAGAAAGATTGATGACACAATTTGGAAGCATACCTTGCAGACAAGCGAGCAGGATTTAGGAAAGATAGAACTACAATTCAGGATTTTGACAACGCGGTTAATAACAGAGAAAGCTAGGAAAAAACAAAAACATATATGCTTGCTTTGTTGATTTTGAGAAGGCATTTGAGTATCGACCAGAAAGTGACATTAGCAGTGCTAGAGTCGTATGGAATTGACAGAAAACTAATAGCTTCTTTATAAGAATGCAGTTGCAGCAGTTACAATAGGTTCTGATTTGGGGAAATGGTTTAAAACAAGCAGAGGTACTAGACAGGGGGGCCCCCAATATCACCGAGCATTTTCTTCGCACATTTAGAAAGAGCAATGGATAAAATGAAGGAAAATGCAAAAGGAATATCAGTGCATGGGATGAGAATTAACAATCTGAGATTTGAAGATGACATTATTATTATTGAATAAGGCGAAAGAGAACTACAAAAAACACTGAAACTGTTAAATGAGAAAAAGGAAGAGATTTGAACGTGTTATGAACTTAGAAAAAACAGACAATGGTATTTAGTGAGAAGAACATGAAACAAAAGATACAAGTGGATGGAAGAATTGATATAGAAAATGTAGAACAATTCGCATATTTAGGAAGTAAAACGACATATGATTTGGACTGCAAAAAAAGAAATAAAGATCAGGATTGCAAAGGGAAGAACAAATCTGAATGCAATGGATAACACTGGAAAAGTAATGTGATCATCCTACAAACAAAACTAAGAGTACTGAAAACATGCATCTTTAGCGGTGTACTATATGGATCTGAAACGTGGGTAATAAATAAGGAATCAAGAAAAAGAATTTTGGCATTTGAAAGAACTTGTTACAGGAAGATTCTGAGAATAGGATCGTTACAGAAAGTCACAAATGAAGAGATCTGTCGGAAGATACAACCAAAGGAGAATCAAATGCAGAAGATTATAAAACGGAAGCTACAATTATTTGGACACATCTGCAGAATGAGCAAGAATCGGAAGATAAAGACATTCGTGTTTGGTATTATGGACAGTGTAAACAGAAGAGGTAGACCATACAGAGAATGGATAGACGACATAAAGAACTGGTGTGGAATGAGTGTACAGAAACTGCGAAACTATGCACTGGAGAAAGAAAGGTAGAAGACGATGGTGAAGGAGGAATCGGACACCGATGGGCAGTGAGCCTATGGTTCATGATGATGATGATGATAATGATGATATATTAAATGGCGTACTTATTGTTTACAATATATTTAAAACAATAGTGGAATTTTTCAGTTATTTTATGTTTTTTTTCCTGGTAGAAATGACTATTTATTAAAGAGTAATGCAATTCTCTAGTTGCTATAAATTAAATTTACTTGAAGATTCAGACTTCTCTTTCTAGTTTGTTACTACTCTCCAACTGCATCCCGCTTCGTGCAGATTTAACAGTTTGATTATGTTGCTTCAATTTGCTCTGTTTCAGTTTGTAGCTAGTTCTCTGCCTCTGCTTTCTCTCATGGAGCCTCCGTAGCTCAATTGGTTTCAACGGAGCCATTTGGTTCGAAAGACTTCGGTTCGAATGCTGTCTTCGACGTCAATTATCTTTATTAGGCTTTCCAATCAAAGGGAATTAGCATGTCTCATACGGAGACTTTTTCTCCCTGAAACTGTTTTTTTTTTTTTTGCCTTTCAAAAGAGGCCACCCTGCCCCGTGAACCCACTGTCTACGGCGAATACTATTGGACAAGGATAGCGACGAGAAACTACCTTGTTCTATAATAATTCCCTAGTGATGTAGCGTTTCTACACCACTTACCATTGGGATGAGAGAAAACACTCTCTCATACGTCATCAGCGCCATATGTATATTGCCCCTCAGTCCGCTATGTTTTTGTGATATTGGGGAATCGGTAGAGACTTTTAGCACGTGTAATATTTTCTGAATTAATACAGAGAGAGTTTAGTCGAAAAGTATCCGTTTTTTTTTTCTTTAATTTTTTTTTTCTGAAGTTCCCACAAGTTTCACTTTCTAGCCATAGGTTTGTTTCGCAACCTACTGTATCCAAGTCGGATTATATATAATATATAAATGGTAAACCGCTGAAACTGCGGGATGACATTGCATTTTGCTGATTTAGATAACATCTAAGTAGTAATAGATTTACATTTGTTATTCTTCTTTGTCTTGTATCCTGACAGTTATTATTGTCTTTGTGGTGAGACATGTTTTAGGAAAACTTCATTCAAAGATAAGATCTAAAGTCCGGGTCATACTGAATTCTCGTAAATTAATAATTCCAAAATTCTTTTTAGAATATTCTGTAAAAGTCTCAGTAAATAAATAGTATACCCTACTTAAGTTAGTGTTATAGAGTCCTTTGAAAAGAAAAAGAATCTATAACATAATAATCATAATATGTTATATATAAAATATAATTACATCATTTTCGCTTATAAATCGTATAATTGGTAAACAAGGATCGTCATAGCTTAGTCGGTATAGACGAATCCCTTTGGATGGAAACACTCGTTCGAATCCCACACGAAGGACCTTTATCAGTGCTTTTCAAGTGAAGGTGAATTAACGGTCATATATGGAGGTGGCAGGGGGTGAAAATTATAAAGGACGTAAAAATTGAAATTAAATATATTACAGTCAGTATTGTGAAGGAATGTTATGTGCATATAATGGAACTCTTAGAGTAATGCCACACGCTTGTTGTATGAAGGCGCACTCTACACAGTCAACCTCGTTGGCTGTGTTACTCTGTAGTGGAATGATTAGAGGAAAGATAGTATGAAATTATTCTACTAATGTGAAACAAGAAAAGATTAGGAATACATCTTGCTATATTTTTAAGACCAATGAAAAGCGAAACGTATCTTAGAATTATTTCGCAGATAAGATGGTGTAATTGTTTTTCAGGTCCCTTTGACATCAAAATGTGCTTAAACATAAACCTGAATTTATATAATAGTACCAAAACGTAGATCGCATGGAATGTACAAATAACGAACATATAATTTTTAAAAAAGCATGAAAGAGAAATTGATTGGTAGACAATATAAAGTGGATCGAAATGATAAAACATAAAATCCTAAAAAGGATTTAAACATTTAATAACTTTTTATTAATTAATTAATGTTATTCTTTTATTTGTTATAATGAAATACAGAACTTGGAGATTCAACCACTGCCTTGATGTCAAAGAAATAGAAGAAGCAATTACATCATCTCATTTCTGGAAAGCAGCAGAAAAATGTCGAGAATGTTTCTCTTAAAATTCAACATGTAGAAAAGATTATATTTCGCTATCTGTACATTCGATAGGTTCCAGTTAACTTTTATGATTCCATATACTCTGGTAATTAGTGTGTATCCAAGCAAAATGTATAAAAAATTCTTATTAGCAATTGAGATCTGTGTTAATTTATTTTTACATAAATATTATTAGCATAATTATGCTGTACAATAAATATACTTTATTGAATATTCTGCCTTCAATATACTTTTAAGGGCTACTGATAACCCTAAAAACTAATACTGAATAAATGAACATCAAAGACATCTTTTTTTATTGGTAAACTACACTTTCTGAGTAGTTCCAAGTTTTTTCGATAATTTATTTTTGACAATAAGCAGCGATATTAACCAAAGCTATAAAAATAATATCTGAGCCTACTCCCTATAAGGGAATAAAAGGCGTTAGCTGATTGTTTTTTAATTGTAAAATGTAGACCGTCATCCATTGGAGAGACTTATTCATACTTCTGAGACCAGAACATATCGTAACAGACCTAAATCATTAAACGAATGATGACAATAACGATGATGAACCTTTGCTTAGAAGAAGCATTAAAGTGATTGTCCGACGAATTGTGGTATCATTCAGAACAGTGTAGTTCGCAAATATACAAAACTTCACTACTGCCGCCTTAAGATTTCCAAATAAATATCTCTATTTAACAAAAATCGCACTTAAACTGCTTCATATTCGATAACAAACTCAATTCTGAAGATATTTTAAATAAAAAAACGTTACTGACATTTAGCAAACAACAAACAACATAAAATTCATCTATTAAAATGGCGATTGCATATCGACCTTCGATGGCTTTGTGCGCTGTTAGCGTTTATATGTGTTGCGGAGCAGGGAGCTTCAGGTAATGATTGTCAGGAAGCAGGGAAACTGATCATGCATAAGTCATATTGTGTCTGCCCAAAGAAAACGGCATTCAAAGAAGGAAACACAGATAGGTAAGAGTCAACAAGGGGAATCGTCAAAAAGTTCTATGATGGACTTAGATCTGAACGTTACAAATAGTCAAATGGCTAAAAATTCTGATATAGGTAATGTGAGGCAGCCATTGTCAGAGGTTAAACATCTTGAAACGATGGTTTCTATCCCACTTAGTAAATTTAAGCTGGGTAAATATTTGAAATCAACATTTGACAACTCAAGTGACAGTGTTATAGATGACTTAGTATCATTAAATGATAAGAAGTCAGACTTGCCAAATGAGTATGGTCATCTAAATCAACATTTAAGTGGCCTTGATCTGGTTGCTGAAGACCAACTATCAGGTGAATGTATACATACCAGTGTACTGTCCCTTTCAGTTTCTGATTCTTCAGCTAATTCTCACCTACCAACCAAAATCTTGGGTAGTGGTGACGACAATCCTTTCATCAATTCAGATGAATGTGTGCATATCAATGTATTGTCCCATTCAGTTTCTGATGCTACAGTTAATTCTCACCTGCCAAACAAAATCTTGGGTAGTGATGACATCAATCCTTTATTTTCTAGTTTTGATATGTCGTCTGAGTCAACCATTTCTTCTGTAGTTGCTAGGGATGTCAATCCAGATTACTTAACATCTTTATCATCCTGTGTGTCTATGGTATCATCTCCAGAATCTGATGTCAAGGTAGAAATGAAAGATAATGCAGTCCATTTCGCATCTTCTAATGTATCAACTACTTTGCCTGTATTAATTGACTCGTATAAACACCGAAGTTTTAGTGTAATATATGATGATACATCTGGTTTGTCTAATGTCCCAAGTTTAAGTGATCATCAAGACTTCACAGTTAGGTGCAATCAGTCTCATAGGAAACATTCCTTTTTTATACAGCCATATCTCAATGTAACTGATAGAAGCATGTGGTGTAAACTGTCTTGTACAAGTTCTCCTGAGACAAAGGAACTGACATTTTTAAATGACTGTAATATATTTTATAATTTTGCTCTGACCAAATTGTATAGTCTATCTTTCAGCATTCCAATATGTTCTAATGTTTTTTATGGAATAGAAAGTATGGGAGATTAAGAACGACATGGAATGAGAATGACAGATTATTTAGTAACCGATTAAGAGAGAGAGAGAGAGTGTGTGTGTGTGTGTGTGTGTGTGTGTGTGTGTGTGTGTGTGTGTGTGTGTGTGTGAGTGTGTGTGTGTGTGTGTGTGTGTGTGTGTGTGTGTGTGTGTGTGTGTGTGTGTGTGTGTGTGTGTGTGTGTGTGTGTGTGTGTGTGTGTGTGTGTGTGTGTGTGTGTGTGTGTGTGTGTGTGTGTGTGTGTGTGTGTGTGTGTGTGTGTGTGCATGGAATAAATAGTGCAGAAATACACACACAGAGGTTTCTGAGCGATATACAAAAGAATGTGGGAGGAGATCAGGGACAAAAACTAGCATCAGTGGGGACAACGAATGTCAAGTTAAAAAAGGAGTAGAAAAGATATTGTGCTGTATGGGGATTCTATAATTAAGAGTGGTAGAGTAATTAAAGCGTGTTATCCAGGATCAAAGATTAAGGATATAACTGAGGCTGTGAGATTGCAGAAAGATAGAGCGAGTGAGATTATTGCAGTTATAAGGACGAATGATCTAGGTAACGAAAGATTTTCTGTGAGACAGGATTTAAGGATTTAATGATAGCAATGAATGCAAAGAGCGAGAGTAGAAAGACCATGTGTGTGCTACCAAGATTTGATAGTAATGAATTAAATATAAGAGCAATTATATTAAATGGAATGATGTCAAAATTGTGTAAAAGCTTCTGCAAAGAAATGAAACTGAAAACTGAATTCATTTTATGAATGTCTGAGATGAGTTTGATAAAAGGAAGGAGTATTTTAAGAGAGATGGTTTGCACTTAAATGGATTGGACGCTTGGCATTTAGAACATTTATTGATAAAGGATAGAGTAAATGGTCAAAAAACAGGGAAACGGGATTTGCTTGGGCAGCAGGTGATAGAGCCAGCTGTAAATAGTAAAGGTCATTAATCGCTGTGAATTTGGGATTAATTATTCGCAGAAAATTAACAGTATAGAGAGTTGGCTAATTCACACACAGGAAGATTATGGGGGGAAGGGAGTATTGCAGTTTGTGTATACTAATGTTCGAAGTATTCGGAATAAGAGGGAAGAATTTTTGTCATTACTACAACTTGGCCAAAAATTGTAGGAATTAGTGAGACTTGGTTAATTAAGAATGATATAGTTATAGGGATTGAATGTAAGGGGTACAATATTTTCAGGCAGGACAGAGATGACAGAATTGGGGGGAGGGGTTTTACTAATGATAGAGGAAGCGTTAAAGCCAAAAAAGGTAGAAGTGCCTCAAGGTGACAGGTATGTAGAGGGCAGTTCACTCGAGGCTGTTTAGTGTGAGATAGAGATTATCAAGGCGAAATATGTAATCGGTTGTTGCTATAATCCAAGGGGTATAAGGGAGAATGTAGATAGTATGTATTTGCAAATTAGCACGATGAGTGAAGGTTGAGTAATTATTATAGGGAATTTTAACTTTGGGGACATAGATTGGGAGAAGGAATGGTCTCAAGGAACAAAGGAAATGGAGTTTATACAGTTGTTAAGAGATAACTACCTGAGAGAGTATGTAATGGAAGGGACAAGAGATTCTAGAGTGTTAGATCTGGTCATAACATCGGAGAACATATCAATAAGTAATTTAATTACACTCTCTCCACTTGGGGAAAGGGATCATGTGGTCTTGACCTGGGAGATTGTAAGAGGTTCTGAAGATTCTGTTAAGAAGGGGTATATGTGGAATTACAAGGCTGGTGATTATGACAAGCTGAGACGTCAGCTTTCAGCAGTGCCATGGCATGAGAATTTGAAAGGGGGAGATATTGATGGTGCGTGAGAGATTGTCAAGGAATATTTAAAGAAAGCTGTAATCAGACTGTATTCCCAGTCAGAAGGCGAAATCAAGTAGGAGTAAGATAGATGAATAATATTATTAAGCAGGAGTTGCAGATAAAGAAACGGTTGTGGAGGAATTAAAAAGAAAACGTGATGAGCGTTCCCATGAGCACTACAAGGTACAGGCAAAGAGAGTAACCTGTATGGTAAGGAAAGCAAGCCAAAGCTAATTATGAGAGGAAGCTAGCTAAGAATCCAAAAGAAACCCTAAGGAGTTCTTTCGCTATGTGGCAAGTAAAAGGAAGAATAACCATGGAAAGATTACTTTAAAAAGTGTTGATGGTAGAGAAATTACAGAAGTAAATTAAATAGTTGAGTTGCTTAGTGATCATTTTGCAAAAGGGTGTCATCCTGGTTGTGATAGCGCTGTGTCAAATGTGTCATTGACTAATGAAAGTCTAGAGATAGACAAAATAGAAGTGCATAATATATTACAGAACCTTAATGCTAATACTGCCATTGGGGTTAGATGGCATATCGCCCCATGTGTTACGAGAATGTGCAAGATAATTAGCACCTCCTCTAACCAGGCTGTTTAATTTAAGCCTCAGTTCTGGTAAAGTACCAATAGAATGGAAAGAGGGTAAAATAATTCCACTGCACAAGGGAGGCTCCAAGACTGAGGTTGCAAATTATAGACCAATCAATATATCTGGAGTGCTGGTTAAGGTTTTGGAGAAATTGGTAAAAATTAGAATTCAGTACTGGGTGGACAGCAATATGATACTTTATAAGGGGCAACATGGTTTTGTGAAAGGTAGGTCTTGCCTCAGTAACTTGCTTACTTTCTTTAATAAAGTAACAGTAGAGTTGGATAAAGGAAATCCTTACTCAGTGATATTGCTGGACTTTGCAAATGCATTTGACAAGATTCCACACAGAACTCTGTTGCATAAATTAGAGCAAATGGGTATGAATCTGAAGCTGGTGATTTGGATTAGAGGATGGCTGGTGGATAGATACCGAAGAGTGGTTTACGGAGGAGCTGAGTCCAGGAGAATGCAAGTGACTAGTAGTGTACCTTAAGGCTCAGTACTTGGTCCTCTATTGTTTAATTTGTACATCAATGATATTGGGAATACTTTGAAAGGAAATATCCACTTGTTTGCTGATGATGCAAAATTGGGAAGAGTGATGGTCAATTCAGATGATCTAGATATCTTGCAGGATGACTCAAATAGGCTGACGGTATGGACTAAGGTAAATGCTGTCAGTTTAATGTGGCTAAGTGTAAGGTGATGCACTTCGGGAGGATGAGATCACATGCTGTTTACTATATTAATGAAACTGAACGCAAGAAGTTGACGAGACAAGGGACTTGAGAGTTATTGTGGACAGAGAACTTAAATTTAAAGGACATATTGCAAAGATTGCCAAAACCATATCAAGTTACATGGTTGTTGAAGAACGCACTAACAAGCAGGGATAAGGAAGTTATTGTTCCACTTTATAAGGCATTAATAAGACCGCATTGGGACTATTGTGCACAGATCTGCTCACCTGGATTTCTTGGTGATGAAGAAATGGTGGAGAGGATTCAGAGGCGAGTTACAAAGATTGTTGCAAGTCTGTGGGATGTTCCCTACGAGGATAGATTTAAGATCTGTGGGCTCCAAAAACTAGCTGATAGACGTAGGAGATGAGATATGATAGAAGCATATAAATTATTAAAGATATTTTACAGGATTGATACTGATGACATTTTTAACACCAGTGCAGGAAGGAAGAGAACAAGGGGCCATCAATGTAGTGTAAGAGTGTGGTTAGCAAGAGTGTTAGGACTAGATGTTTTACGTGGAGGATTGTGAAGGGGCAGAATGCTTTGCCAGAGGTGGTTGTGAATGCTTCGTCTGTGAATAAATTTAAGTATGATAGATATTGTGTAAATAATGGTTAGTGTGTCAATGTGGGGTCTCCCGCGATGAGTCTTTTGACTCCATGGAGACACCGTGATAATAATAATAATAATAATAATAATAATAATAATAATAATAATAATAATAATAATAATAATAATAATAATATATTATTATTATTATTATTATTATTATTATTATTATTATTATTATTATTATTATTATTATTATTATTATTATTATTATCATCATTATTATTAAAAGTTAAACGTTAAGATCTTATTAAAAGATTGGAATTTTTCAAATGTGTGACTTAGTGTGAATTCACCCACATTTATCTCGTAATCAAATCACTCCAGCCTACCGACACTCATCTCTCAACATGAGCGTGGGCCAGGTAGAACAATATCTACTTACTAACAAACAAATCGTGAATTTTTATCTCGCTGTGGTATTATTTGGACACATCTGCAGAATGAGTGAGGACCGGAAGATAAAGACATTCATGTTTGGTTATGGTCGGTGTAAACAGAAGAGATAGACCATACAGAGAATGGATAGACGACATAAAGGACTGGTGTGGAATGGGTGTACGGAAACTGCATCACTGTGCACTGGACAAAGAAAGTTGGAAGAAGATAGTCAAGGAGGCATCGAACACCAACGGGCAGTGAGCCCATGGTTCGTGATGATGATACCGATGATGATGATGATGTGGTAAGATGAGAATATTAGTGGCCTGTCACAAGATGTGAGACCACCCACGTACTTATTCCTCGTGTTAGTCTCTCAAGTATTCTTCTGGATTATCTAACCAGTATCAATATGATTAGAGTTTATTATCTTTAGTGAGCGCTTGAAAAATGGCACAGGCAAGTCGTATTCTCTTCCTTCTTTAAACATTTCCCGTTAAAATTGGGATAGGAACCCATTCATTATACACATAAAATACAGAAACAATTTTAAAAGTCTAGAAAAAATGAATTTCAAAGCAATGTACACGTTTTTGTTCTTTGTTTAGCATTTAATATTAGTCTCTTTTTGGTGGGCTGAGAGTTTGATAATCTAGAAATAGTACTTTAAACACCAACGTGAAGCATTTCCAAGGCTATTCAGATCTTCAATAAGTAGAGTAGTACTCTCAAACCTAACTACAAACTTCATCTGAGGATATTAAAAAATAGCAATATCCTCAGTGGCCAAACAGCCTATTGGTTGAAGAGCAGAAACGCCAATCATTCCGACAACACGATGCATATTTTCTTTCAGACTAGCAATTGATAGGGGAGATATGATACTTTACTAGGGAATTATTATTATAGAACAAGGTAGTTTCCGGTTCCTTCCTTGTTTGATAGGATTCCATGTCTGTAGATATGTGTGTTCACTGGTCCAGTTTGAGGGACAAAAAAAAAAAAAAAAAATTTCCGGGTGAAAGGAAAGAACCTACTTCCTTAGAGACTGGCTAACTTACCTTCATTGAAAATCCCTGATAAAGGTTCTTCGCGTTCTAAACAGCATTCGAGCCCAGAGATTTCCAACCGAATTGCTCTGTCGAAACCAACTGAGCTTCTAAGGCTCTTCAACACTATAGCCCAGTTTTATTATTATAAAATAGATTACACTCCCTTGCAATTTTCTATCAAATGTTCCATCCCGTTCTCAAGCAGAGTACAGAGCTTCTCTTTGGTTCGAAATATCCAGGGATCTTAATCTTGTTCTTGTATTATATTCCAATATATTATTCTTCTTGTGGAGTGACGTAAACGAAGGTGGCTTCCATTCTCCACTACCTGCAAATTTTCATGAATATAAATGCTTGTGTATGCGATTTTAAATGTCCACACCGACGCTGTGGACATTTCTACAACGTTATCCGTACATGTATTTAGCACCTGCAGTCAAAAGAGGTAGAAAAACTAAAAAATAAAATTATACAGAGATTCAGTGTTCGAGGGATCAATTTAATCATGATTTAAATTTTTCCCTATTCAGAGCATTCTTGCGCCTTTACTTTTCCTTTACCCAATTACCATTCGGAAATTGGGTAAAGGAAAATATGCGAAACAGAAACGCAGGAAAAATAGTCCACATTTTCATCACTATGGCAAAAGTAACACTTTTGAGTGAATGGAGCAATTACTCTACTCGGGTTCCATTGGTAATTGCAATTTATTGGAACGATCTTAAAAAACGCTATATATGCTCCTTGAGATAACCTCCATAATAAAACATTACAAGAGATTAGAGCAGGAGAACAATTTCCATACATTTCCATACTGTTGGAAACGAATGATGATCACTCAGTTTTCAATGATATGTAGTGGCAGTAACTGGAAAAGTGGGCACACGATATTCTGTGGTGCAAAATCCTGTTTTGGGATTGTGGTTAGAGTTGTCCAAAGTTGCAGCTGAAGCAATTAAGGCTATGAGACCTTACATAATACAAACAATGTACTGTACTGCATTGCGTGCAGACATAATACTACATTACCTGTTTTGATGGGTGAAAAAACCTGTTTCCAGGGAGAAAAACTCTTCCACCTCAGTATGTGACAGGTTGAATCACCTTCACTTGAAACACATCCTACACAGGATTCGAACCGAGGTATTTCAAACCCAAGGGGTATCGTCGTTATCGACTAAGACGGAGTTCATCAGACTTTTAAATAAGTACAGCTAACTGACTTTCATGAAAGTTAGTTAACTGGTTTCATCTCCTAACGAGAAATCAATAAGTTAGAGGATATTCAAGATCATTTTCTTAGAAATGAATAAATAAATAATAATAAACTCATGATGAAAGTAGCAGCGAAACTACACGATACCATAATCTCTGATATGTATGCAGGTGATTGCTGTGTCATCCGCGACGGCTCTTATATTTATTTGTTGAAAATGTGAATCTCACCTATGGAAAGTTGAAAACTCATCATATATCTAGCAATATGGATAGTCCAAGAATAGATAATTCGGTTTGCTTGCTCTAGAAACAATAATAATAATTATTATTATTATTTGAGTTGTCTAATAATAATTATAATTATTAAAACCACCTTACCGGCCATTATAGATCAAATACGCATCCGCATACGCTTCGTATCCATCATATATTTCAATGTAATATCAATGGTATTACAATTTTAATATGCACTTCGCATCCATGATAACTTGAACGTCTATAGACGTCTAAGCCGGTAGCGTGGTTATTAGACACCTCCAGGGAGTCCAAAGACTCATCGAGGGTGGGTACCTGCTCTATAGCTCTTTCTCCGAGATTCCATCCACCAACTGACCTCAACTACACCAACCCCATCTACCGCCGACCACTACCACTAGTATTTCCAAAGACAATCACAAACATCCATGCCCACGGCGGGATTCGAACCCGCAGCCTTTTGGCTGGAGAGCGGATACGCTAACTTAAGCACATTCTGTAACGGTTAGCGGATACGCTTCTATTTTACGCTAACCGAGTGGTTAGCGTAAAATAGAACGTAATAATTTGTCAAGAAACTCAAGGATTCCAAAAAAAAATACAGTGCTGGTCTGAGAGATGAAAAATCGTCTACCACCCAAATATATTCGCAAACATTCATGCCTATAATGAAATTAAAACTGACAACTTGTTGGCTGGATAGTTATGGCTTTCCACTCTGTCAACGAGGCTAGCAAATGCGACAACTGTTGAGTTTGTTGGTTTTCGATATTACTGGTATGAAAATGACCTAATCTCCGCTGAAAATCTTCCAAAGTCGGTGCTAATCTATTTGTGCTAGAAAGGACGAATCAGATATGTATCTGGACTGTGCACTTGTCGAACTGCTTGTGTGTGAGAGCATTTTGTAGGGTTAACTCTTCTTATGCTGTTTTTTCTTTTTTTCATTTCCCCATGTTGTATTGCAAAACTTTCTGTTTTTCGATTGTACTATATTTTTCAAAAACAATAGTGTTGTTAAAATATCGTCGCAGGTTCTTATAGTTTATGTTCTCGAAGAATCTCTTCTGGATTACTACTACTACATAATAAATCTTCATTCTGAGCACATTCTGTAACGTCAAAAGAACTGCAATGCTGTTGCTGATCAGTCAAGAACTTTTTTTGTAGTACGAAATCCATTCAACTCCATTTTTCTCCAGTGGTAAAATACTCCCTATTTTACCGTGCCATTCTCTTCCACATTCCATTATCCATTTCCATTCCATTATCCATTATCCATTTCCCGAGTATTAGTGTACTTCATCCACTACACGATTTGACACTGATCTCTAAATAGAAAGTTTTAGCATAACCACCGTGTCGTCGTGCGTCTCCGTATTGGACACAAATGCACTTCAGTTGTAAAGACCTGGTTCAAATTCAATCTAGGACATGGGGAATCTTTCTAGGACTTTTCAAAGGACCATCCAATACAAAAGTGTAAAGGTTTCTGCCTCTCTGAAACTTGGGTTATTCATACCATAAAAAAGACAGCCTTAGTTGCTTCTGCCATAATTTCACACAAAAACTTCATACAGAAGAAGCACTGCATGTTTTTATACTGGATAAATTCAATAGCGCATTATCATTTTATTTATTATCTTCTACATTTATAAGAGTACAACACTAGCATAAGCATAAACCGCATTACGGGTTTTATCATTTTACAGAACATACTAAATATGGTATTTAAAAACTTTTAATTATTTCTAAAGTTTTGAGTGTTTTGTCCGTTTTGAGTGTTATAGAAATTATTCTGACTAGTTGGTGTGATTGTTTAAATCATATCCATTTACTCGGGAATAGTTTGAGAAAATCAGAAAAAACATTTTAGAAAATCGAATTATTGTTTTAAGTTGCAAAGATTTGCTATTGATTTAAATACAGATTATTGAATGATATTGCGATATTTCGTTGTTTTACAACATGCTTTCACCAATTACAACTTGTTCTCCTGTGAAAACATTCCGTGTCATTATATACAGCAGAAACGATAGAGTAATAAAATGGAAAAATCCAGATTTCATAAATCCGCTTAAGAGGAGTCCAAGAGTAAAAGCAGTCATCATTGAACGTCAGCGTGAAAAATAAAAGTTGTGGTTGGAATAATAATAAGTTTCATAATTTGTGTTTGTTGACGTTAGATTGTGAAGTTGCATTATGACAAAGCTATAATTGATATTCAGGATATACCTCAGAGAAAAAAAAAAAAAAATCAAGATAATTAAATAGCATGAGCTGTGAAATTTGAGAGAGAGAGAGAAAGAGAGAGAGAGACTTGCATAATATTCTTATATCTATTCATTTTTAAAATCCGGATATGTAAACAGTGATTGGATGGTTGCATGAAGACGTTCAAATCTATATTTAAATACAGAAGTATCTCGTCAAATCTCTCTCTCTCTCTCTCTCTTTTGCTGTGTCTGTGTTGGTGATAGTGAGTGCTTCCAACTCGACGATCCAAAATTTACGTATCAGATGCTTAATACGGAATCTATAGAAGGGGTTGCTTACAGGTGTGAGGAAGTAACTGTGGTTCCAGTGGAGGAGATAGCAAAAGACACCATAAATTTTTCAAATTCAAAAAAGATCAAAGCTATCACTCAAACAACGTTATCGTGGCATAATATTAATGTCACTGCAACAACTGTAAATAATGAAACATGTTCTTGTTGTCGATCAAAGAGTAAACCAACAGAGAAACAGATTTTGAGAAATGGTAAGTAATGGAAGAATCTCTATTCCTCTTTTTTGGTTGTTTTGAAAATTTCACATGAAAATATTTTAACTTTTTTTTTTTATTTAACAGATTTATTTTTGAAGAATTATAAATACAACAAAATTCAGTTGAAAGAAAACGGCGAATGAGAATTAACAATTGACTCGTGACCTTCGTTTCCCATTAGAATTTTATTAAATTTGGTTTTAGTGTACAGTTGATGTTCGACAAGAATTCAGCGTTTTTTAACCAATAAAAGGCAAATGTGTAGTTTTCCTGCTATAGGTTAAAAAACAGATATTTTAACCTATGGCAGCATTTATGAATAGGCGCACAAGTAAATTACTTGATTTTCATACTGTAGTTAAAATTGTCTACTGATCAGCTAATATTTTCAACGACTGATATTAAGACAGTTTGCAAAAGGAGAGATATTTTTTATGACAACCGCTGAGCTGAGTTACCTCTACCTATGGATCAATGAAAAACACTAAGCGTGTATATCACTTAGTGTTTTCGTCTAGCATGGCCATGTTAAGTTAGAACTGTAATTAACCTTCCTCCATGACAGTATCAAGGCTTTCAGTACAAAAGAGGAGTAATACCTCCTACTGTATCACATGATAATCATCATCGAAAATAATAAGAATAGAAAAATTCAATTGATTACCATAAATATATGCTGTCATATATGATGCGAAGCTTTCAGTGTGAAAGAAAATTTAATTTGATCGAAACATTCTAATAAACTATCTTATTTCAAATTTGGTAACGAACGAAGAAAATATATCCAGATTTTTATTGCAATATTCGTTATTATTTTTAGTTAACTTAGAATAATAAGTTATTAATAGCAACTGAATTGTTAAAAGTTTGCTTCTCTTGCATTGAAGATCTTGGAAGTTTGCTTCTCTTGCATTGAAGATCTTGGAAGTTTGCTTCTGATAACTTCCCTTCTGAATGATAAACAAATAAAATACTGTGAGAATAGCACCTCATCACACAGCAGAAATCGGTTCGTTTACTGACCGTCATTTTCCTATGCTGCTGTCTGAACATGCTTTTTTGTGGTCGTATTTTTCATGGGTTCGTTGCGGCTTTTCAGATAAAGCAGGGTAGACTTAGAATGTTTGTAAGAAAGCGGAAATAACATTTCAGTGTTTTTATATATATATATTTTTATTTTTAACTACTTAAATCGCATTTTTTCAGTTATATCTACTATTTTAGTCATATTCCGTTTATCTTTCGTTGCACTATTAACAAGCATATAATCTCACAGTTTTATAACTGTCCCATGTGCCTTTACTCAAAAGCTAGAAGTTAATTTGTACGACAGACCGTAATGAAATTGTTCAATGTCACATTAAGCGAATTTGATGTTATCCAAGGCTAGGAAATTAGCCCAGTGTCAATTAATTGCTTTCAGATTGAGATGTAAATTATTGTTATTATTATTATTATTATTATTATTATTATTATTATTATTATTATTATTATGTGACACCTCCAAGGAGTCCAAAGACTCATTGAGGGAGGGCAGCTGCTCTACGACTCTGTCTCCACCACTCAATCCACCGACTGACCGCAACTACACCAACGCCATCTACCATTTTTCAAATAATAAATTGTTATTCTATGTGTAGTAGTATAGGTGACCTACGTATTAACATGAAACCTTTCCAAGCCGCTTCAGGCTTCCAATTAACATAGTGGTGATCTCATAACAAAGGATGAAATTCATCTGTCATCTAAAAACTGTCACAAACATTCATGCCGCAAACTCACAGTCTACACAAGCGGGGACGCTATCCACTCGGTCAAACATCACAGTCCGTAGCAAGATTGAATGGGTGGGGGAGGGATATCATTTTTAATCATTCTTGAGCTTTAATATTATTACAGTGAATCATATTGAACATACATAATTTGAATAACATTCTGAGTAGGCTATGTTCAATAAGTTTGTAAGTAGTAGTACGTTGCTACAAAAGCCAAGAGATTTTTTGCAGCAAAGTAACGTCACTGAATTTCGTAGAGAATAAGATCAGATTAATTTTTCCTAGAGCAGAAGTCCTGACTTTTCTAATTATAAAGAAGGTACAGAGCAGTTGAGCAAAAATATAAGAGGTTATGAAAATGAATTAATACATAACGCACACAAAACTTAACAGTTGTTGCTAAGCTCTTATCGAGTAGCACAACACAGAGTGTCATTCTGCAATAACAAGATACCGTCAATGGAAAAATATCGGCTTAGTTTTTGAAGGCCGAGTGTAAACGAGAGAGCCTTAGCACTGAGGAATTATTTAATTAATAGTCATCCAGAAGAAATATAAAATAATAAATAATTTTATTATTTAGTTTATTTATTTTTTACTAGATTCCACAGGCTTAACTGTTACGGTAAATGATCTCGTGTGAAATGGAGATCGAGAGTATTCGGTTATTCTGTTCATGTATATTTTACAGGTCATCTCACTGCTGCATTATTAGATCAAAAGGAGAAAATCCAGTTCGAGGTTATAAATGAAAGTGATATGTTTAGCTGCTAAACATATCACTTTCATTTATACATATCACATATTTCTGGTTATTCAAGAGGAATAACCAGAAATATGTTCTGCTTTCTAAAGTTCGCCTATTTTTAAGATATATTCAAACAAATAACTAAGAAATTATATTCAGAAACTTGTTGAAGTAAGCAAGACTTGAAATATCAATTTGATGCATATGAATGGAAATGTCAGAATCACTAAAATGAGAGACAACTGTTCATTTTCTTTCCAAACATACATTCCACTGTTAACTTGTTATTATGGCTTCCAGTTAAAAAAATAAATTTTGGTAGGGTTTTTATTTCTGCTAAATGTATTCTTTTTTTCCTAAAAAATACACGAAGTTTTGTATTCCCTTTCAGTCGCTTCAGATAACATCCGCATGATTTTTTCGTCTTTATTATAAAATGGGCTTCTTCCACAATGATGACCACCAAATGCTGTTCTCAGTAATGGATTCCCAAATGTAGGACGCGACTCTGAATCCATGGAAGGGGAAGTAAGAAACTAATCAGTGTTCAAGTAACACTGGAAGTATATTGTCAGTGTGCTGAAATGATTTATGCATAAATTTACAAGTTGGACAGACTGCGATATTATAAACTTTGCACGTAAATAAAAGCCTATCCATTAAACTACACTGGCGTCCAAAACCTGAGGACGAACACTATTTCTGAAGATTACAACCAGAAATTCAGGCGAATTAGTTTGTGGCAATTTGCGTAATAGACGATTTCGAGTAGAAAGCGGGTACACATTCAAATTTTCGAATCGTGCGCAAACGGGTCACGTAGACAGTATAACAGTATAAAAAATTTTTTTAAAAACTGCGCTAAGCGAATTATGTTTGAAAGAAGCTCTTTTTGTAGGAATAAAGTTGCAAACTTTGATGTCTCAAAGACATCATCTAGATGATTTCTTTGTGAATTATTGGAAAGCTTGAAGAAGACCGCAGAATTACTGATATTGCCAGAATGTTTGGAATCTCACATAGCTTTGCATCCAGGCTCTGGGCAGCGTTTCGAATCAACGGAATGTGTTACAGACGTTCTACCACGTCAACTAAGTTGTTCCTCTATCACGGAGCATGATTTTTTGGTTTCAACAGCAAAACACAATCGACGCAGCATTGCAGGTCAGCATGCAAGTTGGCTCCATTCAAGCATAGTACGTGGATATCTCGACAAACTGTGGCAAAACGTCTGCGAAAAGTATGCCTATACGCCCGAAGAACTGTAGTCTGCTTCCTTTTATGCACAGCATATCGCAGATCACGTTTCCAGTGGTGTTGTATCCATAAAAATTGGGCAAGACACGAATGGCTATGTACTCTTTACAGATGAGAGTCGTTTTAGTCTTTCCTCCGATTTTGGACGATACTTGATCTGGCGTGAAAGTGGTACTGCTTACCATCGCGAGAATGTTCTTGAAAGGGATAGGTACAGCGGTGCTGGGGTCATGGTGTGTGTGTGCTGGGGGGGGGGGTATTATGCTTAATGGACGCACCGAACTACAAGTGCTCGGTACTGGCCACGCGAATTGAGTGGCCAGCATGCTAACCAGATCTCAGCTGTATAGAACATGTTTGGGACGCAAACAAACCCTTATCCTTGCCTTGAAGAATGAGTGGACCATTTTGCCTCATGGACTCCTGAATCACTTGGTACTAAGCATGGTACACGACCTTGTGAGAGTTGCATCGCAGTTCGAGGTAAACATATTCCATACTAAAATGTCTCTCCGCATGGTTTTCTGTAATCACTGTACATTAATTCCTTAACTACAGCCTTAGGAAATTTTAACTTTTTGCCAAAACCGTATTAAAATTTAATTTTTACGAAATTTATAAAAAAAACATTTTTGTGTAATATAATTTATTAGTATACTGTAATAAATTTATGTTTACATTTGACTGTAGTCATGAAAATTTTCTCATATACATTAAAAATGTAGTTCGTCCTTAGCTTTTGGACACTGGACAAAAGCTAGACTTTATTATGTTTTTTTTTTTTCAATTTTCGTGATTCGATGCGGTATTGTATGAGCGATTTCATTCTGCTAAATTATTCAAGAAATCAAGAAATAACTGTTTAGTTATATATATATATATATATATATACATGAAAAAACTTCACGGTAAATCCACTGAACCAAGGAAAATTGAGAGAGAAAACGATTGGTGAATCACTGTTTACTTTTTAATTACCTTTTGCTTCTATCTTTCGGTCTCTTTATATCTCGAGATTTCATTAATGGCTGAGTGATTTCACAATAGATCAGTTATATAGGACAGATAATGTCACAATATCTGACATCCTGTCAAAGATTGTGAATGACAAGATTTGACATTATCTTCATTCAGTCTTGTCGGTGACAGAATTTTTAGACACTTTACAAGGACTTATGAGGAAACTGCAGTCTCTCTCTCTCTCTGTCAATTTGAACGTCTTTCCCTTTGAAAAACAGGCAAATAGGCCTAAAACACACACACACACACACACACACACACACACACACACACACACACACACACACACACACACACACACACACACACACACACACACACACACACACACACACACACACCTGATTTAATTGGTGCCCTAATTATTTCCACCAGACTCATTCTGCAGCCATCTAAGCTTAAATGAAGTTTTTGTTCTGGTCTTAATTCAAGACCAGAACAAAATGTGTGTGTGTGTGTGTGTGTGTGTGTGTGTGTGTGTGTGTGTGTGTGTGTGTGTGTGTGTGTGTGTGTGTGTGTGTGTGTGTGTGTGTGTGTGGTGCAGTACAGTTTTAATCATTGGGATCTGAAACTAAGAAATCTCAGATCACTGAATAACAGAAAATGTTGCTTTCACTTAAAAGACTATGAGCTGAATTTTGAATACAGTTTAAGTTAGATACCTACGGTGTCACTAAGGGAGGAGTACATTTAGATAATAAGGAATGAGGATAGGGATTCAATCTCAGATCTATTTCAGATGTACATGGATGGAGACAGAAATTACACATACCCAGTTCCGTATGGTAATTCTTGGATTGAGCAATTGATAGGGTTTTCGCAATGTCGTTAAGTTTCTTAAATTTAAAATCTTGAATAAATTTGTATAGATATAAATAATAAATAAAATAAATAAATAAATAAAGATCGATATGTGTATAGATTTTTGACAGTTAAACATTTTAGGAAGATATTACCTAAAATTTAAGAAAAATAAAGAATTTTTCTCCTTGATATATCTAACAATTCTACGCGTTCTTCAACAGCAGAAAGTGTTTAGTCAAGACTTCACTCGCACTGTTTTTCTAAAGGACTAATTGTTAGTATTCAACATGTATAATGTTAATGGAGATATCACAAATGATGTGATAAAAAAAAATCTGCTGGAAAACGGAAGTAGACAGAATGAAAGAAGACGAGACATTGGTCGATATGTTTGAAAATCTGAAAATCAGCCTAAAGTGTGTTTTTTTTCTTTCTTTCATATTTAGGGAACGTTCAGGAATGAGGAAGTTCAGTTCAGTTTTAATTTGTCGTTGAAAATCCTTTAGTAAAGAGATAAATCAGAAACATTAATCTACGGGGAAATGAATGAAGTGAGAGAGAGAGAGAGAGAGAGCAGTCTTTTATAACCTACCCTTTTATAACCTTCTTTGTATAGCTTATATAAAGCATTTTCGGGAGATTTTTTGTGCACTACCTGAAATGCGAGAACAGTATTCTAAATCTGTGAATTTGAAATTTAAATCATGTAAGCAATTGTTATGATGAGAAGGGATGATGTGCTTGTGACAGGAAAATTATAGGGATATACCATCCAAAGAAAGAATCAGGTCTAACACGAGGTGATTGGAAATTTTTCTTGTGAGAAATAAAAGAGAACAGTGCTTAGTAGCAATTAATTTCACAAGATTGTTCCCAGATAAGTGGAAAATGTCAAAAAGATCAATGTTTAAAACAGTAGTTATGAAAGACATTGAAGATTGATGTTTGATTACTAGATTGTCAAATAAAAAAATTGAGTATGCTTTCGTCTGCAAAATTATAAATTGGATTTCTGGTCAGCGAGAGAACGTGATGTATGTTCAGGAGAAAGAGCATGAGTAAAATTGCAGGGTATTCAAGCTCGGGCATTAGTGTGAAAATCTGAAAATAGCAAGTCATTATTTATTATTATTATTTCGTGACACCTCCAAGGAGTCCGAATACTCATTGAGAGAGGACACCCATTTCACAACCGCCCCCGAGTCATCAACCATAACGTATATTGAATGATAAGAGAGGAAACTAGTGACCCAGTTGAAAGAAAGCGGAAAGAAAAAAAAAACAAACATAATGTGATTTAACAATATGGTTTAATAATTAAACCTCAAACGCAATCAGATATACTAGAAATGCCAAGGTCAACCACAAGATTTTCTCAAACGTTTTTCATTGTTAGTATTCAACATGTATAATGTTAATGGAGATAGCCAGTGTTAATTCGCAAATTTAGGATCCATATTGATAGTCGAGCTACTGATAGCAACAGAGTTGACGACTGTTGATGACTTTCTCCGTTATTTTCGACATGAATGGAATGAACAACAGACGTTGTTCATACAGATATAAGCATAAACAACAGACGCTTATTCTTATATCAATAATAATAATAATAATAATAATAACAATATTATTATTATTATTATATAACACCTCCCGGGAGTCCAAAGACTCATTAAGGGAGAGTGTGTGCCAGCAGCATCGAACGATTGAATGCCTTCCAACTACTAGCTGCGCTCAAACTTGCTTAACTTTTGCGTGAGCCATTAGTAGCAGAGGCTCTACCAATCGACCAACCTTTGCTGGCACATCTGTTTTATCTAATTTTTATTATATCTTTTTTTTTTTTTCAGAGGATTTTTCACCAGTCTAACGAAGATTAGTCCTTTATTTTAAATATTTAAGTAATTTATTGGAAATATTTTAAATATTTAAGTATATTTAACATTAGATAAAGTGTACTTAATTATATTAAATATACTTAATTATAAATATTTTTCTGAAATATCACTTTAAGAGTGATTTGTTTAAAAAGTGTCAGAGAGAATAATTAACCACCAACACTTTACAAGGAACTCGTATTCTGCTTTATTCTGCAAAAGTAAGGAATGTAGTCTTAAGTCTGTTTTTCGTTTTTGGTTGTTTGTTTTTGAGGTCTCTTAGAGATAATATGCTTGATATATGGTTTAGATAATTATAAATGGTGTTGCACATCTTTTAGGTTATTGGTACAGTAAAATCTTTGTAATTTTATTAGGAACAGAAATAAAAGCTCTTTGAATACCTTCATCTCGTGTGAAACTGTGAATGATGTGAATGTGAAAGAGTAAAGATTGGCTACCCACCAATTTTCAAAAATTACTTAGGGATAAAAAGAATGACATCTGCTTCAACGTATATTTATATTATTATTATTTGATACCTCCAGGGAGTCCAAGGACTTATTGAGGGAGGGCACTTCTGCTCTACGCTCAATCCACCAAGTGACCGCAACTCTAGCAACGCCATCTACCGCCGACCACCACCACTAGTATTTCCACAATCACAAACATCCATGCCCACGGCGGGATTCTAGCCCGCAGACTTTTGGCTGGAGAGCGGACACGCTAACCACTCGGCCATCTATATTTTATTAACAACAAAGCATCTATGTACAATCTGAATCTGAATAAATATATATACATCTATTTACAATTATATCCATTCTGTACGTAGTATGCTCATTCTAATTTTTATTTTTCTTTGCATTTCTTTATAGTTTCACATTGTGTATATAATCTGTGTTTGTACAATCTTTTTTACATGATAATCAGCTCAGTGCCTAATGTTTCCTAAAGTCCTTATACTTCATCTGAGCATTTTTTCTTCAGTGTGTCATACATAACATATTGATATCATTCTATCTTAATCATTTATATTAACATTTAAATGACTATTTCATAAATCCTATTTGTTTCTATATGTAATTATATTTAGGTATTTGCTGGTAATATATTACCGCTTCCTTCTTGGGTTTGTGCTATATTTTTATGTCATGTTAGATAACACTTCTTTATTAAACCCATGTAATGTTTGTTTTAAAATATGAAGGTTTGGTCATATTTTATGACCAAATTATACATATACATATAACTACGTTACATATCATACATATTCTATACATATAATTACTTTAAAACATGTTTTTGCAGTATCTCATTACATGGTTTATTGCTTCATTATTATCTCTTTTGGAATGCTGCTTCCTATATACATATGTAGTGTTTGTTTTTTAACATAAAAGGAGAGGGTTACATTTTGGCAGAGAATTGAGGTTACCGATTGGATAAGTAAAATGTCATTAAACTCCTCCACGATATAGACTGTTATTGTCATTTTTTGGCACATGGAACTAAACTACAACCTCTATAATTGACCAATATTATTCACAAAACTACAACTAATTACAGTATAAAGCAATCAATGTACAAGTGGTTATACAGCTTAATGAAAAAGTGTACAAGATGCTAACCACTCGGCCAGCCAGGCTGGGCTGGCTATATTTATATATTTACTCACACTCAAGTATTATATATTTGCTCACACTCAAAAGCGATTTATTATATTCCTTAAATAATCTTTAAGGAATATAATAAATCGGTTGTCCTGTAGTTAATCGTCGATACGAAAGGAACTAGAAAATAACAGTAAAATGATAGAGAAGAAATGTAACAAGAGAAACGTAAAAAAAAAGAAAAAAATGGTGATGTTCAAATAAGTAACAATTGAATGGTAAATAGGGTGAAAACAGTCGCTATTCCATTTAAGACCCTTTTTCGAGTTTGATAAGGTAATATTAAGATATCAAATTGGTGTACGTAAAAATATCGTGCTTGCTATTGCTGTCAAATAGGCATACACTGTAAAATTAGAGCACCTTTTTTTTCCATAAATAGTGTGTGTGTGCGCGCGTGCGTGCGTGCACGCACGCACAGATATAGACACATAGACAAACACACACAGATATAGACACACTAGCGCGTGGTTGCGCTGGTGTGTCTATAATCTGCTTTGTTCTTTAAACTGCGACAGGATCTCACAGGTGACCGATACCGAACTGTACGTGTGGGAAATTAGTTCCGGAAGATAACCCTAATTTATTGAGCATATTGGCTGGCACCAGCTCAGGTAAGTTCTGGATCCCTACACTATATTTGGAACATCCTGAAAATATGTAATCCAGAATGCAAGCAAGAAGAGAGAGGTGGAAGAGGAGAAAAGGTGAGGAAAAGAGAGGGGAATCTGGAGACCAGATATGGCAACAGTTTTGCCATATTTGATTAGTAAGCTGCTCTTCAATTCGCTTTCTTCTAAAAAATAAAACATTTTTCTCCGAAAAAGAAATATTATAGATATATATTTAAATCTACGTAACCAGAGCTTTCATCGGACTGCTTTACTAACTGGAATGAATAACATTAAACGGTTGTTGTCATTGTTATTACTTCAGATTGCAGCCGAAGCAACTAAGACTGAAGCCAGTATATCATGTGTGTGTGTGTGTGTGTGTGTGTGTGTGTGTGTGTGTGTGTGTGTGTGTGTGTGTGTGTGTGTGTGTGTGTGTGTGTGTGTGTGTGTGTGTGTGTGTGTGTGTGTGTGTGTGTGTGTGTGTGTGTTCTTCGGGCCGATTTGCGGAATAAAACGAGTTTTCATCAAGGAGGAAAAACGTTCCAATATAAGATCAGTTTATTCATCTTTAATTGAAAAGCCTTTATAAAGATTCGTCACGTGCTACACGGGATACAAACCCAGGTCTTTCGAACAAAATGATATCGTCAATACTACTGAATACATAATATTAAGGGATCGCGAAATGATGACAGGAAAATCTCTACTAAGCTGTAGTAGAGATTCATTCTTAAAATCCCGTATCATATTGTGTTATCAATAAAAAAAAAAAAAAACTAAGAAAATATATGAAGCTTTCACGATTCATTTTCGAACAGATAGTCAGGTTATGCTGATAGAACTATATACTGCTTTTCTCTCTCTCTCTCTCTCTCACTTTCAAAATATTTTTTGTAGTAATAGATAATGTCCGATTTTTTTATTATTATTATTTCAGTTAGCGGAGAAGTTCTTCCCGGTCAGTTACTGGCAATAATGGGAGGAAGTGGAGCTGGGAAAACTACTCTCATGAACGTGTTAACAGGAAGAAATCTTCGAACAGTATCAGTATCAGGCTGCGTTCTGGTGAATGGACAGAAGAGAAATCGATCGTTTATTCGC
The DNA here is from genome assembly GCF_054136105.1 of Typopeltis vanoorti. Taxonomy (NCBI): domain Eukaryota; kingdom Metazoa; phylum Arthropoda; class Arachnida; order Uropygi; family Thelyphonidae; genus Typopeltis; species Typopeltis vanoorti. The sequence continues at coordinate 156,265,644 of NC_143551.1, forward strand.
CTGATGGCATATGTACAACAGAATGATCTGTTTGTGGGAACCCTTACGGTACGGGAGCACTTAACATTTCAGGTAAAAGAAACATTTCAAGATTATTGTAATTTTTATCAAACTACACGTGATAAAAGTTAGTGTAACGGTGAGCTAGCCGCGTCAAATTGAGAGCTGCTTATGAGAGAACCTGTTAAAGTTAGAGGTATACTGATGGCTTAAGTTGTCCTCCAAAAAAAAAAAAAAGGAAAAAACACTACAAGGTCCTATCCAATGCACTTTTGAATAAAAAAAATTGTAAATAATTCATTTTATTAATTGAGCAATGATTATTTAATGGCATTAAGCTATCTTTTCTTTGGGCAAATCCAATGTTAGATTAAGTATATTAGTCAACAAGTGAATAATTAGTTCATCCCAAGTAAAATGTTCTGAACTATTCTAAGTTTAAAATGCGACATATAATTTTCTAGTAATCTACTGGTTACATATTTGCGCACTTTTTTTTTTAAAAAAAATTACTGTTTCGTTATTCATGTGTAAACAATTACTAGAATAGTAAAAGAATAAATCTAGAGACATTTCCACGTAACACCCACCATGTTAACTGATAAAGCTTAACTTCTTCAGTGAGTCCACTGTTACTATTAAAACTTGGATAATTCATACACTTAGTTCCTTAATAATGGGCTAGTTATGTTCATAGGAATTTCATGGTTTAATTTCAATATGGTTATTATCGAATTTTTAATTTATCTTCCTGTCAGCTGCTTCACTGCCTGAATATGGAATGCAGGGAAAAAAACGTCAGTGAGAAGAAAGTGTAATTGTTGGCGCGCATCTGTAGACGCTACAATGACAACAGCTACCGGCCTTCAAAATAGTTTCAGAATGATGTTAGACTGGATGAAAAGCACAGTCATCGAGCGCAATATGTCAATGGACAAGCATGCAACACAGGATATTGAACTATACCTGACAGAATAATATCCTGTGTTGCATGCTCGTCCATTTTTAGAAAGCACGTAGAATGATGCATCTCGAACCACGTGAACACTTCCCCCCGAATAAAAAGGATATTTTGCTACTAAATTACACATTGTTTTCGCAATCCACATTGAATTTCGTAGTTATATATAGTTTGTCTGCTTTCATTCTAGTTTATACTTAGTTCATACTACTGTTGACGTATTGCGCTCGATGACTCGAACAGTGAAGAATCATCAGCTCGATAATGAAGTGAGATTGCATCTTCTTGGCCTGGAGGCATCCTTATTTCCATTAAAAGACAAAATTGGTGTAACAGGCTGAGTAACCATTCTGATTGTCTGTATCTCATAACGTAACCTTCTTTTTTCCTGTTGAGGGGCTTGCTTCCCAGAAAATTATCCACTTTACGAATTACACGTTGTTACCAACTGGTTTCTCAGCACAAAGACCGACTTTCACATCTTCGATTTCTTTCCTAATATCTAACTCTCAACTTCAAAGGTCATTTGCAGGCCTGAATGAGAAAAACTGCACGATGGTTTTCATTTCCATCTCGCCATCCCGAAAGCAGTGCGTGTTTTCAATGCTATCTTACGCTTAAGGAACACAAGTGTTCCATTGCTTGCTTCATTCAATTATTTTTGTATCATAATTAATTAAATAATCATTTTTGGATTGCCATACAAAAAAGAAAGAACTAAAATGACTAAATATGGAGGATCGCTAAAAATAAACAAATAATAAAATTTGAAAATTAACATCCTAATCAGTGATCAAAAGTTTTTGTAGCGACTGCTAACTTATCCATTAAGATATATGACAAATCTTCGTTATCATAAAGTATACAAGAATTTCTAATCTTAAATCAACCTTTTTATTTTCAGGCTCTTCTTCGAATGGACAAACATCTAACATACTGCCAGAGAATGGAAAGAGTTGATGAAGTCATATTAGAGGTATTTGTGGGTTTTAGTGCACTTCGTAATTTGATCGCAATACTAGCTTCTTTAAAATGGAATAACTAATATGAATAGATACCGAATTCTAGCAAATTGTGGGGAAATAGAATACTGATTAATCTTAATTATCATTAAAAGTAATAATGCGTTAAATTGATAAGAGTAATTCACTCTAGTAGACGGAGACTTGCATAATGAGACATTTAATATATCTAAATGATAAGTAATTATCGTAAAATGAGGCATTTAGAACATTAAAACCTTTTACGAATAAAACATATTCGCAGCAGAAATATTCTAATACTGTGTGATACAAAGTTTTGTGGTCAAGGAGTCAAGGAATCGAGTTTCTAGGTTGGGAAAGATGAAATCAGTAGAGGCTACTTTTCAAAATTCCATCTAAATGAAATTTCTACAATCATTAAAGCAACTCAATAATGAGAGTTTCTTGAATGCATAAAGGATCGACAGACTAAATTCCATTGGTCACTATAACTGGTACATCATTTACCGACTTAGAGAAATATTGATAATAAAACCCACTGAAAATATTATATGGTTATTAAGGCATTAAATTTAAACGAATTCAATACATTAATAATCATTTCATTATTGAAAAAGAATAATTTTTATTAAACATAGTAAATGTTTCATTCAGTTGATAGTAATACTTCGATTTGCTTTTAGGCAAACGCACACACACACACATATTGCCGAATGGTTAGCATATTCGCTCTCTAACCAACAGGTAGCGGGTTTGAATCCCGCTGCGGGCATGGATGTTTACGATTGTCTATAGGTGGGATGAATTTCATCGCCTGGTGTAAGACCACCGCTCCGCTTATTGGAGGTCTGAACTGGTTTGAAAAGGTTTCATGTTTAGTTTCTAAGAGTAGGTTTTCCAGACTATGTAAAAAAAAAAAAAAAACGCAACTGATAAAAATGAAAAAAAAAATCCTTAGCCCACGCACAGTACAAATATACTGTTAATATACAATTAACCTTTCGTGGGTAGGAACCACATAAAAAAAATAACAAAAGGTCTGTAATGTCGGAAATGATGATAGCATATTAGAAGCCATAGATTTAAGAAATATTCGTTGACTTTTTTTATACCCATTGAAGAACATAAGGCTGTATATTTGAAAGAAAGAATAATACCGGAGATAATATGTTTATTACCATATTGTGAAAATGCTGGAGACAAGATGATCATTATTACTTCACAATCCCCCCCTCCCTCGAGGCGAGAAACTTGTCAATGAAGGTGAGGACTAAGAGACACGATATTTGTCATACTCAGCCTTAAATTGGTTCAATATTTTTTACTGTCTCATGTGCTAATGCAATTCCATTCACAACCGCTCTACAAAAAAAAAAAAAAAAAAAAAAGATCCTATCCCACTCTCTTATGCATTACATTTCTGCAATCTCTAGGAATGACCTCTTTTCTCTTGTTCCTTTGCCTTCCTCAGCACTTCGAAAAAACAGCCAGGATTAAGCACATTATCTGAACTTTTCCTGAACCTTTTCCGAGTCTTACACATCTAGAAATCCACAAGACCAAACCTGTCACAGTAGTTCAGATGTGGTCTACTCAGAGTCTTGTACAGTCGAATGAAATTGTCTCATTTTAGCATACATACACTTTGTGCTGTTATATATATATATATATATATATATATATATATATATATATATATATATATTATATGTTATATTATATATATATATATATAACAGCACAAATTGTCTAAGTATAATGAATGAAGTATAAGTATACACTTATACTTCATTCTAATACCAACTCTGTCGCACAGAATGATTTTCTCATAGTTATTGAAAGTAAGGGAAACCCAAGGGAGTTTGTTCGCCGAAGACTCCCTTGGATTTCTTAGCTGCTTTACACCTCCTCTCATGCCTATTACTCTTCTAGTTTGCACTTTATAGGCTTCATGCAACTTGTCCGCTTTTAATTCTGTGCATTTTCCATAATCTTCACTTCATCCATAATTCGCACTTAATTATCCTATTTATCCATTAGACAGCTATTGTTTTTATTCTTTTATTTCGTTACATGATCTGTTATTGAGTACATAGTAAAATAAATTTTCCTATTCCAGAATTAGATTATTTTCCTTCAAGTCCCCCCCCCCCTTCTCCCTCCCCCCCTGAACATTGATTCAAGCAATTTTCTTAGCTTTACATAATATCCGTCCTTGCAGTTCTACATATATTCTCTGTTTTTTGTGCCTCAAAGTTTAAATGCTCTAGCGGACATAAGCTGCGTAATTAACTTATTTACTAGTAAATCAATCAAAAAGAAAATCATCTTCGTTGTTTCATTATCAACAGAGATATGCATTACGTGATAATTTCATTATCACGTAAGGCATTTTTTAAAATTCTCCTTGTATTTGCATATTTTTTCTATTACTTTAATGCTACTAGTTATAAGTAGCAAAACACATGGCAAATTCAATTTGTCTTAATAAATTACATGAAATCTGCGTTACTTTCACGTATAATCGGAAGTGAAAATTGTCAAAAAGATTTGCAAAGAAAATCTTCGAAGTTACTTAGTAGCTGTTAAGTTCTTGAAGACAACTGATCCGAAATGTATAATAATTCATTAATCAAATACCTCTTTGAACACGGAAAAAACAAAAGTGAAAAAAAAAATTTCGAAGCTACTATATTTATTGCACTTGTCTCTCTCTCTCTCTCTATGAAGTCGCAAATGACAGCATTCAAAATGTTTAGTGCTATTTGGTTTCTTTCATCTTTTGAGTACCTGTCGTTAATTCTACAGGACAATATTTATATCATTTTCCTGTTAATATTGATAATATTATATAAACTTTATTAACGTTAATATTTATACAGATGTTAATATTAATTAGTATTAATATTAGCCTTAATATTAATTAACATTAACATTACATTCACTCTCCATAAAAAAAAAAAGCCTGCACTTAGGGAAATTTATCCGTGGTTTTCTTTCAGCTTGGTTTAAAAAAATGTGAAAACTCGAAGATAGGAATTCCTGGACGCATCAAAGGCATCTCTGGAGGAGAAATGAAAAGACTAGCTTTTGCTTCTGAGGTAAGATGATTTCAGTAACCACCAGTTCTTTACTTTTGAATTACTGTATTTGTGATGTATGCATTATACTCCGGCAATAACGTTATATCTGCCATTTTCCTATATATTCCTATAGCAGTTCTTCATGCATTAGACAGATGAAGAACTGTCTAATGCAGTTATTTTCAACCTTTTCCATAATACGGCACACCTAGACTAATTATTAAAATTCTGCGTCACACTAAAAATATGTTCTTTTAATTTTTTTTGATGATCTGGCAAAAAACAGGCATAATTTTGATTGATTTACACAGTCAAGAAGAGGGAAGACCAGACACTAATAAATAAATGCGCAAATTACGACATTATTTCTTTCAATTAATTTGTGTTCATAAATCTCGCGGTACACCTGAAGACCCCTCGCGGCACACCGGTTGAAAATCGCTGGTCTAATGCATTTATTAACAAACCGCTTACTTCAGAGAGGAATAAATGGTGTCAGCAGATATTCAAAATGTTCATTCCATAATGCAGCATGCTTTTTTTAAAAAAAACAAATCCCTAGAAGGCTTTATAATGAATCCAGAGAAGTCTGCATGATCGCTTCACTTAACGTTTAAGACCAAAGGCTAGAGTACGATACGTCAAGTTAGGGTAGCTTTCTTTGTAATAAGGCATTAATAGTACTCTTTTAAGGTCGCATACTTCCTACAAAATTATTGTTTTATTTGGATTTGGAAGAGTACTGGCAAATGCCAGGAGGGGGAGAGAATGAAATCTCCGATGGAGAAGTTCTTTCACATTAAATTCTAAATATATATATATATATATATACAGTAACTTACATTTAGGTGGAATGCATTAGTCTATTACAACATGAAACGTTTTGAGTTAATAATATGAATGCGGTCCATTTAGCTAATGAAGGTTTTTTTTTCTGGTAAATTAAGCTTATGACTCATAGCTCATGACTTGCAATTTATTAATATCACAGGTTACAACATACCACTCAAGCAAGCCAACAATTTTGAAATAATGTTGTCTTGTAATGGAACCTTTAAATATGAACTAATAAAAAGAGAGCACACAAAGATTTCCAAAGTTATCTTCTGTTACTTCGCTGTTACGATTACCGAAAGTTTCTGTGACAGCAGAGTTGCAGAGCAAATATCGTAATTTTGCTTTGTACATTTTTTTAAGACTTAAAGTTAGATATATTCATAGAATATTTTAGGATGACCATTGGAATATAAAACTTCTGATCTTGGAATAGTCTTTCATGGATCTCGAAAAGCACTCGATCAAAAATTACTAAATACTACACTGAGTCCAAAATCTAAGGACGAACTCTTTCTGAAGATTACAACCACATATTCAGACGAATCACCTTGTGGCAATTTGTGTAACTGACGATTTCGATTAGAAAGCGGGTACACGTTCAAATTTTCGAATCGCGCGGAAAGAGGTTACCTGAATGTCTTGTAATGTCTCAAAGTCATCAAGAAATTACTGATATTGGAATGTGTTTCGTTTCAAACATTTGCTAAACCCTTGCTTTACTACGGGCATAAAGACAGATTTCGGTTATAACAGCAAAACGTACTCGACGCATCAAAGTCTTGTACACAGCTCATCGCAGAGGACATTTTCAGTGGTGTTGTATCTATAACAATTGGACAAGACACACCAGTGAGCTAATGGACTCTTCACAGATGAGAGTCGTTTTAGTCTTTCCTCCGATTCTAAACGACACTTCATCTTTTTTTTTCTTTTTTTCAAGAACTTGAGAATGTTTTCGAAAGGAATAGATGGGATCGTGGTGTGGGAGGGAATAAACTTAATGAACACACCGGGCTACAAGTGCTGGAAAAAAAAGAAACTATAGTGAAATATCGCAACGGAGTTCTTCAACGTCAGGTTTGATTGTTCCGTAGTACTGTAGGCAATGAATACATTTTTATGGATGACATTGCCACACTTCATCGTACACGAGCAGTGGAGATACTTCTGGAGACCCATGATATTAATCGAATCGAGTGACCTCAAGAACTCCTGAATCACTTGGTGCTAAGCATGGCACGACGCTGTGAGGGCTGCATCGTAGTTCGGGGTAGACATATTCCATAACGAAATGTCTCCTTGCATAGTTTTCTGTAAGCATTGTACATTAATTCTTAACTACATCCTTAGAAAATTTGTAACTTTTGTCAAAAAGGTGCAATTTAATTTGTATGAAATTTATAACGCATTTTTGTTTAATATAATTTATTAATATGGTTGAAATAAATTTATGTTCACATTTGGCTGTAGTCTTATACTTTTCTCGTATACAGGTAAAAATGTAGTTCGTCCTTAGCTTCTGGACACCAGTGCATTTCTGCACCCCCTTTCCTTACCAACTCCTTTATAGCAAAGTCACTTATAGACGGTATGGAATCATTTTCGCACACAAAAATCGAACTCCAACTGCATTCTTAAAGTGATATTTAGTTCGAATAATAATGATTAACCATTTAAGTGATGAGAATTAATTAATAAATAATTATATAAATAATGATTCACATAATATCTATTTCTTTATTTTATTATTTCCAAGATTGGATCGGAGCTGAACATTGTAGAATTTCGATTTGGCAACAATTAATTTTAGTAATTAATTTGAAATCTGCTCTTAAAATAAAACAATATAATTTAAAAACAAGTTAAAGAGTGCTGTAGCATTTTAACCACTGAATAAGTACTCAATATCCAACTATGCATTATTCTTATACTTCAACAACGTGTTATTTGCACCTCACACATCGAAATAAACAAACACATATTGAGGAAACTTCATTTCTGGTAACTGTTATTTATTCAACTACAAAAAGAAATCAAGTGATTTCTCTAACCAGGTACTGACAAATCCGTCCTTGATGATGTGCGATGAACCAACTTCTGGGCTGGACTCTTCCATGGCTCAAAGCGTTGTTGCTGTTCTCCGAGAAATGGCTGCAGCAGGAAGGACAGTCATCTGCACAATCCACCAACCATCGTCTGAAGTTTTCGCAATGTTTAATCATCTTCTTCTGGTGGCAGAGGGAAGAACCGCGTATTTTGGAAAAGCGTCATCTGCTTTATCTTTCTTTGCAAGGTAATGAAATAAGCACTCATTTCAATCAAATAATTTTAAATGTTTTTTTTACAATAAAATAATTCAAAGTAGGTTTTATTGAATAATTTTAAATATGGGATCTTGAACGGAGTTTGTTAAGAATTATACAAGTCGTCTTGTTAGGGATGGTGAATTTCGTGTCCACTGTACGCAATTGGTTTCGCCAGATGGTAATTAGTTAACTATGTGTTTTTATATATATGAGTATATATCTGCATAGAGTTAGTAAGTCTCAGAATTATTGTTGTGGGGATAGCTTCCTCCTGGTGCTCCGGTTTTCCCCTTACATGCAAAAAAAAAAAAAGAGCTTAGCACAATAGTAGTTGCGAAATATCGAAATTCACGAATTATAGAACTCCATATAAATATGGATTTCGATAATTCGTAAAATACATACCGTTTCCACAAAGATGAAATTATTTCTCCTGGTGGAAATTTGATAATAATAATAATAATAATAATAATAATAATAATAAGCAATTTGGTACGACGTAATGGCTGGCATCATCTCGTCATAATCGATTGATTCCTTCTAAATATAAAACAAAGGCTTACTTCAACTGGAATAAAACAGTTTGATTCAGGAAATGGCCATAAAAAGTTTCTCTAGCTCGATTCTGGTCGTCGACTAAAGGAACTGTTTTAGATTATTTTTCAGCTTAAACCGAATTAGTCAATGTTTCACTAAGGTAAATGGTTTCTCGCCCCCAAAAAATCATTTTGTCTGCTATACTCTCTCCCGATTTCTTCGAAATCATCAGTAGACATGAGCCTAGATATCGGATACGCTAAGGATGAACACTGATTTCCATCGATTTCCAATAAAAAATCCTAGATAATTAATTTTATTTTGTTTATTTTTTTCATAGGCATAACTGTAGTGCTAGGATGGGTTGCAATGCAGAAAAAGATTTCTGTTTTGAAATCCTTCCAAGATGAGAAGAACTTTATCCTTCGCCTTTTAAAATGAAGGCTGAGTTAGCCCATTTCAGACGATGTTAACGGATTTTTCTTCTCTAGTAAAGGAAAATTTCTTTTCATCTAGAACCTTAATATTTGTTATCAACTTGGTTGTCACCTCGCTAAGCTAAAAAGGTCTCATATATCTCCATATAATAATAAAAAAACGTTGTTTGATACAACAAGGTTCCATTTTCATTGTTTGTGATTAAAATAACTATAACCGGAAGTAAATCTTAATTGAATTTTTATCATCAGCAAATCGATCATAATGGGGGATGACTTTTTTTATTTTTTTATTGTTCGCAAGTTCGAATTGTTTATAATGCAATTCAGTTTGCTTTTAAGAAGGAATTATTAACTAAAACTTCAGTGGTATATTCGTAATTTCACTAATGCAAAGTGCATTTTTCTTTATGAATAAAATATTGTCCGCATTAGGACAATATCTTTATTATTAATTTATCCTAATGCTTAATATTAACACCATTTTTAAGGTTTTTTAATAAAAGCAAATCTATTTAGCTTGAATAACGAATATTTCGATTTAAAAATCAGTTTAAATAGCATAACAATATTACTGAACGTTACAAAACTATAAATCATGAAATGACTTTTTTCTTTATCTTTTTAGTCAGGGATTGAATTGTCCTTCAAACTTCAATCCTGCAGATTTCTATATCCAGACACTAGCCATAGCTCCAGGACAAGAGAACGAATGTAAAAAGGAAGTGGAAGTAAGTATCTTCCCTCCCCCCCCCTCACTTTCATCATTTATAAAAATTAACTCAAAGGAGCAACAAATGTTGCACCTGTTATTACTACAATGTCAACGAATAATAACCACCTCAGTATATATCTAATGATTAAAGGAAATGAATGCTAATTTAATGAATTACGTGTATATAGCTGAATTCTGCGTGTGAACAAAATGAGTTATGTTTAATAAAGATACGTCTCGATGAATAATAATAATTATTGCATGTCTTTTCAAATCATTACGATTGTTAACACTGATTACTTTATTTACAGAAAATTTGTGATGCATTCTCTGCATCGGAGTATAATGCAGGTTTTGATGCTCCTAAGGATATGACAGACGACAGCAGTGCAACAGTAAGATATTCCATTATATAATTTAATACAATAGATCATAATTTATAAAGAAGTGTTTGGTTTGTATGTCTACTAACTTAGTAATTACCCGAAGTACGTCTCCCTTCATCGCTGATGCTAAATATTCATCTTTTAATTCTATATTAAACTTCTATCCCAGCTTTAATTTATTGTTATTAAGAATTCATCTCAAATTAAATTCTAATAAAGTTCTTAAGAGTCAAACACTAGTCAATGAACACTAAAGTACTACTTGTTTATCTATTAGTAATCAGTTACTTTATTTATTTAAATATACATCATATATACAATAAAGTGAACTGAATATAGAAGAATGCTTACAAAAATGCTCAACACTTAATTAAAATGGCGCAATAATGTATAGTATAAAACAGAACGAGATGTATAAGCTATCCGTGCAATACAATGGCCAGTAAGTTTTCTATTGCTGTTTTACTAATTTCAGCACTCAGTCTTTGCAATACTGCATAGTGTAATGCAAAACAGAAAGCGTGCATTACAATTATAATATTTTAGTAATACTATTATAAAAAAGAAAAAGAAAAATATATTCAAAACAAAATATAATAAGAAGTAAATAGCAACAGAGAAGAATACCTATTCGTAGAATGTATAATTAACAGCCACAAAAAAGTATCTAATATCATTATTAACACGTCCTAATAAACAATATGCAATGCAACATAATAACACTGAATGGACAGTACGCAATTCGCCATCTCTAAACACTGGATATAAAATACGGTACAGTACAGTACGATACAAGTAATACAAGTAATACAGTATCAAAAATATATCGTTAGTAAAAATATTCACTAATCGAGTAAATCAGTGTACCGATATTACACTGACTTGGAACCTCTTCTTTTTAATAATTCTTAAGTTTCGTCTTCTCCGTAGTATGGGATATTATACTGGACTGTTTAAACTCAATAGAACGAAATAAGAACACTAAGGCCCTGACTTATAACGTTTCGCTTTACAACAATCGGCTCATACGTTCATTTATACGATGACGTCTTGTTCAACATCGTGTACGACGTCTTTGCTAGTCTCTCTCTCTCTCTCTCTCTCTCTGTGTGTGTGCGCGCGTGTGCGCGCCATTATAAAATGTTTATAGCTATCATTTCATTTTATTGTTGTTAATAATGGCAGATAAAAATCAAAGTAAGGGTTGTTACCTTCAACATAAAACTCGTAAACGTACTACATTAGGTACTAAGATTAAAATTATTAAATTTAGTGACGATGGTGTATCGAAGCTGAGACAAGCCGCACACTAAATTAACCTCACAGTACTGTTGTAACAAAAGGTTGTTAAAAACATTTTTTTTATTTTGCAAAATAAACAAAATTTTCGTTTGTGAAAATTAAAAATTATTCTAAATTTTTACTTTGGGTAATTGACGTAAAAATGACTGCTTAAAAATGTTCTTAAATCATTACATGCATCTAAGTTAAAAATAAATAAATAAAATAATGATTCGCTACACGACAGTGTTCCGAACTCAATGCACTGTATAACGGGTGTACGCTTGTGTTGTGATTTTACAAAGAGAGAGAAAAATATTTTGATTTTGAAAGTCTAACGAGTTTAAGAGTGGAACTACTGTAGAAGAGAAAAATGCTCCTATCCTCTAAGCTTGACATGTATTTTGAGCTACTGCTTTTACTAAATTGTTCAATTTGCTGTTTCCTGTGCTGATTAATTAAAGAGAAAAAAATAGTGAAAAGAACACACACACACACGCACACACACGCACACACGCACACACGCACGCACAGAGAAATAATAATAATAATAAATAAATAATAAATATAATATAATAATAATAGTAAAAGAAAATGGAAAAAAGTTTTAAAAATGAACAAATTGAAATAATCATTTTAGTAGACAGTTTTATTGTTTGTTCATATACTTCGGGAAATATTCGTTCACATTTTTTTTTCCCCTTGAAGCACAATTATTTAGAATGACACATATGTGCCAACCTAGCTAACTATGCCATACTGTACACACGTGTATAATTGTTTGAAAAAAAATAAAAGTGCAGCTTTATCATGAACTTCTCTGAGACAACAGTTCTAAGGTGACAGATGACAGACGTTGCAAGATGACATACAACGCAAATACCAGAAACATGAGTATTCCACTTAAAGCTCGCATCCTAAAACATTCCAAATTAATTTACAAGTACCCGAATGATATTTGCATGTCCAGTTTCTTGACAATCACATTTTTATCCATTTTATTATTTTGATGAAAATTTAATTTAAATCTCGAGCTTTTTTTCAGCATTCTTTAAAGAAAATAGTATTCAATATTTGATGAAAAAATGTAAATAAATAAATAATTTTCATTAATTTACAGTAAACTGCAGTCAAAGTGCCTTTCAATTTAAATGAAATCATGGTGCATGTCATTCACAAACACACTATATCATGCTTCGGGAATATTAATGTAATATCGTGTGTGTACGAAGTTATACGAATCCATTTAGTCGCAAACGATTTTCGTCATGCAGTGTGAGACAACCATTCGGTTTGATGGAGACTCATCTTATAGGTGTTTTCATTCTTATAGGTGAATTTTTCATTCTTATAGGTGAATTTTTCATTCTTATAGGTGAATTTTATTCATCTTTAGAGCAAAGTTTGCGGATGATTTAACCTTAGCAAATCCACGGGAATGCCGAATATAGGAGAAGTGTACAATCTTCTGTAATTTGAATTAACAAACAAAAAAAAAGTAGAAGTATATGCGAAAAATTCAGAATAAAACTGTTTCAAAGACACTTTTTTATTTCTTCTTCTTTTTTTTTTTTTTTTCATCCACTGAATCATTGCTTCGGTTCTCAGTATGTACAAGCTATTTCTTTACTGACCTGAAAAACGTTTTACAAACCATTTCTAAACATTTACCACAAGCCTAACTATAAATAATTTATGCAACAGGAGATTCTTATCAACTGCATCAAATGTTTTCAGATATCCAGAAAAAAGTCGCTTACTTTTTTCCGAATTATCTGTATTTTTTTATAATGGTTTTAGTCAATGGAATAGGAATTATCGCAAACGGAATTGTGCACAATTAAAGTAAGAATGTGTATTCAAGAAATTTAATAAACGCTTCCCCACTATGTTTATATAATATCTGACAGTTCTCTTAGTTACTAAGGCTAGGAAGCTAATGTATGGATGATAAGCTCTGCTACCTCTGTATGAAATCATCTAATTCACCTTCACTTGATAAATACATACTGTATAATTAATCTTGTTCAGCAGCGCTAATCCAAACCAGGTCTTAACAACTGAACGCAGCCTAGTTACCGACTGCGCTATGAAGGCACTATCTTCGACGTGGAGAGAATTTTTTTGTGTGTGTGTGTGTGTGTGTGTGTGTTGCCGAACAGACGGACCAAGCCGAGTCTACGTGCGCTTTACAGATTGGGCAAAGCACCTTACTCTACAAAATTAGGTTTTGAAAACTAATTACATGGTCTTAACAGGCTTTGTTTTGATAGAAAATTAAAAACTGATTTACGTGTTTTGTTGCGGGATGAAAAACTCCAGTTTCCAGAACAGAAGAAAAGTAAACAAACAAACAAAAAAACTCATTTTCCTATGAGGTGACTAAATTACCTTCCCTCCTAAATCACCTTACACGTCTCTCCAAACAAATGGGATCCTCGATATCGTCTAGCTATATAATCTACATATATAAATTCTCAAATTTGCATCACTTTGCAACAATAACAAAAACTTAAGGGCGTTTTCATAACAATATCGAATGCTATTGATTAAGTTCATCTTCTTGGAGAATAAATTTCTTTTTCTTTTCTTTTTTTTTTATTTTCTTAGAGAATCAGTCAATTTGTTACATATTAAGAGTGAGTTCTTGAAAAAGAAATATTAATGAGAAGCTTTTCCTATATATATATATATATATATATATATATATATATATAATATTATATTTATTTTTGTATTTCAGGTAGTAGATATGGAAGATGCCCTATCTATGTAAGTACATCCTTTCTCTGTTTCTGTGTAAATCTATTCTTTAACAAATATTTCTTGAAACTTGAGAAAAAGTCGTATCCATAAAAGCTTGTCCATAAAAGTCAAAACATTAGTTTTGACTTTTATGGACAAGCCACTAATGTCGCTTGTTCTTTCCTATGTGCTAAACATTTTACTAACAGTTAGCATGTGTTTAGTTATTATTTGTCATTTTTTATATTACTACTACTACTAAGCAACTAAACTATTTTTCAGAAAATATCGGTAGAGCCGGATATCAGAATTAATTAAAAAAATGTTATTTCTGAATAAATCTTCAAAAAATAATCGAGCAATCGTATACCTTGATAAGTTCTACAAGAAAATATTTAATTATAATATACATAAAAATACAATATATCTCCCTTTTGAAATTTTTACATCGACACTTTTTTAAATTTTATTTAAACTATCTTTTAAATATATAGCTGGATCTTTATTCTTTTTCTAAAAACTTTAGGGAGTGTCAGTTTTTTTCTTGCCTCCAAAGCTGTTCTCTTATGGATACTCTTATTAATCTCTCCTCGCATTACTTTCAGATAAACACCGTTATTCACAAAATCTGAATCGTTCCAAAATATCTATTTGTGTTAGTCTATATCCTCAGCATCGCAGTTGCCTTAGCTTGCACTACTTAGAAAGACAAGAGCGCTGCCTTATATAATTCGCCTTATATTAGTGCATTTGATAAAGGTTTCACTCTCCTGACAGTGGTTTCGAACTGTTTGCTTCTCTTCAGAGAGCAGGCAGAAAGAGAGCAAAATCTCTTATTCAATACTAAAGTAATCCATTGGATAAATAAAATGCACTTGACGCAGAGCCTTGTTGGAAATTTCAATTTTCAATCAAGCCTGCATTGCTTCAGCAACTGGTTCGATTGGGTTACTTTAAATTATGGCCCGAGAAACTAAGTTTACGGGGGGGCTAGTGTATTCGTCTGGTTTATGCTAGATGAGAAACAGTTTCAACATTACTTTTTTTCTCAATAGAGAATTAAAGATTCGCTCAATACTGAATTCAAATTAATATTGTGTACTTCTGCTATACAACAAATATAGCACTGATTTTCAGCCTGGAAGTTTGAAGAACTTTAGGAAAGAAACTGCGAACCTTTATTCTTTTCTACAATGAGGAAAACTGCTGCACGATGAGAGCAACATAACTTAAATAGCACACATTTCAATCAACGTTCAGTTGACTGAATCTTTTGGACATATTAATTTTTTTATGAATTTCGAATAATAGTTGCACAAGTTTACTATTAGCACACTTAAAGCAGAAAAGAATTTCATCCTTCACTATGAACAATGAGGTCATTAAGTTTCACTTTAATTTAATTATTTTTAATGAAATTTGCAATTTCACCACAGTTTCCAATCTGCTATTAGAAAATGATTATGTATACAGTAAACAATAACAAAAAAGAAAACTCTTCTAGTCATAAATCAAAGCAAGTTTTTAAAAGACATTGCTCCTTAAAAATCTCTTGCATGGTGCGAGTCATCTATGCCGCTAATTTTTTATCTGACAGTTTGTATTCATTAAGAATAAGCTAAAGAATAAGGTCTTATTTATCAGAGGATGATAAATCTTTATCATCCTCTTTATCAGAGGATGATAAAGATTCTACTCCATATTAAACAGTCCTAATAACTTCAGCTGTTTGTTCGGAGTAAAATGATATATTACTGAAGTACTTTCAATAAGTGAAAAGTTTTCTTCACACCCAATGAAGATGAGTTGCTTAAGAAAATTTCCTGAGTCTTCTTTCTATTCTGCACCATGGTTGGAAGTAAACCTGGAACGGAGTTTATCGAGTTTATCTTCTGTTTCAGTTTTCTATTTCTAGAAGTAATGTACGCATTAGTACTCATTGAATATCGAAATGCAGAAAATAAGGGGAAAGAAAATGATAAACAGAAAGAAAGGTAAAAGAGTTGCCTATTATTATTTACAGGTTATGTTGTCTGTTTCGAAGGGTAAAGTTTTTGATTTTTTTTAAATTATTATTAAACACATATTCATATTGAACACCTATAATTTTGCCATTATGGAATTAAAGTCAAAACGAATTTAGTGCCTGTTCTGGGAAGGACAACTTCTTCTTCTTCCTCAGCTTATCCCACTTAAGTAGAGTCGCTGTTCTTAATGAGCCTCCTCCACATCCTCCTATCTTGGGCTGCAATCACATCTAAGTTCTTCATCCTCAGGTCTTCCTCGATCTCTTCTTTGGCCGCCCGCGCTTCCTCCTCCCCTGCTATCCATCTGCATGACTTTTTTTCCCACATACTCATCCTCCCTCCTCATCATCACATTACCAAACCATCTCAACAGTGCCACCTGTATCTTCGCTCCTAAGTTCGCAACTTCACCGTTCTCCTTACTCATTTCTCAGACGATCCTTTCTGGTCACACTGTACATCCGCCTAAGCATTCTCATCTCCGTTACCTCCATCCTGCTGATGTTATTTTTCCTCAGGGCCACAGTTTCCAAAGCATACGCCATAGCTGGTCTCAACACTATCCTGTAGATTTTTTCCTTTAGATTTACTGCACCCTATTATCACATAGCACTCCAGCCATCTCTCTCTCTCTCTCTCTCTCTCTCTCTCTCGCCAGTTCTTCCATCCAGTTTGTATCCTGCATCCCACTTCCTTCTCAGCCTCTCCATCCAGTATCTAAAGTCCCTAACTTTCCTGATGACATTTCCTTCCAGCTCCAAATCTGTCTCTTGGCTGCCATCCCCTTTGCAACACATGTACTCTGTCTTACTTCTGCTCATCTTCATACTCCTCTCGCTCTCTCTCTCTCTCTCTCCCAGTACTCTCCTCCATCTTTCCCATTTACCTACCACTTCTTGATTCTGCACACAGCACGATGTCATCCGCATACAACATTGTCCAAGGCACGTCTTCTCTCACCTTTTCCGTCACCACCTCCATCACAATATTAAACACGAACGGACTTAATGCTGACCCTTGATTGCAGCCAACTATCAAATGAAAACTATCTGTCTGTCCCAGGCAGGTCCGAACTCTTGTCTTCACATTTATGTATATCTCCTGCATCAACTAGACATATTTCTCTGGTATCGTCTTCTCCCTCAGACGCCTCCAAACTTCTTGCCTTGGCAAGAAGTTTGGAGGCGTCTGAGGTTCTCTAGATCAATAAACGATTCCATAACAATTCATCGAAAAACAGTGAATCGAAAGACAATTCATCGAATGAACAATTCATCGAACGACAATTCGTCGAAAATGCAATTCATCGAAAAAACAATTCACTGAAAATTTTAACTAAAATTTCATTAAATTGATCCAGCCAAAGCGGAATTGCTAATATCATTTCGAAGATGTTTATCCAAAATGTTATGATAAAAGTAATCCATTTAGAACAAAAACTGAACTGTGCAGACAGCAGGAAGCTGTCTGCATGGTTCAGTTTTTATAAAGGAATTAGCGGAATTAGTAGAAGTTGTAGGTGCTTCTTGTGCAGACAACTTCTACTAATTCCGCCAAGTCAGAGAGTTATTGTAATACATAATTTGGACACGTGATTTCTTTGTTGCCCCGAATATAGTTGAACTGAAAACTGGAACAGTTCCACATTTTCTGGTAAAAGTTTCAAATAGCGAATCTGAGTAAAATTCATCCCATACTTATTGAAGTCGCGCACTAGCGACAATAATAATAATGGAGCCTGCGTAGGCTGGGCTTTTCCTCTCGGAAACAGGCAAATCAGTCCCACGAACAGACATGAAACAGTTATCAGACAAGAAAGACAAATAAGAAACCATATTATTCTATAATTATTCCCTATTAAAGTAACATTGCTATCTCACTCTACACCAGTGGTTCTTAAAACCACGCTACCATCCTGGCCGGTAGCGTGGTTTTAAGAACCGTCCACATATCCATGGATGCGAAGTGCATATGAAAATTGTAATACCATTGATATCACATTGAAATTTATGATGAATTCGAAGCTTTTGAGAATGCGTATTTGATCTTTAATGGCCGGTAAGGTGGTTAACCGGTGTTCCTCGGAACACTTGTGTTCCGCGAACTGGTTACAAGTGTGTCATGTGAAAGATGTCACATGACACAATTCTGAGTGTAACTGGAAATCCATTTGGCACAGTTAATACATCAAGTTGTGAATTTTCGTTACAAGCAGAAGAGCAATTAGTTACCTTGTCAACGGATCGTACTCTAAAAATGAAATTCTCTGAAATAACTCTTGAAGAATTTTATATTTTTGTCCAAGCCGAATACCCAGCTCTTTCCACAAGAGCACTGAAAATTTTGTTACAGTTTTCAACATCATATTTGTGTGAGCTCTGTTTCTCAATATTAACCCATATAAAAACTAAAAAAGCATGAAAGACTTACTAATATAGACAAAGAGATGAGGGTAGCTATATTACATATATTGCTGAAATCTGCAAAAGCCGACGAGCTCAAGTATCGCATTAAAAGAAGTTCCATTTTTATAAAAGGCAAGTTTATGCATATGTTTATTGTTAGTTTTATGACCCTAATGCTTTTGGTGTTCCCCAAATTTTTCTTATATTCAAAAGTGTTCCGTGACTTTGAAAATGTTAAGAACCACTGCTCTACACGATCCGTTGTTCTAAATGGATAACATTTTCGAACAGTTCAAATTTTCGGTGAATTGTTTTTTCTATGAATTGCATTTTCATTGAATTGTCGTTTGATGAATTGTTCATTCGATTAATTCTATTTTTTTCCCTTTTCGATGAATCGTCTTTCGATTAACTGTTTTTCGATGAACTCTCCGGATACCTAATAAACACCAGATGTAGCTTCCGTTGTTTCTTTCGAAACTTTTCCATCATCTGCAGTAACCCAAAGATAGCATCCGTTGTCGATCGACCAGGCCGGTCCCAAGCCCAGATGAAGGTGAGGGTTGACGTCAGTAAGGGCATCCAGTCGTAAAACTTCACTGCCATCTCTAACGAGTTCTGGGAAAGACAACAACAACAAAAATGGTACTTGTGTTTTCGTTGACTACGGGATACAGCAGATTTGGCGAATGATGATGAATTAGTATTCTACTCTGACAACTGCTGTAGCCAGAAAATAACAGGCTCGTTAACCCACTGTTATGCACATCATACACTCTCACTAACGATTAAGGCAATGATCACAAAAAATAAAAAATAAATAAATAAATATTGAGTTACGCACTACAGTCGAAGTGACGGGAATAATGTGGCTTAATAATTAAAGAAATCGCTGAAATCAGGACGATTTACGTGTCATCGTAGTACATTTACGATTATTTTAGAACCGAATAGCAAGAGAAGACTTTATTTCGGTCTGGTAATTGGTAGTGAGCAGATGCAGAAAAGTACTGGCTAGGTGGACAAGTACGTTCTTCCAGCAGTTAGGAGGAGTTGGAGAAATGCTTGTTCTAATTATAAGCTAGATTAATCCTGGAGTTACTAACTTCACATTCAAAGTAACAAATCTTTATATCATTTTCACATACAAAAAGTTGCAGAACTTATAGAAAATTGATGCCGCGTGTGGACAACGCTGTGAAATTGTGGCAGTTTTAAAAATGTAATGAAATGCGTCAGAGTGAATCCACTTTTATGCAAAGTGATCCTGAGGCTGTGTTTAACTGTAATGAATCGCTGACTCAATAACAGAAATACTGAATATACACAAGTTAACCTATAAGTGAAGTGCTGGCCGTCCTATGATAAGTATCGGTTTAGATACTTAGAGGTAATTACTTGGTATATGCTTTATCTGCTATTCAATTTCCTCCCTCATCCCTTTAGTCAATTCCAGATGCATGTTAAGGACGGTTTCCTCCAGATGATTTAGTGATTTTCTCCTCGCAGACATAAAAACCGACCTCCAGTACTTTTGGTAGGAATTCCATCGCCATGCTACTGAACTGAACTTATGCCGCCTAGTGAAAAGCAGCTGATGATGATGATAATAAATCCAATATGACACATTAAAACCTTCATGCTATTTACGTCTATATGTTTACATTTCCCCCCCCCCCTTTTCTTAACAGGTATAAAGCCTCCTGGTGTCTGCAGCTGAGGACATTACTATGGAGAGCGTGCCTAAATACCTCAAGAGAACCGATGCTGTCGACCGTACGCGTGACTCAAACTGCAGTGAGTATTTATGGATCGACCCACAAAAATTATTCATTTTTTATATAAGCCACAAGAATATTTTTATTTTCATCCTTGCTGTGTTTTTTCTTCTTAGATTATATTATCCTGTTTCTTTTTTTTTTTTTTTCATTTCCCTCTACCCTTCTTTCCTAAATTCTAAAGTTGGCTTGATTGCTTTCATATAAACGATTTCGATGTTCTCAATTCACCAACTTCTTATCGCTAACACTGAGCAACAGGGTACAACAAAATCCATGAACTCAGTCATCACATTTTAAGGACAAAGTATTTAGTTGGCCAATCGCGTGTAAAAATATAACAAACGGTTACCATTAGTTATGCCATCCTTACGCGTTAGCCGAGATGATGGTGGTGTAGATGATACCATTTGTTTTTGAACGTAAAGAGAGAGAAAACAAAGCATAATATAGTGTCCAGATTAATCTATTCTTAATTAAAAAGGTATAAATTAATAAATTTCGTTATAGAAGGCTCCGCTCGTGTGTAACATATCTTGAAAGAAATCGTCTTCGTTCACATGAAAATTCAAGATTTTAAATTATACGACATAACTTGTGAACAAATTTTTTGCTCTGACAGCTTGTCAACAAATACATTTCTCTGATAGCTAACCGTCTCAAATCTAATTAACAGTCATAGCATGTATACAGAGACATATCATAGGAACCTGGATGAAGAGTATGATATTGCAAAGTGCAAAATTATGCTAATTTATAAAAGCTAAACAATGTGTAATTCTGTATGTTGAATTTTTTCTTGACAATTATTCATAAGACTATTACACTTTTTTATAAAATCTTTATCAAGTAGCTTTATTTTTATCC
Organism: Typopeltis vanoorti; assembly: GCF_054136105.1. NCBI lineage: Eukaryota > Metazoa > Arthropoda > Arachnida > Uropygi > Thelyphonidae > Typopeltis > Typopeltis vanoorti. The sequence goes on from NC_143551.1 coordinate 156,286,992, forward strand.
TCCTACATGTTTCGCCAATCTGTTTCTGTTTTTATACGACAGACAAGGATGACCTACTCACGGAATTAACCACAATATCCAGAGAACTTTCTTTAAATGGTTACCCTAAAAGACTCTATAACAAGATTCTATTTACTGATATACCACTTCGACAACGTGATGACGTCCAATACATCAGTACAATTACGATTCCTTTTGTCAACAACCTTTCCAAAAAATTAGCTAACCTTTTAAAACCACATAAGATCACAGTGGCATTCAAACCAATCAACACTATTCGGAAATTTTTAAGATCACCGAAAGACCCTCATCCATTCTACAAGTACTCTGGAGTATATAATATTCCTTGTTCATGTGGTATTAGTTACGTAAGTCAGACATCTAGAAGCTTCGAAACCAGAAAGAAAGAACACATAGGATATGTCAGAAATAACAGACAAGACATTTCAGGCCTTTCATGCCACTTTGCCTCTACTAACCATCACATTGAGTGGGATAAGAGCCTTATGCCATACATAGAAGATAACTACCATTCAAGAACCTTTAAAGAAGCAGCTACAGTCGTCCGTAAAACTGAAAACCTAAACAAGAATCAAGGTCTAATTTTACCAGAAATTTGGAAAACTTTTATCAGATCATTAAATATCAAAGAAATGAAGTTTCATAACAATTACGTCATGAGTCATTACGAATAAATCACGTTAACGAGACACGCACATTGTCACGCACGATACCAATTTTTTGTATGATTTAGAACCATCGGTTATAACCTTGTCTGTAACCTTCATTTTAGCTTACTGATTTGTATTCCCTGAGGATGCCAATAGAAACAGATTGGCGAAACATGTAGGAGGATAAAAATAAAGCTACGCGATAAAGATTTTTAAAAAAAAGTGTAATAGTCTAATGTGTAATTCTGTTTTGAAATTCGTCTACAGTTAATGTATTAGGCCAAAAATCCATGTTGGTCAATTAACCTGTCCTTTTTAATAATAATTACGAGAATACAGTTTAATTCCCTGCTTATCGTCTGCTGTTAGTGATGGTGTTTTCCAATTAGTCTGTACGTTTAGTGGGAAGGAAAAACGTCAGTTTCCAAGAGGAAAATCTCTTGGATGAAAAGCTTATAAAAGCTCTTTGAATTTTAAACGGCATAGAACCAAAGGGCACAGTCAATAGCACTATTGAAACACTTTTACAGAATTCCTTTTCATATTTTTTCATGGAAGTTAAAAGTGGATTTTGATGTTACAATAAAAACATGTTCGTATATTAAAATTTGATATATAAAAACTTCAAAACAGCTTTATCATAAAAATGTGTTTGTTAAAACTGTTTTCAACATAATGTATAAGAACGTTTATTTTGTTTCAACAGGCAGTCGCAATACTCATATCTGCAATATACTGGGGACAAGAGCTAAACCACGAAGCAGTTATGAATCTGAATGGCCTGCTTTTCCTTATTTTGACAAACATGACCTTTCAGAATATGTTTCCTGTAATAACTGTAAGTACAACTACAACTTTATATAACAACTGCGTTCTTTTATGCTTTTTATGCATACTTGACTTATCTATTTTTAATATATATATAGTTAACCAATGCCTATCTAAAATGATTTTTTAAACCATCTCATGAAGAATTTTTGCAAATTACAAGTTAATTCTTCTTTCAGACATTTTCTGCAGAACTTCCGATTTTTCTAAGAGAACATTTTAATGGCATGTACCGATCAGACACTTACTTCCTATCCAAATCAATAGCGGAGGTAAGCCATTTTAAAGTTTCTTATTTGTATTATACTAATGTAGTTCTGAAAGAATGAGAAAAATTCAGAACGCAATGTTGTAACTTTCAATGTAATTAGAAATAGTTCTTCACAGATCTGTTGATAGTATGAAGTCTGCTGATAGGATTTTCAATGCAATTCATTTAGCTTTAGCTATATAGCAACTGATAAGCACAGCAGCACTGGATATAGCTATGCATTTTAACTACTCCCAGGATGAAAGGAAGAGTCCCTCTTTGGCCCTCGGAAAAAGAACACATTATATTGTCTTATAATGACTATTCCTCACTTTATAACAGTTCTAAAGACTTCTCCATGAAGATACGACTCCATGAAGCCGATTTACTCCATTTTTCTATTTTTGCTTTTCTATTATATTTTTCTTATAGTTCTGCAATATGCTGTGGGCTCAATAATCATAGTCAATAATTTCTGGGTCTACTTCTGGATGTTTTTAATGGTATTATGTTGTTCATAGTTAAATTTCCTTTATATTTAATTATCTTTGAAACGGCGTTAAATTCTGGCCAATTTATGTTTCTCAATCACTTCATTTAGAATTCTCGCAATTTATTTATTATTAAAAGGCAAGCCTTATAAACTAATGTAAATTGGCAAGCTCCTCCAGATAAATGCTTTTACACACATCTCATACCCTACACGGGATTTCGTAAACATCTATTACTTTTATCAACTGATCTACAGATGCATGTAAATGTTCTTTCCTATTGGTAGTCCATGTCTCTAAGCCATACAGTACTGTTGAAATGATGACTGTATTGAATAGTTTGATTTTCAGCCTAACTTTCAATTTCTCGATATTCTATTTTATTACAGAAAAAGGTACATATACTCGTAAGGCTGCCAATCTGTGAATCATCATGAAGATCGCAAATTTTACTTTAGCTCTGTTTATAAATAATTAGCATACTTAACAAATTTACGTGTTGTCCATTAAGATGTATATTTACTAATTTTCTCTCTGTTTTCATAACTTTAGTCTTTTAAATATTGATCTTATAAAATTTCTGTCTTTTGTGGTTTAATCTTTCAATACGTTTTCTCTTCTCATCTGAATCTATTATGAGAACCAAATCGTCAAATTAAAATAAAAGTAAATGAAAGTGAATTTTTTAAAATTCATTTATGTTTACTTAGTTAATTAATATTCCTTTTTTCACTTTGATTTGGATTATAGATTCTGAATGTGTATATTAAAGAGAGAGAGAGAGAGAGAGAGAGAGAGAGAGAGAAGGATGGATAGCCTTACATCACTTCTTGTGAATCTATTTCTATTTCTCGATCTCGCTATTTAAAATTTCTGCTGCACTGTATTCTATAATATTCTAATATCTCTTCGTCTTTTTTTTTTTTTCATTTTTACAAAATCAGATGCCTGCTAAGAATTTATAAAACAGAGCAGTATCATATTCTGTTATATTTCCACTTCTGTTCAGCTATTTGCTTAAGGCTAAAGAATGGGATCAAGTGTTTTGACTTCTTTCTTAAGCCGGCTTCCTTATTTTTATTATTATACTGTGTTTTTCATATAAGTTGTTCATATAAGTTTTGAATCCTATTTTGATTTATATGAGGTTAGATTTACGAGATTAACCTCGTAAATATAAGGACAATAGAGTTATCGTTATATATTTATATCAGTATTATATTCCTAATCCTCAGTCGTCTGGAATTAGCAGTCCATTGACTAGTGCAGTTAATCCGTGCCTGGAATGTGTCACAGTAATCGAAAACTATTAATATGCAATACAAAATAGGATAATTGGTTTTAATATTTTCAATTAATTTCAATAACTAATTTAAATGTATTAAATGTACTAATTTAAATGCATTAGAAACCAATTTTTCGATATATATGATGACTGCAAAGGATGATGATAACATCATTATTAGTCAAACGTTTATTTGAAACAAAGGCATATTGCATAAAAGTATTGTGAAAAATTACATCATTTATTTTTGGATACTTCATTAGTGAAGTTTCAAATATGCTAGTATTTTTATGTAGCAGCTAATAATATTTTTCACATGGTTTCGGAGGATTTGCTTGATTCATACGACATCAGGATCACCATCCGTACTTCGCTGCATTAAAATTTCAAGCGTGCGAAAAATTTCGTTCAATTCTTTTAAAGTGAAATCCTTCAACAGTTCATTATCATTTAATTCACAACTATCCGATCGTTATGCATGCTGTTGACGATCTTTTTCCATTGGTTGGAAAATTAATCAAGTTAATTATTTCTGTAGAGATGCAGGGAAATTTGCAATGTCTTATTCATCTAAATCAAGCTCTCTCTCTTAGTATCAATTATTTCGTCACTAAAAATTATTTCACTAAAAAGGTGAAGTTTACAGTTGAGCAGAAAGCCACCAAACGTCATTAACAATAGACAACCACCTTTTGTCCATATTTATTGAGAGTAAGAATAGCAATGCAAAATAAAATACGCATAGAAATGATTGGCGACTATAGGCTAAAACACATTCTCATACTAGGAGTCTGAGCCACACTGATTTCCTGTGGTGCTTGAGCGTGCAACTGAAATGTTACTTATCTGAGTAGAAAACGCACTAAATCGAAAATCGTATTAATCGAAACCGCACTGACTGGGAGATTGTTATATGCTTGTATCTAAGATTTTTCTTAAATAAATGATTAAATAGTTAAGTTCTGCCTCTTTTCCCAGTTTCCATATTTCATTTTTTTTTTTTTTTAATCTGGGCCTGGAGAGTTATTATTACTTGAATCTCGTAGCGCTTTCTTACTAACTTCTAACATTTTTTTCCCCTCGCGAATTATTTCAAACAGCAGCTATTTGTTAAAAATGTCAACGGTCCCTTCATAAAATATGTTTAGAATGATTTTCCTAATATCTCTTCAAAATTTTCGTATTTGAGTTATCGGTTCTTTTCATTGGAATGTGTTTTTTTGAAGTAAATAATTACTGCACTCTGACATGGTTAATTTACTTAAGGAATAATATTTTTTTTGGCATTCCTTCCAAAGATTAATTATTTTCTGTTATCCATTCTTTATTTTCCTTTTAATATTATGCTTTTAATATTTAACATAATTTCGACTCAAAACTGTTTCAAGATTTTTTCCACGTATCATCTGGTTCTATTATTACTTTTAATTCTTCAGAAGTTTGTTGTACACTTTTTTGTTTTGTTTTATAGGTAAGAATTCTTTATTTCTTTTAAACATCATTTTAGATATTTCTAAAGTGATTTCTTTAAATTTTATTTTAATGTTTCCTATTAATACTTCATGATTCATATTATTTTTAACCACCAGACGATGTGGTACTCGTCTAGTGTACCACATCGTCTGGTGGTACACTAGACGAGTACCACATCGTCTATTATTTAGATCGTTGTCTGTGGTATATATATATTATTCTTGCAAAAATGAATGCATCATTCTCCACTTTCATTTAGGTTATCTATTACCATATTTTCCTATTACCTACTTTGAATTTTCTGTCAGTCTTAACTTTAGCGTGAAATCTCTATTATAAATAGCACAGTTATTTTTTTTTTATTTGTTTATTTCCTCTCGTAATGCTTCCCAGAATCTTTCCCTTTCTGCTTTGTCATGGCCTGAAGTTGACGCATAAATTAAAAATATATTTAGGTCATGGACATGGATTTCTATTATCTTAAAGTCAGTATCCTTGATGATATTGATTTACATCCTGTTATTTAATCTGAACACCTTCCTCTACCTACCCTGGGGAGTGTGACAGAATAGAATATTTTTGCATTTTCTATAATATCGAATGTAAGGAAAAATTGTGTAATAAAATAAATGAGACTTACTAACCTCGCATGTCATCTCATCTGTATCAGTTTCTTATTTCACTAACTCAGAGTTATAAACGATGCCTTTCAGCTAGAAAGACTTGGGTTCGAATCCGGTCTAGGATGCGAAGAATCTTTATACGTTTTATGAGTTAGCTAGTCTCATACGGAGGTAGATGAATTTTCCTCCTGGAAACTCGTTTTTTTTTTCATTCCATAAAGCGGGAAAACCGTCATAAGAACGCACACAATATACGGACATAATACGCAGGCTTCACATACTTAGTTATTTTAGCCTTAAATCCAAAATAATCAACCAATCAACCAGTATTCCTTGATTTTATTATACAAGTGATGTTTCCTGGCTTATATAGTGTTCTTATGTCTTAATCTTATCGTTTTTTTTTTAAGATCTTCGAATGGATACGTTTAGATTCATCGTAAGTAGGAAACATTTTCTCATCTGTAAATCAATTCACAATTGATGGAAACTTTAAAGCTAGACGGCGTTAATGGCTAGTTACTCCTCTCACACATCAAGTTGAGAACTTCTTCGTTATTGTTCATAATTTAAAATAAGTAAGGAATTATTTTGAATTGAAGGTGTGGAAAAGCACAGTTTTTTTTTGTTGTTTATTTAAACATCGTGATGACAAATTAAATAAAATCTGTCCACACCTTCTGTAGTAATCATAAATTCGTGATCAATGATACCTGGCATTTTTTCAATCAAATGGCAGCAAAGTAGTCTTTGTTATTTACAAGATATTTAGACAAATTTACAAAAAAAAAAAAAAAAAATCATGTGATTACTCACTCCTCAAAAACATTTTGCCTGCTATGAATTGCATTATTAAGAAAATTCATTAGTAGTGTGCTAGGGTTTCTAAATTCCTAACAACTTTTAATCTTCAGAAATTAAAAACTGGAAATCCATTTCCTAAAAATTCCGGAAAATTTTATTTTATTCATTTAATGTTCGAAGTTTCTCTTAAATAAGAATCAACTTTTGTGTATATTCATGAAACACTATAATAATATATTACACATCTAATGATATAGGGAATAATAAAATTGAATTAGTAATGTATTACAACCAATGTATTACATATATATATTGGTTGAAAAACACGGAGCTTGAAGCTAATAAAAGAAAATTCTAAATAATTAATAATACTGGAAGCAAAACGAAATAAATAATTTGGTTTCAATCATTAGTCCATCCATCTATAGAAGTACTAATTTTTTAAATTTTTTTTCATATTAAGGATAACAATTTTTCAGCACAGACTTGCTGTATTTCTTCATAATAATTATACATTAATGTTAATGATAGATTTTCTGGTGACTGCAAGCTCTTTTAGAAAAGCTTTCTCAATTACAGTCGCTCTTTACAGTAGAATTAAATCTACTGTTGCAAGGTAAGCAACTGATTCATCTACTTCCAACATATGCTGCTTGCAAATTGAACTCTGTATTTCATTATTATTATTATTATTATTATTATTATTATTATTATTATTATTATTATTATTATTAAAGTGGACAATGTTTGCGCATCGTCTTCACTGCTTTCCCGTCTTTTCATGCCATGAATATGTTTGAGATGACAATGAAGTTCACTTGTTGATGCTTTACATTGCAATATTTTGGAACGTATTCGACAACAAGCACTTTGGTTTTTTAATTTTTTTTTTAAATATTGCTAACATTCTTCGTATGTTTTACTCATTGTTAGGGGTAACAATAAATGAAGTAAATGAAAATAGTTTTTACTCAAAAATAATTATTAATAATTAAATAATATTTGTAATTATTTTACTAACCTCGATTTCATCCATCCTATAGTGTCTCCTCCTAGTCGAGGTGAAGGTAATGCGCGTCCCATGAACTAGAGAGCTATGTCCCCGGTAACAACTACTTTAGGAGAAGTCACTACTGGACAAAGGGTAGGGACCAGACTGAGGAGGCACTATGCATTAAGGGAAGAGCCACTACCCATACCGGTTTCCCTGTATTAAGTGCGGAGTTACTTCTCCAAAAACTCGTGGAATTCCCCCCAGATCACCCAATAATGAGTGACCCAAAGTATCATTTAACTCAGCGGTTGTTCCCCCTCAGTAACAGGCTCACCCTTTCAGCATCGGCTCTACCCAGTGGCAGGCACACCCCACCGAGCACAACCACTCATATCTCATCTGAGGGGCAACAGCAACAGCCGAGCCTCAGATAACTTCATGGGCTACAGCATTGCCATCCATTACCCCTCTACCTGGGTAACAGCAACAGCCGAGCCTCAGTTAGAATTTCATTGGCTACAACATTGCCATCCATCCATCACCCAAGCTTCCAACCGGTTTCCCGTATTAAGTGCGGGGGTACCTCTTCAAAAACTCGTGAGATCCCCGAGATTACCCATCAATAAGTGACCCAAAGGATCAAAAACTCAGCTTTGTTCTCCTCAGTAACAGGCTCACCCTGTCACTGAGAAATCTCAGTGCGTGCCTCTACCCAGTGGCAGGCTCACCCCACCACCCAGCAGAACAGCTCATATTTCATCTGAGGGGTAACAGCAACAGCCGTGCCTCGGCTGTTGCTGTTACCCAGGTAGAGGGGCAATGGATGGCAATGCTGTAGCCCATAAAGTTAACTGAAGCACGGCTGTTGCTGTTACTCCTCAGATGAAATATGAGCAGTTCCGCTCGGTGACCTGAATGGACATAAATTGGGCCTAAGTGAGAAGAGCATTCTGTTGGCTCATGCTGATGACACTCTTATCTTTGGCGACTCTGAATATTATCAAGAAAAAAGAAAAGAAAAACCCTATTTAAGATATCTACGATATACATTAATCTACAGTTGTGAAACATGGTCAACAGCCAAGGCAGATTAAAAAAAAAATAGCTTATCACATTTGAAAGAAAATTCTGAGACATTCGAGATTTTTTCTAATAATATTATCCGATATGAAAATCCCCGTTCTCTTTGCAAAAGAAATAAAATTATTAAGGTTCCTCGAATTCACCGTAATTTTATTTATTTTCTGGCATACACTAGAATTTTCAGATTGGACAATGCTATTAAAAAATCTCGAATTTCTCGAGAAACATTTTTGCTATTCCCAGCAATGGAATTTTAAAATTACGAATTTCCCCGGGAATTATTGGGAATAAACCCTAATTCTGTCATTGCTTTAGCCTAACAGCAGTTTGTTCTAAAGTCAGCGTTCTAATTTTAAAGACTGGTTTCAACATGTAATATTTATGCTTGTATTCAAAGGCGAATATTCTGCATGTAGCATGCCAGAGAATGTCATCGTTGTTATGAAAATGCGTTTCGCGAAACAATGTCCATGACTTAACGTGTGGTAAACAAAAACACCGTTTACCACACGTTTTATTATTTATTTTTTATTTTGTTTACACTAAACTTTATAACACTAAACATCTTGCCAAACTTGTCGCTCTGATCTTAAACATTATTATTAGCACGTACTTTCCACATATCACAAGGCGTTATGTTACCCTTATTGCTTGTTACATCCTTCATGACACGAGAACTAGAATCCAACTTTTGTACTAAATCGTCCTTGATCTCATTTCCACCAGTGTGTCTATGGCATATATACAATACAGATATTGCTTGCAAAATTGTATTGAAATCGTATCACTAGACAAATCCTTAATTGAACCGAACATAAATTATACTGAATGACATTCAAGTCTCTATATCCCATAATGTACAGCACTTCAGTTATCTCCACGTATCTAGAACCATTCGTCGTTCGCCGAATGTTTCTGGTTGATCAATCCCTCCGGAACACTCAGGTCGAGCATCCATCATATAAATGAATTTTTGAATAGACTCTAAGGCGCATAAGTGAGTGAACTGATGCCTTGCATTCTAAAATAAAAATCCTAATAACTCATCCAACATTTTTGACATCCAGTTCATCCATGTCTAAGTTACATTATAGATGTACGCTCTCTCATTAAAGAAACTGAGAGGATTTGATTTTTACTATTTTCTCCAAGAGAGAGAGAGACCGTATTGTTACAGACCGTAAGTGCATCAGTAATGTCATCGTAAAAAATGAATGTCTATGAAAAAAAGAATCTTGTAAAATGATACTGACAAGAGTGGAAATTCTGAACAATGAAATGTCAATCTTAAATATATCAAATTAAAACTACATAAATAAATAAAGTATAAACTCTACAATTAGCAAATTTTATTTTACAGATGCCTGTATTTATAATAGTTCCGGTCATCTTTATAAGTATAATATACTGGTCGGTGGGTAAGTTTTATTTTACCTAAAATTTAAGAGTTAATAATTTGTGAATTATAAATTAATTATGCTTACAATTGTTCCATAAATTTGATTTCAATATCATAGCCCAAATGATACGACCTACGCTTTGAAAAAGAACTTGTCGTATTGGTGCGACACAGGGACCTTTCTTTGGACTAAGAGAAACGGATACAGATGGAACAGATGGATTGGTTCTTGTTACGTTTTTATTAGTGTCTAAAATGTTGTAAATATAAGTTTTTAAACTGAGAAAAACATAAAAGAATTATGTTGCAAGGCAACTGAACATTGCCATCACATGGGTCAGCGCCTATTCCCCCAACGAAACAATTCTTCGAATGCTTCTATCCTTTCCTTTTTTCACAGTTCATTATTGATAAAGCATGAAAGTTTATGAAACCAGCAACTGCGATGTCCTCTCACGGGCTGCCGATCTCAGCTCCAATTAGGTCTGAATGCTTGACTGACAACTGACATTTTAAAAAGAAATACAAATTTTAACTAAATTAATTTAATTATACCTCATTTAACTGGTTTATTTTTCAAGGAAAAAAAAAAGATCAAAAGGGGCAAAAACAGCTGTACTGACTCTATTATTATCTTGCATAGGGATCCCAGACGTCCCGTAAAATACGGGATCGTCCCGTTTTTTGGCTAATGCGTCCCGTTGTTCTGAGAAAACTCTTCGGAACAGCTTTTGGTCCTGTATTTTAGAGTTCAAGACTGAATAACAAAATCGATGAGTTACAATTTCTATTCTGTTACAAACATCACTCCTGTAATGCTTGTAATGGAGAGCGATGTTTGTAATAGAATAGAATAGTTGTTATTTTCTCAAGGTGAGTGATGGCAACACTGCAACAATGATATGTTCGTTATAACAGTGCGCATGTGCATTGACATTTTGGCGTGTGCCGTGATATTGGCTGAGTTTTAAATAGCACAGAACAATCCGCTTGACCCGTGCCATTTTAGAAGTTAGAATCATTTTGTAAGACTGGCATATATGATGGATGGGCATACTAAACTTTCACCCTCAGTCATAAGTGTCCCGTATTTTTTTCCAGTATATCTTTGATCCCTAATCTGGCACCATACTTTTTCGAAACTCTTGTGTCGAATAAGAATTCAATATATCATTGATCTGATAGTCTAAAGCTTTCTTGTTAAGCAAATATCACCCCCCTCCTTCTGTTTTCCCTATTCATTCTCTTCTGCAAACGTTATCATTAACGTGTGCACTTCAGTATCGTGAATGGCATCGTTAAGCCAAGTCTTAGCAATTTCTCAAGACATGCGCTTCAAAAAACTTTCGACTCGATTTAAATTACATGAACTTATTCTTCAAGCATCTTTCATTAGTTTATAGGAACTTGATATCAGTGGAAGTATACTTTAATGTCGACTTTCCTATACAATTAATAATAGAAGGCGTGTTCACTGATCTTCACTGTAACAGCTAGTCAATCACCATTGAAAAACCACTTTCAAAAATGATGCGGTATTTCTTTGTCCATGAAAGACATCACGAAGTTCTTTAAATATATCAGTCAAATTAATGATCGGCACTCGTAAACTTTTTTTTCACGAGCAATAATAATTATTATAGTTGCTTTACTTCTTTAAGGATGAATTTTATGAAAACGCTATATGACTTTCCTGTAGTAATACAGAGGAAGCGAAATACTATCTAATGTTTCTTGTCTCACTAAATTTCAAATAACAGCACTTATATATATACGAGGGGAGCGTAGACAAAAATGATATTAAAGCAATTATATATATATATTATGTTGAGGTTGAACCCATACCAGAGAGGTTGGTTAATTAACCTAAAGTACGTGTATAAGTAGTGAGTTTGGAAAGGAGAAACTTGTTTACTTTGCATTTTATATATATATATATATATATATATATATATATATATTAAAGATACCAATCTATTTAAACCTGGTTTAATCCATTTCCCAAGTACCAAGAGGTTGGTTAATCAACCTAAAGTTTTAATCAGCCTAAAAAAATGAGTTTGGAAAAAAGAAACTTGTTTGCATTTTATTTAAAAGCCTTTCTTTTGAACTTATGAAATTATCGGTAAAATAAGAATCTGAAATTTTAGATCTGGAAACTCATGATAGGTTAAGCTTACATCATCTTAATAAAGCTCTTTTAGAGAGAGAGAGAGAGAGAGAGAGAGAGAATATAATTGTACAGTATAGTGCATTTATGTTTTTATTAAGTTGTATTAGAAAAATAACTACAAGAAATAATTTTAATATTGTAAAATAAATGAAATTTTCTAAGTTAATTTTTAACCTTTCTCGTTGATCTTTAAAGAATTAATCGACAAACTGGAATTCAAACTGCCTCACTGTCAGCTTTAGCTGTTCTGTTAATCGCGGTTCTACTGCTTTTAGTATGAAATTCAATTTTTTCTCAAATTAAGATATTAGGCCATACTTCAATTGCAGAAATGTGAGAAAAAGTTGATACCTCGCACGTAAATATATATGGCACGAAAAAGTTTTATTATCAAATTTTATTATTAATTTCATTAATAATAAAATCTGAATTTTATATCTATAATATTTCAGAAATTTGAAAGAGCGTAAAAACAACAAATTTCTTTTCTTTTCTTCCTTCAAGAATTTTTATTTAACAGTTTTTATACAAAAACATTTTAAAATCCTTCTATTTCATCATTTTTTAAAAATATCTTAATAGGGCTTCAGAGAGATCCTTTACTGTTCTTGACGTGCGTCCTAATTGCTGTTCTTGTGGCCAATACGGCTTGTTCATTCGGTATGTTCATTTTTTAATCAACTATTTACTTATTTCATTGTTAGTAGATTTAATAGTCTCCCCCTTTCATATACAGAGTAAGATTTTGTATTATGCTGATAACAAAAATTTCATAAAAAAAGATATAGTGACACAGTAATCATAATAGTAAGCAGAATACACAATACGTAGCCCGATTATAATAGCGAGTAATGGCTTTGGCTCTCGGAACTTACTCAACTCCTCCGTGCATGGACTTCGTGGGATACTGAAATTGTTTCAAAGGGATGCAAGCCGTGAAAACCTGATAGCTTCCAACATGATCACAACTGATGGCGGTACACCAGAAACAACCCTTTTACCTCATTTTGCTGGTACTCAACTAGGGTGAATCCAGTGGCAGAGAAATCAACTAGTGTAGGTGGTACATTCACATTTATGCTCTTGAAGCAACTCACGAACTATATGCGTCTTCTGACGTGCCACATTATCCCACTGGAACTGTTACTAGAAGAATAAATCGAACAAGAAGCAATGTACCAAGTCGGCAGTAATAATAATTCAAGTCAGAAAGCAATTACTAAACATTCCTTCCATTACCACATTGTGTCTATTGTGTTGCTCCCTAGCTATGACAGATACATTAATTCATACTGCTGTTCATCATTCTCACATGTTTTACCACATAAATATATATATATATATTTATGTGGTAAAACATTATGGCAACCCAGCTTACACATTTGACCGGAAGCAGGTGATGGCGGTATCCTAGTATGGGGAATGTTCGTATGGATACCATTGAGTGCTCTCATCCCCACTGAACAAACTTCGACTACTAATTCTTACCTGCAGATTGTTTCGGATTTATTGCCCTAATGTGACCCGATCGATCTGGACTCTTCCAGTATGACAACACCAGTGTCCCAAGGCTCGCATTGAGCAAACATATTTCGAATGTATATCCAAACATTCTGTTTACTCTCCTGGGCTGCCGAATTCTCCTGATTTGAATCTCATCGAACATTGATGGGATCGTGTGGAACGTAGCATATGCCGGTCTAGTACGCTAGTACCGCCTTCAGACTCTGACATTTGGGACGTTATTCTTTCTAGTTGGTCCAGAATATCTCAAGACACTTTCTGTAGTTTAGTGCAGTCGATATTCTTGCAGAAAACTCACATCATTGATCATGGCGTGGTTCGACAGTGATGGTCATTTAATTTGATTACCAGTCAATGAAAATTAATTGACTGTACCTATATTGTGCATATAAGAACACCATATTGTTTTCTAATCCTGCCTTTCAAAGCAAAAATGAAGAAACCCGGAAACGACCAAGAGATGTTTACTCTCTGCCTCTTTGTGACACAAAGAAAACAGGCAAAGAACTTCAGCTAGCAGTCATTAAATCTTAGTTGGAAACAATACCGACCAAGTTGGCAGAGTTTACTCCACCTATCCAAAAAATAGGTCATAGGTTCGAATAACACTATAGACGTTTATGAAAACGTCATAATTTGGATTAATTTAATCAGCCTTTTGTGGGACCACCATGTTCGCATATTGAAGTGGCATGAAAAAGTTCAATTTTGGCCTATAGAGAAGGGTTTCCGGCTTCTGTGAAAATATATGAAAAGGAAAAAATTGAAACAAAAACAACCTTAAGCCACAAACGGTCACGTACTCTAAGTTTACAATCTTTCTTTAATAGGAATCACAATATATACAGTAAATACAATGATTATAGCAACTTGAATGCTTCAAAATTTAGTAAAGAATTCAATTTTGTCATGTTTTGTAGGTTACATATTATCCTGTGCAACTAGCAATCCTGCCATTGCAATGTCTATGACAACTCCATTTTTGGTTCCTCTTATGTTGTTTGGAGGATTACTTCTCAATAATGGGTAAGCTTCTACTTTAATTATTTCGTAATACAACATTTTTATGTCTAGATAAGAATTTCATATTTCAGTTATCACTTTATAATCCTAAAATTCTTCCATAACAACATAATTACTATGGTCTTGGAGTGGTTTTCGCATGAAGACTCCACTAATATAATATGTCAAAGTTTCAATATACTCATTGTTTCAGAAATATAAATAAAATTCGACATCGGTGAGCTTGGTGTTCACAGTTTCGGAGGAACAATGTTCTTTACAACATTACGATCGAGTAATACGTATGATGTGTACCGAATCTTGGACAGTGCTCGAACTGCTTTGAGTGAAGCATAGGAGCTTGCGCTCTACTGAGTTTTGAAATGAATAATAATTATCATAAAATACTAAAAAGAGAAAACGCAAATAGTAAAAGATCATATAGTACTTTGGACTACTCCAGTTACAGGAAAAAATATGCTACTGAGCAATATACAAATTTTGAAGCTGTAAATTAGATTACAGGTTCATTCCATAATTAACAATTATGGAGCGATTAAGCATCACCAATTCTTATGTTACTGAAAAATAGGAAAAGAATTGTAACAAAAACCTTAAGCCACAAACGGTACTCACGTATTCTAAGTTTATGCTGAAGAAGTGGACGTCCGTAGTGACTCTCGAGATACGATCAGGTAAGTCTAAAATGCTGACAGGCACTGACACTACTTTAGACTGTTAGTGAATTCATCTCGCTCTCAATCCTTAGAGAATCTGCGTTTCGAGACGAGCAGCTTCAAGCTGTCCAATCAGTAATTCCAGGATATGCAAAGATGAACAACCACAAAGGAGTTTCATTCCCTGAGCCTTTGTTGACGACAACGAATTCATAGAATGGTATAGATCAAAGCGCACAGAACCAAGACCAACGGAAAACAGTCTTATGGATAGATGGATTATGCTACACGTTCTTCCAGTTCACAAAAAAATATTTACCGATAATTCTTCACCATAAAATCCATCGCGTACATATTGTAATGATACACATATATGAAAAATGAATGCAAAACAAGACATGTTTTAGAAAATATAGCTTCTTTCTGAATTTTGTATTATTCATTTAATTAGATTTTATTTAACTTTTTCTATAATATATTTATTATGTATAAAGTGAAATTGATATTTTGTATTTTACTGATTGTTGAGTTCCTTAATTTCTGTTTATAATGTTGATTTTTTTTCTTATTTGCAAACTATAGACTCTATCGATGGGATATTAATGTTTTACCAAACTGTGATAGTGGTTAAGGAATAACAGCACCAGAAAAGTTTTTTCTTATAATTCTGTAACTTTTCAGTATTTTTATTTCTACGCACTTAGATACTTATGTAGATGTGATATATATATATATATATATATATATATATATATATATACATATAATGTACACACACACACACACACATACATGTGTGTGTGTACATACATACACACAAAATTAAACACATACACACGCACACACATACATGTGTGTGTGTACATACATACACACAAAATTAAACACATACACACACACATACATGTGTGTGTGTGTGTGTGTACATACATGTGTGTGTGTGTGTACATACATACACACAAAATTAAACACATACACACACATACATGTGTGTGTGTGTGTACATACATACACACAAAATTAAACACATACACACACACACATACATGTGTGTGTGTGTTTAATTTTTTTAAACTGAACTAATTCAGAAGATGGAGTACTTTCAGTTAATAGGATAACAGTGTATTTGTAACTGAGTCAACTTTTATCAGCATAATAAAGAGAATTTTTGAAGACTATTATCGTTTTTCGGGGACAGTATAGGACTAAATTTATTTTTCATAAAATACTAGTACTGGGAAATAAGGTCAAGATTACTGTTTCACAGAAGCGTAGTGACGCTATGGCCAATGTGGCCCCGCCATAGCGCTAATTTTACATAGGCACAAAAATTAAGATTTAAAATTTTTTTTTTTTTTAGAACGGCGCAATTTTCTTTCCTGGCCATAGGCGCCAAAATTCCTCACGACATCACTGCTGTTTCAGTTGCAGATGGCAATTTTGCCTTAAACTGATTTACACTATGAAAGTATTTGTGTATATTCACCATTACTTTCTTTAATAAAATTACAAAGTGATGGACATATAGTCTTACACTATCCCTGTAAAATAATAATAACCCTCAAAATCTCTTTACTATATAGGAAAAGCAATTCCAAAATATACGGTATTCTATAATTTGAAGCACTTCATCTTCTGAATAAGTTTCATTTAGTTTTCACAAGAAAATTTTCTGGGATTTAGTATATTACTGGTAACATTGAGAAACTGCTCCTAGTTTTCGCCTCTTCCATCAACAAACGAGCAACAGATTTCTTACTTTTTTTTTGCCCGAAAAACCGTCCCTTAAAGCAGCAATAGCAGAATCTGGACACTGAATACAAGTTAAAATCTATCTAATAAAATTATTCCTCTTTAGTTATCGCAGTTCTTATGGTTTCCTTTATTAAAGATGGGAATTGTTTGCATGATTTCAGTCATTGCGTATATTTAGTGTTATATGTTAGATTTATTTATGTAAGAAATAAATAGGTTAAATTTATTTACCGCAAATATTTTAAGTTCTGTTGGGAATTTCTCTCCTCCTGGTGATTTTCTGTTTTTCGTTTCTTTTAATATTTTATTTAATTCTTTTTGATATAATCTTATTTGGGAAAGTATTCTTGATTCTTCTTCTCTCCCATAGTCCTAAATGGACTGTTGGGTCATTCATGACTGGTAGATGATGTTCTTTGTTATCCTCCTCCTATCATCTCGGTCTCTTGTTCTTGATGTCAGTTGAGAAAGGGAGAAATTTGTCCATTTTTTGATGTTGTCAGTCCATTTTAATCGAGGTCAGCCCATAACCTTTGATCCGGAACGATTCCTTCTAGTGTTTGCTTTGGAATGCCATTAGCCTTCTCCACATGTCCAAACCATTTCATGTCTTCTTCTGATGACTTTCAGAATATTTTCCTTTTTCTCCCTCTATTAAATTAAAGTTTCCGAACATTTTCATTGGTTTCATGAGCAGTATAGGGAATTCTCAAGGATCTTCTGTAAGTTTTCATTTCAAAAGACAGGAGTTTCCTCTCATCTTCCTTCAAAGTCCAGGCCTCACAACCATACAGGTGGATAAAATTCACCAAAGCGTCAATTAGTCTTAGTCTGGTTGTGATTGCTATTCTGTTATCTCTCCACAATGGTTTTAACTTTTGTAGGGGCCACAGTTGCCTTAGCAATTCGGTATTTAATGTCGGTTTTGGAGCGACCATCTTGACTCAGCATGCTTCCTAGAGAAGTTCCTAGATGCATTCTCAATTTGTTTATTGTCGATTTGTATCTTCAATCTTTAAGGGTTCAATGTCGAATTTTGAGGTTATCATTGTTTTTGTTTTTTGCAGGTTTATGTATAATCCATATTTTTTTAATGTTCGAAAAATGCGGCTGTTATCTCTTGTAATTCTTCTTTACTTTCTGCCAGACGATCGATATCATCTGCAAAACGTAAGTTGTTTATTCTTAGTCCGCCAACTACTATTCCAGTGTCATATTCATGAAGAGCTTCATCTATGACATATTCCAGAAAACAATTAAAAAGAAGAGGAGACAAGATGCATTCCAGTCTTACCTCCGTTCTGCCCGGAACAGTTCACTGTTGTAATTTTTAATTTCAATTCTCATATCAGATGAGGAGTAAAGAGATTTGATAATCCTAATGATTTTATTGTCTATACCATAATATTCTAAAATTATCCATAATGCCTAATGCCATATCGAGTCAAAAGCTTTTTGAAGGTCTAAAAAGGTTGTGACAAATTATTTTATTTCTATGTATTTCTCACCTAGTATGTGTATTGTAAAAATATGGTCGATTGTACTTCTGGAAACCTGCTTGTTCATCTGATAGCCTGCTTTCTATTTTCTTTTCGATTCTTGACAATAATATTTTTAACAGGATTTTGTTTGGATGGCTAATAAGGCTTATTGTTCTATAGTTGCTACATTTATTGCTGCTTCCCTTTTTAGGAATAGGTACAGGGACAGAATTCCGCCAATTAGAAGGCCAAGTCACTGTGTTCCATACATCCTGAAATAAATTTAGCTTAAATATAAGGCTTTCTAAAAAATTCAGATCGCTTATTTCCAGATTTTAACAATAATCTATTCATGCTTGGTAGTCTACCTCACCAATATCTATTGTTCCTTTTTTTAGAGATTATCGGTTGTGGTTTATATATTTCTTTTTCTAATTTACTAATATAATTCTTCTAACTTTTTCCATTGAACTCTTCTTGTCTGTTTTTGCTGGTTTTTTTCTTTTATATTCTATTTCGTCTTACAGTTATCTTAAAGCCATTTAATGTAAGCATTTTTTTTAAATCTTCGATTATATTCTTGATTTCATTACTCCACATTCGGAGTCCGTGTTTTCATTTTTCTGCTGCTTTGTAACTAGTGTCAAATTTTTCCATTCTTCTATCTCTCAACTCCATTCTGTTTAAGTATTTATGTTTTGATATGAATTTTTTTTCTGTTCCTATTAATAGGTTTATGTGCGTGATGATTATCGTGTTATTTTATTTTATTTACTCATTGTACAGTAATATTTTCTGTCTAAATGATCTGAATCAGTACTGCCTATGTAAACACTTACACCATTTATTAATTTTGATACTTTATTATTAGCTACCAAATAGTCAATTACTGATTTTTGATCCTTAGCTGCCCAGAAAAATCTATGAGCATCCTTATGTCCAAAAAACTATTCATTATTTTTAAATTGTTCAAATGCAGTCTATTAATCTTTTCCATTTTCATTTACTCCACAATTTCCCATCATAGATGGCACTAATTCTTGCATTAAAATCATCTATTATTATTTTAAAATCATTTGGGTGAATTTTATCTAATATATCACATAATTTAAAAAATTCTTTACTTTCTTCATCTACTACTGGAGTATATGTTAGATGGCCTATTTTTGATTTTATTGTTTCTAATAATCTTTTACTCCAATAGTTATATCTGTATCTTTGTATATTTCCGATCTATCTTTAACAGCATCGTAATCTTGTTCTGGCTCTCATTTCTCTTCAAAATCCAACATTATCTGTATATATTATTCCAATGCTCTCTTCCCTGCTAAATTTCTTTTTTGTTTCCGTTATTTTGCAAAATCAACTCTTGCCTTCTGCATCCAGTTCTTCTCTATGCTATACTCTGAACAATCAAAGTGTCAATTCTGATTTTACCACTTATCTGTTTTCGGTGACCATTATCCAGTCCTGGGTCTCTGTTCGATGAAATTTCTTTGGAGACTTTCAAGTAGCATAATTTCCCTCAAGTTAGTCACTAAACAAAGTGAGGTAGGTATGGTAGTGAGTTCTCACTTTGGTCTCCAGACTTACATTAGGAATGGCATTTCCTCCAGTCCACATGTTATGATTATGCTATAATCATGTGATTATGTGTTGAGTAATCCTAACCCATTATAGCAGCCCTGCTCATTTATTAAATTTCTGAAACCTTATGCACATTTGACGAAAAATACCTACTGCAAACTATGAAGGGCAGCAACAATACTCTTTGTTAGAATTAGCTACTCGTTTAAAACTCATGGTAGGCGTTTAATGGAAAACAACTATTGTTTCATCGCAGCAAGCTGCGAATGTGAGAGAAATCTTTTAGAATCTATAACTAAAAACCAACCTAATTTAAATAAATATGGTTGTGAGAAACCCAAAGATACAGGAAACTAATTCTTAGGCATCCCATATATATTATATTATAACCAAGGATTCCTACTAGTTTAAGTTCCACTTTAGTGTTACTCTTGTATTTATTTATTACAAAAAACATATCTGTAACAGAAACGAAATATTGGAAGCAGTAAATTTATGCTTTTCATTCCATTAAACGTCTATTGTTGCAAAAGATCTTCCTCTGTTCGTTCTTTTTTGACTTATTTCCATGCATATGGAATCGGCGTATCTTCCACTGAATGTAAGTCTTCAACTCCTTTGCTTTCGAGTTCCATATATCAAGACAAACACTGACCAGCACTTCTGCTATTATCTTGACATGCTTAATGTCAGTCTTTCTGTAAATAATAATAAAGATTCACCATGTGTACATAGATGCCGAAACTCAAATGTTATAACCCTTCGACCACAAAGTGATGCGAAATTTATCTAGGATTGGAAATTATATAAATGAGCCGCATTTATTTAATGCTTATTGCGCAATTTAAGCATTTCATGGGAATAATTCATAACACTTTTCTAACAAATACATGCAGATACTCTGTATGTGCCGAAGTGAAAGTTTATCTTAATAACCATTTCCTCTCCTTGTGCCATATTTAACACATTATGATCACAAAGTCCTATGGAAGTACACTTCTTGAAAAGACATCAACGGACGCCCCATAGGCAAGGTAGGTACATCGTGCCATGTAACGAGTCACGTGTTTGAAGTCAGTATAAATCGGAAGAATATGATGCTCCTTCCAATTCTGGGAGGGTAGTATTCCTTGGTGGTCTGGACTCCCGAGTCAGTGTAACTGTGTCCGCAAGAAATAGTTGGAAGAAGGGAACAGAGTTTGAAGACGCCTTGTGATAGGATGCCATACTGCAGGCCTATTTGTTCACCAAACTGTTGACAAATTGGACCATCCAGGTCAACAATCAAGGATATCATATCATACTGAGATGGAAGCGCAGGGAGTCAACTGCAAGTGCACCGAACGTTACCGTAGGATGCTAAGAATAATATGTAAAAACCGCCATTCGTCGGCCAATTAATGCAGAGTTCCGGGCACGAATCTGCACAAAACATTCAGAACCGAAGCTCACATGGATGTCCATGTAGTACCATAATATGCAAGCCTCACATTACTCGAACCAACATTCAGCATCGTCTTCAGTGGTGCAAATAGCATGTACAGTGGAAGCTTAGGAAGCAGTGCTATGGAGCGACGAATCACGCAAAATCCTCTAACAAGCATATGAACGGGTGTGGATGTGGCGGATGCCAGGTGAACCCCTAACAAGAGTATGTAACCCTAACTATGAAATTCGGAGGTGGCAATGTCATGGTAGGGTTGTTTTTCCTGATCTCTCCTCGGACCTCTGTTTGTGGTACCACGAACATTGACCTCCGAGAGGTATCTGAGCATTCTAGACAATGTCATGTTTCCTACTTTGTAGTGTTTCTCTGGGACTAACCATTGTCTCTTTCAGCAAGACAATACATACATACACCGTGTCATAAGGCTGCAAGTGTAATGCGTGGTTTTTGAACGTGAACATCAGCACACTGGAATGTCCTCCACAGAACCCTATTCTCCTGCATTATTTTCTAATCAATCATTAGATTGTTTCCCCCACTCTATGCACAAGTATTCAGTTATCTATCCTGCAATTAATTGCTTTGGACCAACTAAGATGAGTGCTGATGCACTATGCCCTCTCAAAACTTTCATACATCAATAAAATGCAATTCCAGTCCCCCTCCTGGGCATGTCTATCTTAATGGGTTGGCCTGTTGGGGAGTAACCATAGAACACTTGTTTTATTGTAGTAATAAAACGTGTTCCTTTTTCGGTTCGTTTTCATTTGTGAACAGTGACCGGTTAGTTTGTCCTGTCTAGTAAGTTACTAGTGAAGTGCAAATTATATATATATATACACACACACACACACACACACACACACAGGGTGTTCGGAAGTCAAAAATGGTTGTCTGAAAATTTCTACGACTTCACCAGTCCAAATGTTTGGCCTCCAAACTCCCCAGACCTTAACCCCATGGATTATTTTGTATGGGGCGCAGTTGAAAAAGACACCAATCGCACTTCCAGTAATACAAAAGCCCAGTTAATGGATAAAATTAAAAGTTTTTGCGGCCCTTCCCAGGGAGACTGTAGCATCAGCTTGTTCGAGGTTCCGAAGCAGAATTGAAGCTGTGATCGATGCTAATGGTGGTTATTTTGAGTAAATCTTGTTGATAGTATTGTAATTAACTCTGCCTGTAATGTTTTTTTGTCAATTCATTAAATTTAATAGATAAAGATTTTCTTTTTCCTTACGAAACTCTCAAATTTATCCCGAACACCCTGTATATATATATATATATATATTAGTGAAACAAATTTAAACAAAGATAGATAACACTTAAATAGAATACGAGAGGAAAGATTATCAAAACAAGTGTTCTTTTCCAGGTTGGCAGGAAAAGCCCCAGAGAAAGATAGAGATGTAGGTGGACTAATACAGTTAAAAGTACAAAGAGAGAAATATAAAATATTTTTAAAATGTAATTTTAATATTATTTTGCTTGTTAGTTTTATTTTTTTTGCTTTTAAACTGAAATTTAGGATTAATAAATTAGTTGATTTGATGTAAGCTGCATAAGTTTCGTAAATTTTTTAGGTTATCACATCGTGTGGTACTTTGTATATATAATTTATAATTATTTTATTGCACACATTTATTGATATTTTAATTATTGCATGTTTTAATTTGAGAAATTATTCATTTTACAGTTCTGTTCCAATTTACTTTATATGGCTGAAATATTTATCGTGGTTCCAGTATGGGTTTGAAGCATTAGCCATCAACCAATGGACGAATGTAAAATACATTGGTAAGTGTTAACTACAAAATTATATATATATATATATATATATATATATATATAATATGATGGGATATACTTTATCCGAGATTAGTACAAATTTATGACATTGTATAATATATATGTATGTATGATTCAAATTCTTGCAGATGGTTATTTAGTATTTTATTTATTTTGCATATGTATGATGTACAGGTCTCAGAATAAAACAAATTACATAATAAAATAAAACAGCATAAAAACAATTGTAAAAATCATATTAAATATTAAAAAGGTTGAAATGATTAAACATCAAAATTAAGAATCAGGAGTTTAATCCTTAAATCCCAGATCCACTCCAGGGTCAGTTTTAAAAAGTCCTCTTTATAACCCGAGAATGAGATAGGACACTCAAGCACAATGTGATTGATAGTCTGGATCCCTCTTCCACATTAAGTTGTATCTTGCATAAATGGAACTGGTCCATAAATGGACCAGTTCCATTTATGCAAGAATTCAGTCTTTGTGAAGTATGGAAGGAAATGTCTTGGTGGATAGGCAAGGAACTGTTTCCAATTATTTTTGCCCGGTTTGCTTAAGGCAAACTATGGGCAAAGTTCGGTCCTGCGTAGCGAGGGAGGGGCTATATTATTTATTATTGAGAGTTGGGAGCCAATAGCAGATCTTAAAGCTCAAGAGATTATCCTCAGTTTGATTCAGCTGGACATCGACCAAAGAAGCGTTTGCGCTGTTCAGCCACACAACTCTGCTGTGGAATAGACCAAACACAGTCCAATAGTACATAGTACAGTGTGTTGGCATCAACACCCCAAGTACCAGCATACATTTCCAGCTTTCCTTACCATTCAGGCTTAAGATGCATAAGTTTCCTAAATTTTTTAGGTTATCACATCGTGTGGTACTTTGTGTATATAATTATTTTATTTTACTACTTCATTACTTTCCGACACTACAATTGTTTCATATCATACCATTAAATTCTTACAGGGAATTTATTTTTGAAAAATGCAATTATCATGTGGTCTCTGCCGACTTTACCCTAAACATGGCGGAGATGACTCTTGTATTCCTAAATTAGTAACGCACCCTAAACCTCTGAAAAGCCCATCATATACTATACTAAACTTTTTATGCACTAGAAGTCTACATTATGAGGTCACTACCCCCAGACCAGTTTCAACTTTTGAGGCCTCATTAATGAGTAACCTCAATAAAGATTGAAACCGGTCTGAGTTTCTCATAATGTAGAACACAGAACAATACAGGTGCTAGGTTTCACATTATGGGTGACCAAGAATGATCAGAGCTTGCTCCACCCTTACTATGAGTTGCACTAACAAATGCACTGTCCAGTTATTTGCTTATACTTGGACTCGCCAAACTTTCAGTTTATTATTTTTTTATATATATAAATATAAAAAATAATGTAAATAACGAATTTATTAATAAATTCGTTATTTACATTATATATATATATAAACAATATTTTTTCATGTTTATTTTTTTTAGCATAATTGATATTTTATCCAAACATTGCATCCCCACGATTTCAAGCCACCAGCCGCCACTGGTACATGATCTCCAGTAAGCAGGGTATGGGCTCACAGTAATGAATGTCATTCAAAGACATCCACAAAAAACGTGCTTCATGAGTGAGTAGACCTCAATAAAGATTGAAACCGGTCTGAGTTTCTCATAATGTAGAACAGTAATACAGCTCCTAGGGGCTAGGTTTCACATTATGGGTGACCAAGAAAGATTTTAATCAGGTGTTGATTCCTCATCAAACCAGGCCTGATGACCAATTCCTTCTCCATTCATTCTAGTGCTAAATGGCACTATTTTTTTCTGATCAAGCAGTATATATAGTTGTGCAGATATTTGGGGAAACCATGCCATATTTCATTATATATAAGTTCATATAATAATAAATTACAATCTCTGCAACTATATTACTATGTTAACCATATTTCTAGATTGTGGGAAATCTAGAGATTAAAAAAAAGATGCATATTATTGATATTAATAAATTCACTGCAAAACAGAAAAATTGAATGCGAATGTTTCATTCACATTTTATCTCAACTACTCCACAAATGTAAATTGTTTTCAAAATGCTTCTTGTCAAATATTTGTTTCCTAATTCCTGTCAAACTTTCAGCATTAAGTTTCCTGCAGTGATCAGGTATCTTACCTGATCTGGCTTCAGCTACAAACATGTAGCCAAAATCCCACATGTACAAGTGCCACTTGCCTGCTGCAGTAGTGTTGCAACGTCAGCTTTCATGTGATATTATTTCCCACCTAATCAATCTACAATTCTCATAAAAGTAGTCTTTGGTTCTACTTCATGAGACAACCTAGATGTGAAAAGCCCTTCGAGGATTGTAACATTTATAAAGGGAGCTAATCATAATGGAGTCCTGGAACCTCATGCAGTTAAGTGACCCTAAATGTGTGCTTTAGTAGTAATTCAAATATGAAATAAAAAGTTGTTATAGCAACATGAGAAATGTGCTTTATATATATATATATATATTTTTTTTTCAGACTGCAAAAACAGAACATCATGCAACCCAGATGGGATATCTGTTCTCAGAAGTTACAATTTTATTCAGGTAAAGCTTTTTAGTAAAGCATTTTACATAACATTTAATAGTTAAAGTTAAGCACCTACAAAGTTCAAACATATTTAAATTTATTAATCAAATGCTGGTGTATCCAGTGACATATTAATCTGTGCGCAACTGTCTTCGTATAAAATGTCTTGTCAGACCTTATTGCCTTCTATCAATCCACCTACATTTTAGTTTTCCTCTATTCAGACACCTGTTTTATCTTACCTGATCTGCAACATGTACAGAAAACAATTTGTTCCTAGAAAACCCTTAACTGTGTATTAAGATAGTGCTATATTCAGAAATGCCGAGATTTTCACTTTCCATGTTCCAGTTTTTCTCCCGTTTCCAGAGGGAATATTGTACTGCAATTTGGGTGCTATGATCTTGATTAGCTACCTCACTGTAGTTGTCCAGTACTAAATAAGTTTGAATGCCGATTTTTAAGTTCAATTATTTCTTAAGTCCCTTACATTCAAAGTGTGTAACTTCTCTATCTTTTCTTTTCCAAGAAAGTTCTGATATGGCATCTAGTCTTGTTTGGTTTCTTGAAGCAATTGATTTTAATATTGTCTGGCAAGCTTATTTAAGTTTACATTTCATAATTTCAAATCAGTTTCTTGTAAAATTCTTAACTAGATTTGAAAGTTCAGTGATGATACTTCTCTTGGTTATATTGTGAACTTTGGTACTGCTCAACTGTTCATGAAGCAAGGAGTGCAAACAGGGTTTGAAAAGAATAATTGTCAAACAGGTAGAAGCACAATGCATTCCAAATCACTGAGAACAAAATATCTAGTACTGATTTAGCCTCCCATTTAACATAGCATGTCACCAGATCATGTATACGAGGCACATCTAGAAAGGTCCATACGCAATTTACTGACAAATATATAAGATATGGGAGAGGTTGCACATGCATGGTGCTGTGACAACTCCCACCAGTTCCAAAGTTTGTGGTGATAGTTTTTGTTGCAAGAAAAGAAGTGCTGCAAGTCAGACAACTGTTTTGCTGCCTAATGTAACGAGTGACATTAGGCAATAGTGTCATTTGTTTAAATAAGGGCATAACAATAAACAGTGCAATGGCTGGCTAAGTGTCACAATAGATGATCTCATGGAAACAATGAAGATGAAAATTGCGATTCCAACCTGAAGAAAAATAAATGAGCAAGATCCCTATTTAGTCCCAGAAGAGTGGCCAGCATTTTGACCAACACCTGTTTGAATTTTTTTACTGTCTGAAAACAATTTGAATGAATGTCACCACTACACACATGAAATGTGCATTTTGTCAATGAAAAGCATTTCATTTTTGCTCCAAAAATATGAGCCGATTCCATTCATTGCTGTTTATGCAGTCATTTTCAACATTTTCAGGACCCATCTGAAACATTGTTATACCAGAGATTTTCTGTCACATTTCATAAATGGCAACTCACTTGCTGATCTAATCTATTCTCACTACACTTGAGTTGGGAAGGGGTGAGAGTGCCCTGTTGTGACTCACAGGCATTGGGTTTCTTAGTGGTTTGTGTGGACTAAGAGGCGACGAGACCAATAAGGAACAACTCTGCAAGTAGAATTATAAATGTGCTTGTGTTTTCCCTAATATGAGTAGCTGGAAAAGTAGCTTTTAGATTTAAGTTATCTTAAGGTAATTTAAGATTTACCTTAAGATAACTTAAATTGAAGGGTTTTTTTTAACTAATGATGTAATGAGAATAATGTAATTTACATTATTCTTTACCTAATTTAGGTTAAGATGGGAAAATAACAAGTCACATGCTTGGTCAAATATATAAAATACAGAAATGGTGCAAATTTGGACCAAATCAATGGCGGCACTTGTCCCGTTAGAGACAGGACGAAAATCTGGCAATAATCTAACAAGATATTGATATTGCAATGGCTAATAGTCATACTGTGGTAACTGCATGAACTGAACAACTTTGTCCTTAATGCAAGACAGGGACACATTGCAAAGGGGTTGCAATGTGTCCCTGTCTTGCATTAAGGACAAAGGTACTTTCAGGGACACCTGAAAATATATAACTAAGTGACTTTGATAATAAAGATGACAGGTTAGTTTACCCTACTGATGACTAGACGTACGAGAGGAACCACAGTTTCGGACACTTGTACATGTGTTTGGTCGAGTGACCAAAGTGGTGCAAAGCTACCGTCCATGGAATTATGTCTGAATGCCTCTAAGTCAGAATCCCACCTAGCCACTGCAACAACTGTTTGTGCCTCATGCATTGAAGGCAGCGCTATCCAGAGCTGCTTTCGTACTGTCATGGTACAATCGCTTTGGCCACTAGAATGGAAGCATCAAGGCAGCCGTTAAGACTGTTGATGCTTCCTAAGCTGCACCAAATCGTCTAGGTGTCGTGCTTAGAAGAGCAGCCACCATACTGCAATCTATTGACTCATTCTCAGATGGAAGAAACAAGATATACTCATCCTAAACTGATTTAAAGGATCTGATTACATTAGAGCAACTTTTATATTAGGATTAAAACTATTAGTCCTTACTAATAGTGTTCAGATGACCATGACTTACCTTTATGGATGACTGCACAATGTCTTTGTACTTTAGTGCTGCCTACAATCTTACATGGTATGTGACAAGGGAAAAAAAAAAAAAAAAAAAAAAAAACTGAAGATGTTTCCCTCTAACATAGAAACAAAACATAAGAAATGGCTAAAAGTTGCGACATCTGTTTAATACTCATTTTGCTGAAAAATCCTGCTCAGAAAAATGTCTTTTTTTTTTAACATTGAACAGAAATCTCAGTAAACATATATGCAACTTTTGAAGGAGTAAACAGCATATAGAATAGATTGCTACAGCAAATTTTCAAAAAGAAATCCGGTCTAGGTAAATTGATATGAAAAATCATCTGAGCAAATTCGCTATCCCAAGATTCATGCTTCTGATCAACATGATTATTTTTGTAATAAAATTATAAGTTTGTACACATGAACTTAGTTTGCTATTGGTATGAAAAGTTTCTAGTTGTTTCTTGGATTGTGAAGGAAATCATCATTCCCAAAACAAAAACTTCTTATAGGAGGCCTAAAAAATTTCCATTAGAATTTATACTAAACCTTACTAAAAGTACTGAGCTGGATTAAATAACAATTACTAATAGGTTCTCTTTTGGTATAAATTCATTGGATTTGCTGACAATTTTGAGATCCTCAAGAAAGATTACAATTTGAAGGTTTTTTTTTTAGAGCATTGTAAAAAAATACAAACAGATGTAAAAATTTAATGGAATCACTGAATAGCCACAATTAAGAGCTGTATCAACCTATTTAAAATGACTGACACTTAGATAACTGCATGCAAGGACTTGACCTGATTTAGTTTTTTACTAAGCTGAGATTTATATTAAAGCCTAATTTATTATTCACAACCATAAATTACTGAAAATTCAACTAAGATTGATAGAGTATTTTAAAAAATGTCTTCTACAACTGAAGAGAAAATAAACAGGATAACATGGTGAGTATTACAACACATACAAGTAAATCTACATATGTCATGCTACAAACACTGCCACTTTTTCAACACTTTACCAAAGAATGATCCACTTGAACATAATTCACACTTAGCTTACGTTTGGGTAATGAATGAGCTTGCTATTGCAATCCTTGTTCTCTGACTGAAACATTCACAATTCTTGAATACTTGAAATAACTGAAAATGATTTTTTCCCCAACCTATTTCTAGGGTAACTTCAACTTCGATCTGATAATGCTAGCAGTGTTACTAGTAGGATTTCGTTTGGTTGCTTATGTAGTTCTGCTCTTAAAAATCAGGAGGAAAAGGTAGCACTTTGTCAAAGTAAAACAATAAATACCAAGTCAGCAATCTGTATATATAATGCTATTCACATGCCAAAATTTAGATGTAAATTATCAAAATCACTTGTGCAACTTCAGATAAATAAAAAACTCTTCAGATTACTTGTATAAATAATATTCAAACTAATATCTTAATTCAGTCATTTAGAATTACATTTCTGAATAATCATCTCTTAATTACTAGTTTCAAAAGTGCAAGTAGAGAATATTTTACTCAAATACCTTAAATGGACTGTACTTTACTTTCAATTAATGTTCATCCTCAAGATTTTCAGGCTGAAACACTTTTGGTTTACTCCATTATAAATAAGGGAGAAGTCATGGTTGTAAAGCATTTGCTTTATAATACAACATTCATGTTGGTGCTACCCGAGAGTGTTATGTCCATTAAAGTCATCGATTAAGAGTATGGGCTGAGGTGAGGCAGTTGAGATGATCAAGTTTCAGGATTTCAAGACAGCTAACCATTTGGTGATGTGGTTAGGCACATTTCCCTCCAACCACTATAGGGAAACAGCAGTGTCTTGATTGACAAGATTTTGACCCTTTTTTCACAGATTGCACATGTTGTGCAACCATCCAGGGCACACACCCAATTGTTTTGACAGTTAAACTCTTCAGTGATGAAAGTCTTGAAGCAAATAAATGTGTTCTAGAATGACATCTAGCTCACCTCCCGCCAATTAGCACACGTTCTCTGCATGAAATGTTCATCTCTTGCAATGTCATTTAGTGTCCCTACAGGCAGAGGCATGATTTCATAGCTCTCACAAGCTGTTGCCTCCTAATGCAGCATGGTCGACCTGTTCTTTAGCAGTCAGATACACCTTCTGTAATGGCTAATAGTCTGATACACAAACATCCTATTGATCCCCCAGTGTTTTAGTGTTAAAAAGAATAGGTGGCTGCATTCCAACCTTAAAGTGCTATTACAACTACATGTTTTCAAACTTCTCACGGCCAGACAATTCTCTCTACTGATAAACACAGATGGTCTGCTTAAATTGTAACATCTATAGGCAAGACTGTAGACAGTATAAAAAGAACATCTTCACTTTACATTTCATGCTGAAACTGACTATCATCATTAGTTGGCTCCAATATTGGATGGTATACCTGATGCAAAATCAGGAATTAACTACTTGGAAAATATGCAGAAATGAGAAACTTCCTTTAAGCCCAAGATCTTTAGATTTTGGGTTTTATTAGAATATGCAACATGTTTTATATATTAAAAACATAAATGTTGGTTAATTGCAACTATTTGGATTAGATATGAATTAAGAGCATGCTTAATTCAGATGCATAAAAATAGAATGCATATCTGAACCAAAATTCACTTTTGTGGCATTGCAAGTGAGTACCAATGAATAATGACTCCTATTAACTAATTCTAAGGGTGTGGTTCTATTCCAGATCAAGTGTAAAATATGCCTTCTATTACAGAAACTTTTTTTTTTTTTTTTTTACAAAAACCTTTTCCAATTGGTAATTAATAGTTAATCTATGTATTTGTATTTTTTACCTTGTTCCAGGAATTGAGGCTGAAGTGATAATACAACACTTTAGTACTATGAACCTGATATTAATATTGGGCTATAAAATGACAGTGAACTATTAAGAGTAAACTGTAGTAAGACAGCCCAAGAATGATTTACTTTAAAGATTTTAGCTTGAATAAATGTTTCAAGGAAATTACATTTTAAACATCTGGTGAATAGTGAAAAATAAAAAATCTGACAAGGTACATAAAGAAACCTCTCCACCTTCCTCAGGTAGACTCACAAATAAGTATCTGTTTTGTTTCTGAAAAAACAGAAAAACTGGGTAGCTGACTGCATGGTATGTTGACACCAATCTGAACATTATTCATACACAGGACAAATTTGGTTAGCCAAAATTCATACTTCACAAGAAGCTGGGGAACCAGAAGAAAGCAATGCTGATCAAAGAAAGCCTTTGAGCAATGCTGTCATGAACTGAAATTAAACATACCAAACAATGGAATGAAATACAAGGTGAGTGTTTAAAAGAATTTCCTTCTCTGGGGAAAGAAACCTTAAGTTGCATGAAAGATACTCAAGTTGCCTTACCATATTTTCAGGTTCCTGGTAGTTTTTCTCCATTAACCATTGATATGTACTCCTGAGTGCATTACTCTACAACAGGGTTTCTTTGGCTGTAAGGTGTACCTCTCCTATGGAGAGGTACACCTTACAGCCAAAGAGAATAAGTAAAACTAGAATGGCTGGGAACCAGTTTAATAACTATGATAATCAAGTTTATAATTAAATATGATAAGCCACACTATACACAAGATATCTGTTTGGCTTGTGGATATTTTTAGGACAGCAAATGCAGATTGTCACTTTCTGCTAATTTGTTAGCATAGTATTTCCTGATGCAAGTACACATGTAAATAAGGTTTGTACACTATCTTATATTGCAGATGGCTCTATCTTAAGCTTTCCTAAATGAGGCCATACTGATTTTTTGAAGAAAAATCAAATA
This sequence comes from Typopeltis vanoorti, assembly GCF_054136105.1. Lineage (NCBI taxonomy): Eukaryota > Metazoa > Arthropoda > Arachnida > Uropygi > Thelyphonidae > Typopeltis > Typopeltis vanoorti. The sequence goes on from NC_143551.1 coordinate 156,319,332, forward strand.
AAATGATCAGAGTTGGTTGGGATCTGGACATCCTGTCCAAAAAAGGAATTTAACTGTATTTTTCAGTTTCATATTCAAAAATGTCAAAGTTGAAATAATTTGACAACAGGTAACTAATTTCTAGGTAAATATGTTCCAAGTATTCAACCATGTTAAGGAGTTTAGATTAATAGAAAAAGCATGTATCCACATGGATAGTAAGGTATTCATAGGACTAAATGTACATTTAAACAATTCCATGTGCACATCAGATCAATTTGTCCTCAAAGGAATCAGAGAGAGAGTTCAATTGATTTCATCATATGTACACCAATCTTAATTTTTTTTTTTTTTTAATTACTGAAAACATCTAATACTGATACCTGGGTTGGCTGCAAAATAAGCAATTTCAAAATCTGGAAAAAAAATTGAATAAATAAAAACAAGCACAGAAATGGAATAAATAATCAAACTAGTGAAAAAAAAAAAAAATTAACAGCATCTCAGGAAGAGAGAGTTCCATTTTATTCATTATAACTCATTTCTTACTAGTATCATCATGTGCTGATGTTAATGTACTTGGTTCTTACATGACAAGGCCATACTAATTTTGACAAGTTTATTTGCAAAGTATTAAGTTTGTTTTCTCATGTTAAAAAGGGATAAAATATTTGTGTCACATTTATTACATTTTTCTGGAATAAAATGTCTATGCCACATGTAATCAAATTTTTTAATAAAATTAATTTTTTTATTAAGAAATTTAATTTTATGCAGAACTTATTTAAAAACAAGCATTTGCTTGTTTTTAAATAACCAACTTGCCAATTTTTTTTTTAATTTTTTTTTTATTGCATGTGACTAGTGACAGATGCCAGGGACATAAAAACTAACTCATTAAATTACTGGAAAATAATTTTTTAAAAAAATTCTGTGCTGCCAAATGGACAAGTCCAGACAAATAACCTGAAACCACTGGCTCATTTTAAAGCCAGTGGTTTTAAAAAAGGCATTTGTCCATAAATAATGCACCAGCTAAAAAGGACAACAGTATTATTCAGAGCAATTCTTTCTAGAAAACCCAGATCCTGAACCTTGCCAATCAGATTATGAAGTAAAATTAAAAATCACCACATACCAGCAAAAGTTCATATCGTCTCTGATGTCCAATAGCCTTGCTTCCATGAAACCCAATGTTCCAAAAGTGACTAATCCTGTCTGTTAGCTGATATTGTCACTGCATATTCTCTATATCGTCTTGTAGGTTGAAAATTAGCACCTCTGCATGAGACAACTAATTTTCAGCTGAATAGCTCTTAATGATTCAATGCCTAGTCAGTATTTAAAACTAAGTTTTTCCAATCAAAGAACTAGAGGATCTTGCCAGTTAAGTTGTTTATATAAACTGAAGTATTCCTCAACTGCAATGTTATGCTGCCAAACATTTGAATGGATGACATTCTGTCCATTTCTAAAATGGTGAGCGCCAGGTCAGACCCGTTTGGAGAAAAAAAAAAAAAAAAAAAAAAAAAAAAAAAAAAAAAAAAAAAAAAACATGAAATTGCTATAAATTCTCTTTTTTTTTTTTTTTTTTTTTGGCAATGAGCCCTCTCCACTGCTATAACTGTTCCTAACCTGAGCACCAGATTTAGAATATGAATATTTGCAATTACTGGAGAACAGCAATTTATCACCCTACGTTTTATATTGAGGCAATTTCATTCAAAAAAATAACCTTTTAACAATGGAGCCAACATTTTTTTGTGCACTGAAGGTACTTATTTTTGAAATTTGAAAAGCTTACCTTAAGAGCTGAATACAGTACACCCAATTCTGCAGAACAGAAGACAATATGAATTTACATGGAACCAAATTACTTGAAATTTTTAAGCATTTAAAGGCTCTTCAAGTGTACATTTGTTTGTAAAGCCAACTTTCACTATCCCATCTTTTTATAAAGACAGAAGAAATTCAGCCAAAATACACTGTCAACTATTCCTTTGGTCCCAGCAAGTTTAATAGTGAAAGTGACTAACGTTCTCAACTTATCAAAACATACACAGCAAGTCCTCACCTTAATGTTAGGCTGCATTTACAACTTCACCACTTCAACAGGATTTCAGTAAGTTTCCAAAGCAGCTAATTCAGCAGCTGTGAACAGAAATAAAACATTCAATTAAAAATAAAATCACTTTTGAAAACTGCTGAATTTTAAATATATAACCAACTGATATCAGAAAATTGCAAAATGGTTTCATTAAGAAACTCAAAGAGATTCCCACAAAATTATCATCATATATCACTTTCAAAAATACCTTGTTAGCTATTAAAAAAAATAAATAAAATTACTGATATTTATGAAATAAAACCTGTGTACAAACATACATGGAAAGGAAAAGAAATTCTTGTAATTCAAAATTTTATTCAGCACTTGTCCATTAGTTATGCTATGGTTTCAAATAACTTTATTTCTTACATAATAGAAGGGGACTAATCTATTTGAAATAAAAATTAAGTAAATTTCCACACTAATCGCATTTATGAATAACATTCACTACATGGGAAATGCAGTAGCATTTCTCATGGATGAGCTAAGCATAAGCATCGGATAATTAGTAATTTTGCTTTTCAGGGCAAGTGGTAACTTTTTCAGGATGTCAGCTCTATAATAAGCAGGGCAGTCTTGTACAAGTCACTGAAATCAGCAACCTTGAAATACATTACATGTCAATGCATTAATGAATCTATAGCATATAGTTGGCCAAATCGCTTATCAATGGCATGGACGAGTCTTCAAAAAAAAAAAAAAAAAAACTTTTCCAGAAATGCAGTTTTTATATAAAACTAAAAATACGGAGGAATATTTGTAGATGCAAGAAAGCAGGTGATTTTGTATTGATGGGATTACAAGCAAAAGAAGGGGAAGATACAAGGGGAGAGAAAGCAAGAACATTTCTATGGCAATTCAATGAGAAGTGCTTGAGAGAAATCTTGTTTCCATGGAAACAAGATGAAGGATGTTAGTAATGCCATGTTTGTTTGGGCTGGTATGAATGAACTAGCAAGCCATGAGTATGGTATGCAAGAATATGAAGCATGTGATGTTAAGACAGACAAGATGAGACAAAGAACAATGATTAAATGAATCGTGCAGATTGTGCAGGAGGAATGGTGTAGTTTATGGATGTGGAGTTTGAAGGGAAGAATTTATATAATGATGGCTTGCATTTGAATGGATCTGGGATCAGCTGTCTTGAAAGTTGTTCAGTGAGTGAGTTTGAAAGTGCAGTCCAGAAAACTTTAGACAAGGGGGATACAAGTGTGACAGACAACCTAGAGGTTGGTCAGAATTTAGCTCAAGGTTAACCCTGGGCTTGAGGTATTGCAGTTTATATTAACTAATACCAAAAGTATCCAGAATAAGGGTGACATGTTTTGTGCACTGGTTCAACTCGACCAAAAGTTACAGACAGTCAGACTGGGGATCTGGTCAATTGGATTCTGGAGCTGAAGTGGGAGTATTAAAGCATAATATTAAAGGGGTTTTACACAATGAACACTGGATACTTCAGCACATGGCAGAAAGGAAGAGACCAGTGGAAATTATGTAATGTGGGATTAGCAAATGTTGACTACTTCTGCTAAATGTGAATGATTTGAACAATTCTGCCATGTTGTAATATACATTTATGTTCACATTTTTCTTATATGATGAAGTCTCCTATTATCACCTAAAAGAGAGATACTGTGGATTACTTTTACCTTTCTTCCAAAATCACAGACTCCATCCATTTTTTGGGACTGCCACAATGTGTTGTAAAATGTTCTTTCAGCCTAGACAAAATTCATCAGCTGGATCATAAACTAATACCAATAAGCAAATTGCCTTGTAACATTACCAACTATGAAAGATTATGTAAACTAGGATCTTGTTCATCACACAAGCATGTTTTTCAAATTACATCAGTTCAATAATCTTCAAGCTGAGGCATGTATTTAAGATTAAAGTTGAGTACTGTTTTCAACATTTTCTACAGAAAAATACAGGCACTTCTATGATTACACATCATATTCATATGCTTACTCTATTTATATGCTTAATACAGATTAAGCATATAAACATATACAATACAAATATAACTTATCTTAAGAACAAAATCATATAGACTTACCTCTGCTTTCATGTTTTCCTTATCTTCCAATGCCAAGTCTGAAATGGAGAAAAAATAAAATACAGTAAACAAAAATAAACAATCATTAAGAGATTAATAATGATGCCAGAGTTCCCTCAGCCAAATACGGGCTTGTTATTATTTTCATAACATGTTCAATTGGCAGAATTAATCATCATTAGAAACTTGCTTAACTAAAACCAAATCATTCATTAACATAATCTGTATAATACTGAGAATTTATAGAAATTGCTGGCAAATGACAACTGTTATAAGTCTTACTTTTAATGTATGGTAATTACTGGTTCTTTATTATGGCAATTCAGTGTACCACTTGAAGTGTAATAATTTCCTTATACACATTGATTCCTGAATTAAACCAGAATATCTAATTGTTCAGATAACTAAAAAGTGCTGCATTAAAAATCTAAGTTTGCTATGATAAAAAGTAACACTAAAGTTTTGTAATAGAGGTAAAAATACACTGCACTTTAGCTAATATTAAGAACCTCTCATTCATCAACAAGTTGTACACAAATCTTTGTGAAAATTTATTTAACCTATTTGCCATTAGTCTGCAAAAAAACTTATAGAAAACATGTTTTACATAGAAATCAAGTGCTCATAAGTTCCAGGAGTCTAGAGAAAACAATGCTACTTTTGTTCGAACTTACAAATAAGCTAAATTTGAGTTGATTTTTCACACATACACTACTCACTCATACTGCCCACTTTAATAAAAAAAAAAAAAAAACTAAATTTAACTAGTCCGTGCGGTTAGCTTAGTGGCTATGCGCTTCGCAACCATATGCCTGGGGAAGGAGTGTCCTAGGTTCGATTCCCGTCAGTGACGTGAGGAGCTTGAAGGATCTTCCTCAGCCATAGCCAAGTTAGCCAGTCTTGGGCGTGGACAGCAGGGTTTTTTCCCCAGTTTATTCTGGGGTTTTTCATCCTGCAAAGCAGGCAAAACTGGCCTTGAGAACTCAACACTACAGGCCATAGGATACACCGGGGCATAAGGCTGACCACCTTATCCTGTAAACGGAGTGAGGTCCGATGATCAATGGACCCTCGACACAAGGTAAAAGAGGGTATAAGGAAGATGATGATGATAAATTTAACTAGATAGGAGTGATGTTAGCTTGGTCCACCTTTGCTGCGAGTTGCACTACCTTACCCCAGTCCTGTGTGCTTTTCAAACTTTGTTTGAAAATCTAGCACACAGCCAACAGATTGAGTTTGAAAGAAAATTTTGTAATGGAATAAATGACTGAGATTTAGATCAGTATCACTTTTTATAAGTGATTCGATTCTCAATGATGTTTCTTTCCATAACTCGCTAACTTCCTAATGAAGGAAAGACCAAAATATCTAATCTTTAGTCATATAGCTGATTTTTATAACAAGCTGCCATTGTTAATATCGTCTAAAAATGAAAGTTTGACTATCCAAATACAGAAAGGAACTTGTTGATAAAATGAGAACACTTGATGAAAACTAGATTTTAAAGTATGTGCCACAGAACTCAAACCAAACATGTCTAATTAACAATCCATAAAATAATGACAATGAAAGATCTCATTTATCAAATGGAATTATGTGAACTTTTGATCAAGACTAGAACAGAACTTTTTTCCACTCACAACCAATACAAACTTACTATCCCATCACAAAGCAATCATAGCAAATTATAGTAGCAATCGACTAAAAGTATGAAAGTGGCAGACTCCATAGCTGACTAGCAAATTAAAAAAAATCTAATCAAAACAATATTTTAATGTTATCATGAACAATTCCACTGCAAATTCAGATCATAATCAAAATTATACTTCAGACACACTGTTCATTCATTATAAACAGACAATATTGAAGAACTTGGAGTATCTTGATTGCTAGACCATTCAAATTGTGATGCATCTGTACACTTTAACTTTTCAAAAATCCTTATTTAGTTAATATAAAAATTCTTCCCAGTTTGGTTATATGAACAGATGTTTAAAAATAAATCTGCTACTCATGTCAGCAAAGCATAAAAATTAATTTAAGATTCCTCTACAGCTAACACTGCATTGTTGTAGTTTGAGTGCATCAGTACACTATAAGATTTAATCAACAGGAATCATTTGTCCCTATCTTAGCATCATCATATGCACTCAAATTTGTCCTAAATGGACATTATATAAATATTAAGTATTGAATAGTATGGTATAACCTCCATAGCAGTTTTATTGTACAATGAAACTGTGGAGAATTCATGAGAAAACAAACACACGTAATAACCACAGTAATAAGTTTTAATAAGTAAATATTTCATCCTAAGTATCATAAGACAGTCAGTGCAGTAGCATGTTATAGAATTAAAATAAAATAAAAATATAGAAAAAAGTAAAACATATCTAGAGGAAAAAAAAAATTGCATCAAAATAAAATAACATATATAAAAATTATTTTACACAATTTTGTATGACAATTTCCCATACTTTAGGAATAGCAAGAACATCATTATGGTTTAAGATTTGGTCTGTGAAGTAGGGCTTCAGCACTTTCTTTATATAAAGATTTGTTTATATAAAGATCCATGTAGAAGTCTTCTTTTTCCAATGGATCCTATAGTTTGGGTTTTCAACTCAAGTGATGTGCAAGGCCAGATTTGTGTGGTTTAATAAGACAGATATGGTCTTGATGTTCCAAAATGCATTTATCAACAGATCTACCTGTCTGTCCATAGACAATTTACAGGAGCATGGAACCTCATACATGCCAGATAGCAGAGGTGAGTGTCTTTAGAAGGTAACAAAGTTATAGATCTGGCCGATTGGTTTGTAGGTAATAGGAAGTTTGTATTTCTTCATAATTTTGAAAGATGTTCAGAGATGCCTTTGACATAAGGTATAAGAATCCTACAGACTTGTTCTTGTCTAGGTTGATGTGTGGGGTGACTGATGATTTCAGTTGTTTTAAGATTGTATCCATTTAGTATGGCTGTATTTTTGATTATTTCCAATTCTTGGTTTAGAGATTCTTCAGGAACAGAATCTGTGCGCTCTGGTTACTAATGATGCCAAATTTTTGAGATGGATGATGAGCAGAAGAATTGTGAATGTAGTGACCTGAAAATGTCGGCTTGTGATAGACAGAAGCAGAGATGGAACCATCTTCTTTGGATGTGTAAATCCAGAAAGGAGATACCCTGTGGAGATTCTTTTTCTAGTGTGAATTTGATGTGAGGATGAAGAAAGTTTATTTTACCTAGAAGCAGGTGTAGTTCTTGTTCGGAATGATCGCAGACAGCAAAGACTGTCATGAACATATTGTAGCAAATTTTTGGTTTGGGTTTTAACGTGAAAAAATTTTCTTCAAGGCATTTTAAAAACAGGTTGGCTAAGTTTGGTGATAAAGGAGACCCACTGCTGTTCTTTCCTCTTGCTTGTAAATTTTCTCTTTCCAAGTGAAGTAACCGGACGTAATTTGAATAAATCAACATCAGATGGAAATTTGAGTTAACAAGTCTACAGTTTACTTATGGGGAATATTAGTGAAGAGGGAGACAATGTCAAAGCTAATTAGCATATCAGTTTCCAATAGTTGAATGTCTTATTTTTGCGTGAAACTGTTGAATTTTTAATTGATGAGGCTGAGTGGACTATGAGAGGATGGAGAAGGTTATATAAAAAATTGTGGAATAATTCAAGTGGAAAAGGCCAGTTTCTTGTTACAAGAGGAATCTTTAAGTGGGCTTTTTCATTTGAAAATAAGTTAGCCGATCCCAAACGAAGTTAGCAGGGTTCTCTTCTGGAAACCGGTTTTACCATCCCACATACAGCCAAAATTCAAACCACAGACAAAATACTGTTGGTGGTGGTAGTAGTGGCAATGGATGTTGGATGCCATTGATGGTAGTTGTGTAGGCAGGAGAAAAGTGTGTAGCAATGGAATAGTGCCCTCCTGTGATGAGTCCTTGGAGGTGTCACATAATGTTAATAGTTGTCCTATGCAGCAATCCAACACTGTATTGTTGTAATAGTTAAGTGCATCAGTATGCTACAAGATTTAATCAACAGGAATCATTTGTCCCTATCTGAGGCATCATCATATGCACTATGAAGATAATTCATGTTTGTCCTGAAATGGACATTAATACATCAAGTCTTAAAAATGACATTTCTAAATAGCAAAAAATAAAAATTTAAAAGCAAATTCAAAATATTATTAGTAGTAGACGGCAGTGTAGATGAGGTTTGCTGCAGTTGGTGGATTGAATATGGTTACTCCCTGGAGGAGTCATAATTATTCTTATGTATTACCTCCAGAGAGTCCAAAGACTCAGAGAGGACAGGGCACCAACTCTACAACTAACCACAACTATACCAATGCCATTTACCACTAGTATTTTCACAATCACAAATGCCCATGCCCACAGCAGGGTTCGAACTCGCAGCCTTTTGGAAGGAGAGCAGATACATTGACCACTCAAGTCAACTTTAGGAGGCCTAAGAATAAGAAATCTAAAAACAATTTTAACTGCTGTTAAAATGACATGAAAAGGAGAATGTATTTATAAGGTGAAACTGTGCAGCAAGTGGAAGTTTTTTAATATATATTTATCCTACACGAGATAATTAATAAGATAAAGTTTTTGTTCGTGTTTACATTATGCAGCTCCCAAACCTCAGATAATATAGGGACAAATGTGGTCATTTGTCCACAGATGTCAACTGCATTACAATGTCTTTATTTGCTATAGCCTCTGATATTCTTAGTTTAATTTTTTTAATCAACTATTTGGAGAGATGTTAAATTCGAACACACAAGCAGCTATTTCTGCAGTTGAAGAAATAGCTGCTTGTGTGTTCAAATGATAAGTTTTTTTTCTTATCAGTCACTCCATCCCCGAAATTTTTTTTTTTACAAACATACAAGACTGTAGTCATTCTTTTATGAACTAGAGTTTTGTTCAGATTATTAGCAGCTATCATCTATTTTTCCTGTTATGCTCATTTCATCCAGCCTCTTCAAAGGATGGAAAATATGACAAACAGCCAAACAGGAATCAACCTTTCATTCAATTGATGCGTGCTCTCTCATTGCATTCTCTAGGTGTGTGCTCTTTAGCACAATTGCAATTTTTATTGCTGTTAAGTTCTCTTAAAGATGCTCCTTCAATTTCAAGCAGAATCTCACTTAAAATAAGTGAGAAAATAAAATAAAATTTTAAGCTACTGTTATTCAAATTACATTAATTAGAATACAGTTATACTAGAAAGGAAGGTTCCAGCTTGATTCTGCTCAATACTTAATGGTGACCACTATTTCAAATCATACTTTGGTATCCTGAACAGTCTGAAGGTACCACTATCAGCAATGTTATGAATGTTCTGCTTTAGCATTCAGCTTCTCACATTATTCTGCTTATGAGTACAAAACACTTGAGAGAAAGGAAAGTCATCAAGAAACTAATGTGAAGAGGCTGCTAGAGAAGACATTCAATGAGAAATGCTCAAACATGGCAGTTAATGCATATTATTTGGGTATTCTAAATCATTGGCTACACTGATTAAATTGAACATTAATCTCGAATATACAATAGAGTAATGATTTCATATTGATGAAATTAAAATGAGCATTACCTGTATTTTTTTCCAGCTTGATAAATGACCTAAAATATGAAATAAAAATTAAAAAACTGTATAGTAATAATAAAAAAATTAAAAAGCATGGAAATGTTTGCATCAGTTAGAGCTAAAACACAGCAATCATAGTGATCAGATAAAATTCACATCACACACAAACTAGAATTAATGAAGCACAGCTTTTTTAAAATGTTAAAATAATTAAAAATATAAGTTGAAGAACAAAAGGGCACTGACAAGCAAATAATCATTAGATTTTAGCTAAGGTTCAGAAAAATTTGCAGTTCAGTTAAACATTCATATTTTGCCAAAGAAATAGTTCTTTGATGGAATAATCAGGTGACCTGGACTTGATGTGGGAGATGCTCAAGAACAGAATTCTTAGCCAGATGACACATTAATATTGCATGACAAAACAATGAGGAAGATTAAAGTCAGTGCAACTGTGTCCAAGTGAAATCGCTGCAAGAAGGAAACTGATGGAGTTTGAAATAGGTATTGTGATAGGATGCCATGTTGCAGACCTATCTATTTGGCAAATTGGACCATCCCAGTGAACAATCGATAATTTCATACTGAGATGGATGCAGTCAAATGTAAGTGCTACTTGCAGTTGACTTACAGGTGAGTGCTACCACACTTAAACATGACTGTATGGTGCTACAAAGAATATTAAAAAACACGTCAGCGGCCACATTCACTGCAGTTCTGAGCATTGACTGGAACACAAATCTGCACTAAAACAACATGGTTTCCACAGTAGAAATGCAATATTCTTACTTCATGGCATTTCTACAGAACTGACCACTATCTCTTTCAGCAAAGACAATGCATTGTCATAAGGCTGTTGCTGTAAACATAAAGTTGAAATTAAAAATAAAATATAAATCCTGTCATCAGAAACAAAGAGATACAGCAAGAATAAGTGAAGCAGAAATAGGAAGAAGGTACGGAGAGTTTTTAGAGAAACTAAAAAGCGTGGAAAAAAGGAAAAAAAAATTCGAATTTAAGGGGGAAAGGAGTAACGAAGGTGATAGAAGATGGCTGAAGAAACAGTACAGAACAGAAGTGGATTAGACAGGAAACAGAAGTTAGTACGGGAGAAGAGCATGTTGAAAATGGAGTTGGGAAACCGAAGAATTGAAGCAGATATCGCCACTAGGTAATGAGCATGAGATCAAGTCAAAACTGCATGATCACTCACCATTTGGTGATACAAGTCACCTCACTTAGGATGGCTAAAACGCAAGAGTCCCGGTAATGATATCACTGGAGAAATGATTAAATATGATGGCAAAAGTATGGATACAGAAATGCACCAATGTGACATGGTATGGAAGGGAAAATGCCGGGAGTGGGTGATATCAATATTAGTGACATACAAGAAAGGAAATAAACCAGAATATAAAAATCATAGAACAATTGCTTGGACAGAAAGACTGAGAAGACATTTGGAAGCATACCTTGCAGACGAGCAAGCTAGATTTAAGATAGAAGTGCAATTCAGATTTTGACAATGCAGTTAATAGCAGAGAAAGGTAGGAGTAAAAACAACATACTTGCTTTGTTGATTTTCAGAGGGCATTTGACAGCAACCAGAAAGTGACATTAGCAGTGCTAGAATCCTATGGAATTGACAGAAAACTTATTTCATTGTAGTGAGTGATTTTTTAAAATAGTCTGCCATAAAAATGTATAGATAGAAAATTTTTAAAATCTATAACATTTATTTTTAAGATGTATATAGGCGCACTAATCGAATTTGGGTATCGAAAAAAAAAATGACACATTAATCGGGAGCGCACTAATCAAGGTATTACTGTATTATTTATAAATATATTTATGTTATTAAAAATACTATATTTATATTAAACAGTCATATTAAAAGATGTTTATAAAAGAATGCAGTGACAGCAGTTAGAATAGGTGAGGATTTGGGAAAATGATTTAAAACAAGTAGAGATACTAGACAGGGAGACCCAATATCACCAAGCATTCTTCATCCCACATTTAGAAAGAGCAATGGACAAAATGAAGAAAAGATGCAAAAGGAATATCAGTACATGGGATGAGAATTAACAATGTAATATCTGCAGATGACATTGTTATTATTGAAAAAGAAGATGAAAGAGAACTACAAAAAACACTGGAACTGTTAAATGAGAAAAAGAGATTTGGACTTATGAACTTGGAAAAAAACAAAGACAATGGTAATTGGTGAGAACATGATACAAGTGGATGGAATTGATATAGAAAATGTAGGAACAATTTACAAAGTAAAATGACATGACTTGGACTGCAAAAATTAAAGATCAAGTTTGTAAAAGGAAAAAAAATCTGAATGCCATGGATAACATCTGGAAGAGTAAAGCAATTAGAACTCGCATACTAGAAACATGTATCTTTAGCAGTGTGCTACATGGAACTGAAATGTGGGTAATAAGTAATGAGAAACTTTTGGCATTTGTAAGAACTTGTTACAGGAAGATTCTAATAGGATGGGTACAGAAAATCAAATGAAGAGCTCTATCAGAAGATAGAACCAAAAGGAGGGGATTTAATGCAGAAAATTATACAACAGAAGCTGCAATTATTTGGACATCTGCAGAATGATTAAGGATCAGAAGATAAAGATATTCATGTTTGTTATTATATAGACCGTGTCAAAACAGAAAGAGGTAGACCATACAGAAAATGGATAGAAACATAAAGGCCTGGTGGAAAGGGGTTACGGAAACTGACATTGCACACTGGACAAAAGAAAGGTGGAAGAATATAGCAAAGGAGGCATCAGAAACCAATAGGGTGTTGCCCATGGTTCATGATGACGATGCTGCAGTAACTGCACGATTTGTAAACATGAATGTCACACTTCACTGGCCTCAACAGAGCCCTATTGAACATTTGTGGGTGTGGAATGAAATGGATTGTCTGTCCCCAAACAGTCCAGGACCTCATTACATGCCTGCAGGAAGAATGGTTCAAAATTATCAGGAAACTGAAAGTATGCCCTGTATGACTGCTGCAATCATTACAGCAAAATGAGGTCATACATCTTATTAAGGTGGGTACCATGGTTGTTTGTTTCTCTAATATGGTTCCAATGACTTCTTTTCAAGCAGTGCACATGTCTGAAAGTCTTCCCAGTCTTTTTTTTTTTTTTTTTGAAAAATAACTAACAGAATCAAATGGCATTTAAAGTGAATTAACATATAATGCACTCAGGCAAAAGAAATGTGCTGCTCCATTAGTACAACACAGGTTTAGAAAGTGAGTGTAGTAAGAAAGAAATCAGATGAGCAGACCAAAATAAAGAGAAACTTAAAAGTAGAATAATTTTGGCAAATCTGGAATAGTAAAAAGCAGTGTAATTTATGTAGCCTAATTAAATCATGTCATAGCTTGAAAGATGATAGTCCAAATGCAGACATCAGTATTTCCAAAATGGTTGTCTAGAAAAAATAGCAGTGGATAAAAAAAAAAAAACATGGAGAGAACAAGACTGAGGCCATCTTAGCATTTGCTCCAATTTTGTTATCCAAATGGATTGGTATAAGCACATAATGGATGGCAGGTTACTGCATAAATTCTGATTGTCAGAATGTATAGGTATCTAAAAAAGATGTAGAAAAGTCAAAAAATGTAGGTGGAGTTGAAGTACAACAACTATTTAATATTTGTACATTAATGTGAGTGGTTTCAAGTGCATACACAATTAAGTGATGATGCAGAGCTGATACAGTATCCCTTTTGGATGATTTCAATAGTATGGTTAATAAAAGGAAAACAGATGCTAGTGAATACTATGAACAGCAAGATTTTGAAATGGGGAAACTGCACATTCATCAAGTAGGACCAGACCGCTTGTAGCCTTTCTAGGAGTGCAAAGGATGAGGAGAAAACCCAAAAATTTAAGATATTAAGAAGGAAGCTTTATTTTTTATTAATTTATGAAAGCAATGGATCCATCTTACTCTCGACTAAGCACAGACATTACCTGAATTGTTAGAATAGGCAACTAAGGCTTCATGCCAGTATGTCTGAATTAAGTGTGCTTTCCAAAACTATCAAATCTCACGAACACACATTTTCAGGAGAGTAAAATCCTAGTACTTCCATGAAACTACTAATTAAAAATAAATTTTAAAAAATGCCCGAATTTATATATATAACGGAAATTTATTCCAACACTCCAAAATGTTAGGGGGGGGGGATAGTTTATAAAGAACTTAAAAAAAATTCACTATAGCAACTAATGCAACCTGATAAAGAATTGCAAAAACTGAGAATATATATATATTTGAATAGATATATTGACTTGGGATATTAAATATTTAAGTCAAGAACAGTCAAATCAATCAAAGTTGGAAGTTAATCTCAATTTAGGGCCAGTGTATTGTTAATTGTTCTAGTGCAAGTTTGCCTGTGTTGCAGAATGACTTTACTGGTCAAAAATTTTGTAATCACCGTATGATAGTGGTTAACGCAAAAGTAAACTCATTCTATTCAGAATAGATTTTTGATATAGGGAATAGAAGAGTGCTTCTTTTATAGGGAATAGAATATCTGGATAAAAGAGTGCAAAATTGAAAATAGCTGGAAAGATCAGAAATACAGAATCGAATTAAATTCTGAATGCGTTATTTTACTACATGTAGATAATCCGATTATTGTAATTTGGAACCTTTGTAATGCATGGAAGACAGATATGCATCCTTCCTTTAGAAAGGCATGGTTAGCAAGAAATTACAGAACTAGACAAAGAAAGAAAGAAATACTACAGGCTATATAAGATAACCTTATAAAACAACAAAAATTAGAGGATTAAGAACAAACCCGAAATGAAATAATGAAATGAAAAGATTAACAAAATGAGATGGTACAAAACAGAATATTTTCTTCTCTACATACATTATATATAATATTACATATACGCATACTTTTTCTCTATATACAAGTTATATCATATTAAGCAATGTGATAATTATGAACTCATATTATGAAAAAAAAAGAGAAACAGTGCAACCAAGATAGAAAGGAATGATGCACGTGTTCACCTAAAGGATATAATTATCTGCATGCATCGAAATGCAAATAATTCAGAATCGATATATATAAGAACGTATTAAAACATACAAACTAATAATAATAAAAATAATAATATATATTATTTATTATTAATATTAAAATTAAAAACCTAGTCTAATAATACGTAGATACATACACAAATACCGATCATGGAGGTGCATGACCGTTACCAAACGCAACCTACCCGAAAAACAAATGAGAACATATATTCACACTAAACCACTTTTACGTGCGTTTCATGAAATACTCTCGACCACCACCAATCTTTCGTTAATATAAATAACGCCGTATTTCAGCCACCTGTAGCAATCCTCTTATTGACTGCCAACACACCCAATATTGCAGTCAGTAACAGAAAAACCAAGTTCCTAAAGAAGAGAACAGAAGGAAATATTAGGCTAAATTATCACAGTCATGAAACTTCATTCCTAGCTCTATACACTGACATAGTGAAAAAAAGAAAGTAGCCCTTGGAGGTAAACGAGTTTGACATGCCTCTTCTAATGCCTTTTATTCACCAAATGGAGTAGGCAGAGCTGCTTTAGCACCAACTCCCCTTTTGAAGGTGGTATCTACTGTTCATCATTCAGCTTTCATTAAGAATGAGCTCAATGAAACAAGGCTGTTTAGCTATTTAGTAAGAGAATACCACAGCAATTTAAGCCATATTGGCCCCAAATCGGAACACTTTTATTATGGTCTGTTACATAAATTCCGATATATCACACATAATTAAAAATGTTTGTTAGTGTTTCTTTTTTTGCAGCTCAAGCATAATGGTATCAACCCCATCTATCACCTACTTCCACCACGACTGGTATTCTATGTCTGTAAATTGCGTGTGTTCTGAAGGGCCGATTTGCCTGTATGCGGGATGAAAAAACCGAGTTTCCGGGAGAAAATTTTAAATTTAATTTTAAAAATTAAAAATTTTAATGAATGCTGATGGTAGGGAGGTAACTGAATCAGTTGAGTTACTGAGTGAGCACTTTCCAAGAATATATCATCCAGGTGGTGACATTGCAGAAATGAATGTGCCAATAGATTATACGGGAATTGTGGTGAATGAAGTGGAGGTGAGTAGTCTATTGCATGACCTCAATGTCAATACATCTGTGGGATTGGATGGTATACCAGCTCGTGTCGTACGAGAAGTGGCTAAAGAATTGTCAGTACCCTTGACCATTTTGTTTAATTTGAGTCTCGGGTCTGGGTTAGTTCCGAGGGGGGGGAAAATAGTTTCACTGCATAAAGGAGGTTACAAGACTGCTGTTGTAAATTACAAACCGATTAGCATATCAGGAACCGTTGTCAAGGTCTTGGAGAAACTAGTCAAGAGAAGAATACAGGATTGGATAGATGAAAATGGGATATTGTATGGGAGACAACATAGTTTTGTGAAGGGTAGATCATGCCTCAGTAACTTGCTCACATTTTATAACACAGTGACGGCTGAACTGGATAAGGATAATGGGTTTACAGCGATTCTACTGGACCTTGCCAAGGCCTTTGACAGAATACCACATGGAACTCTAATCAGTAAACTGAAGCAGATGGGGATGGATATAGGGTTGGTGAGATGGATAGGAGGGTGGTTGATGGAGAGATACCAGAGAGTGGTTTATTCAGGAGTGGAGTCAAAAAGACGTCTTGTGACTAGTGGTGTGCTGCAGGGCTCTGTTCTTGGACCACTACTTTTCAATTTGTTCATCAATGATATAGGAAAGGATCTGAGAGGAAGTGTTCACTTGTTTGCTGATGATGCAAAGTTGGGTAGAGCAATTGTGAGTTCACAGGATGTCATAATTTTACAGGATGATTTGGATAGTTTGGAGGCCTGGGCTAAGGAAAATGGATGTCAATTTAATGTGGCAAAGTGGAAGGTTATGCATTTTGGGATGAAAAGAATAGCAGCAGTATATCACATTGGTGGAACTGTACTCCAGGAGATTGATGAGGCCAGGGATTTGGGAGTGTTGGTGGATCTGGAATTGAAGTTTAGGGGGAACATTGCAAAAGTGGCTAAATCAGCTCATCAATTCACTTGGCTTCTGAAAAATACTTTAACAAGGAGAGACAAACAAGTTATTGTTCCTCTGTATCGAGCCTTGATAAGACCCCATCTAGACTACTGTGCCCAGATATGGGCGCCAGGGTTTCTTCTTGATGGGGAGGAGGTGGAGAGGATCCAGAGACGAGTGACCAAGATGATAGCAGGTCTGTGGAATGAACCTTATTAGAACAGGTTGAAGATTTGTGGGTTGCAAAAATTGGTCGATAGGCTGAAAAGGGGTGATATGATTGAGACAGTCAAATTACTGAAGGGTTTCTATAAGATTAATCCAGAAGATATTTTTGAGAATTGGACTGGTGGTAGGAGGACTAGGGGGCCATACATGGAAGCTGGGCAAGAATGTGGTTAGCAGCGGTGTTAGAGCTAGGTTTTTTACTTGGAGAGTGGTGAATGAGTGGAATAAGTTGCCAGAGTCTGTTATGGGTGCTACACGACTGTGAATGAGTTCAAGGCGAGGTATGATAGATACTGTGTGAATATCGAATAGCTGTTCTTGACATGATGTTAGGGCCTCCCTCGATGAGTCTGTCGACTCCTTGGAGTTGCCCAGAATAATAATAATAATAATAATAATAATAATAATAATAATAATATACTACAAGCAAATAAATAACTGTACACGGCAAAATGATTTCAAGGAATGACGATGGTAATGAGGTCACTGAATCAGTCGATATAGTGGAGTTACTGACCTAGCACTTTGCAAAAGTATGTCATCCAGGTGGTGACATTGAAAAAAATGAAGGAACCATTAGTTTTTACGGGAATTGTGATGAATGAAGTGGAGGTGAATAGTCTATTGCAGAACCTTAATGTGAATACATCTGTGGGAGTGGATGGTATACCGGCACGGGTCTTGCTTGAATGGCTAAAGAATTATCAGTGCCCTTGACCATGTTGTTTAATCTCAGTCTTGGGTCTGGTTTAGTCCTGAAGGTGTGGAGAGAGGGGAAAATAGTTCCACTTCATAAGGGAGGATCCAAGACTACGGTTGCAAATTACCGACCGATCGGCATATCAGGAGTCGTTATGAAGGTTGTCAAGTGGCGAAAACGTACCCCAAATATATTGGCGGATGCAAAGGCTATAGTGGAAATGTGGTTGTACCAAAAAAGATTGAGGGTCCAGTCCAATCCAAGAAGACAAATATGATCGTGTTTGGATATCTCAGCTTACATCCCTCTCCCTTTCTGAAGTTAAGGAGGAGATATGTGAGCCCTTTCTTCAGAGAGATCACATAGAGTTGAGTTTTGGTGGCATGGAAGTTTACAAGATTGTTCTTACCCCACTGGAATATAGCTAGGAGATGTGAATTCAGGTTCCTTCTCGTGGTAGAACTTGAGAATTCTAATATTTGAGCAGTACATAATTTGTCAAATGAAAAGGAGTAATGGAGCTGTATTCTGTCATTGTCAAAGCTATTGATAGGATTGGAAGTCTGGGAGAGCAGATGATTTATACACAAGAAGAAGATCACCACTTTCTCACTGCCAGTGAGAAAGTGGTGATCCAGTTGCAGAGTTAGGTAGCAGACTATAGGATAGCCGTTTGTTAAGTAACCCTTGTGCCAAACCCGATAAAATGTCTATAGAATGTCGACGACTTCCACGTAAGTTTCTCCAAATTTCTACATGGTTGAATCTGGAGGTGGATGGTAAAAGCAAGATCAGCTGTAGGTCGTAAGTGTTGGAATCTATATTGTTGGTTATTGATTAATTGGTATGTCTCTAGGTGGTTCAAGAGTGGTTGTTGATAAATGTCTCTCCATAATTCTAGAGAGAACAGAAGTGAGAGCAGTGAGACGGTATTTCGTCTCACTTTGGGATGGGCTGGATGTGGACCTGTTTCCATGTTGTAGGGTAGATGACATTGAATAGGATCGATTTCAGAAGCGATACAAGATTGGTGGTAATTCTGGGGTGCAATTTTTAATAGAATAGGTGGGATACCATCAGGACTATATGCCTTGCTTTTAATCAGATTATTAAGGATTGTTAGAATATCTTTTTGTCAGAAGACAATGGGGGACATAAAGAGGACCATTCTAGGTGGAGTGGAGGGAACTTTGCCCAGGTCATCAACGAGCAGAAAATTCTATATACAATCAGTATCTTGAGATGCTGATGAGGTTACCTAAGTGATCTTAATATTCTAATTTTTCACAGGTGTGAGTGTTATTTTATGAAGTCCTGTTGTTTCGATATCCCAGCTATATTAACAGTAATGTTGTCGATTACAGTAAAGCGAATGTCTGCATACCTTGTGTTCTTTATTCAAAATCACTGGGTGAATTTGTACAGTGTTATTGTTTTGAAACTTATGAAACGTTATGGCGTTTGAACAAAGAAAGACCATTTCAAGTTCGAATCTAATCACCGTCTACAAGCAGAGAGACTTGTTCTAAGCCAGTCTTGGATAAGACCATGTTTAGGACTTCTTAAAATTTGTTCTGTCTTCAATATCATACCGTTTCTAGAGACAAACTGAATTAAGTAAAATTATCCGTGTCAGAAATCAACTTAACTAAGTTGATTTCTGATACGAGCCTGAAGGGTTTTTTCTCTCGCGAAAACTCGAGAGAATTGATCGTAGAACTTATACTATTTCAGTCAATAGTAGTCCGCGCAGTTAGCCCAGTGGCTTTTTGCTTCGCAACCATATGCCTGGGGAAGGAGTGTCCTAGGTTCGCTTCCCGTCGACGACGCGAGGAACTTAAGGATCTTCCTCAGCCATAGCCGAGTTAGCTGGTCGTGGGTGTGGACAGCAGGGTTTTTTCTGCCAGTTTATCTGGAGTTTTTCATCCTGCAAGCAAGAAAACCGGCCTTGTGAACACACACGGAATATAGCCAGGAATACTGACCCAGCCACAGTCCTGATTCGTCAGCCTGCGCCGGTTTCGGAGCCCGCATAAAATTTGGGGAACCTAGATGGTGCCATAACCCCCCCCCCCCGTAAAAAGGGGGACTCACGGCTACTGTACGATCACACGGTAAGGAAGGAATTCAATAGTATACAGTGTTAGGGACTACGAGAGAGCAGAAATTGTATGCTGTGCTCTCTCCTCAAGATGCTAATTAAAATGATTGATAGTCTTGCAGCAGCTACTGTATTTCTAATTGACTCAGACTACAGATGCCCTTTAGGGAATAAAATGTGTTTGTAGATTTATTTCATTTGCTTCATTACTAACCACAAGATCTATTCCTATAGATATCATAAATCTTTCAAAAATATTGTTTAGAAGCCACTTTTTTCCCCAATTCAAAAGTGAGTACATGAGAAAAAGAAAGGCCTAGCCATAGATTGGCCATTTCACTTCGGTCTTTCGGAATGACCAGTGAAAAATGACATTTTAAGTGAAACATATGGCTACACGATGTCCGTGATATTTTCCTCATATGTCCAGGCATCAAGAAAATAATGAATTCAACATTCCTCTAAACACCACATGACTCGATGAAAATTTTACCTCTCATGGAAAGAGGCCATTAACATATTCAGTGAACGATGGTGAAAATTTAATGGACGTCGAATTTTAAAACATTAAGAAAAACATTATATAATTTTTGTTAAAGATACCAAGTAATTTTATTTTCTTGGTTTTGATCATTTTTCCCAAGTAAGCAAACAGACAAGTAAGTCAAGTTTGCGCCTGAACGTGGTTCAAGACTAATGGTGGTGGTGCAACACCAAGGCAACTCGTGGTAAAGATGGTTAAGTTCTGATCACTTTCCTTAGTATTTCCATAAATGTAAAACACATCTTCTAGGAGATGTATGATGTTATACATTATAGGTGGGGTTCAATACCCAGACCGGTTTCACCCTTTATTGAGGTCTCATCAGTGAGTAGGTAGACCCTGAAATGCCAAGGTTTAAGCAATACAGAGCTTATCAATTTTACCAATGCAAGTTGCCACAAGGTGCTTTGACCTAATTTAACATATATTATACCCAAGGTATAATATATGTTTTAATATAACTTTTCACATCTTTCTCTCTCCCGGAGATTCTTAATAATAAGGTCAAAGCACCTTATGGCAACTTGCATAGGTAAAATTGATAAGTTCTGTATTACTTAAACCTTGGCATTTCAGGGTCTGCCTACTCACTGACGAGACTTCAATAAAGGTTGAAACCGGTCTGGGTTGTGACCCCCAACCATAATGTATAACATCATACATCTCCTAGGAGATGCGTTTTACATTTATGGAAAATACTAAGGAAAGTGATCAGAACTTAACCATCTTTACCATGAGTTGCCTTGGTGTTGCACCACAACCATTAGTCTTGAACCACGTGCAGGCGCAAACTTGACTTACTTGTCTGTTTGCTCACTTTGGAAAAAGGATTAAAACCAAGGTTATAAAATTACTTGGTATCTTTAACATATATTATACCCAAGGTGAAAACTTTTTACATTATATAATTTTATCCTGTTTTGAAGACCTGGAATGAAAACAATGAGGATTGATCACATTTGTCCGTTGTCTTGCGTCGTTCGGAATCGGAATTCGCTGAGATAAAATTTTCAGAAAGCATTTGATCATTTGTTAACTTTCGTTTGCATAAAAAAAAGTATCATTTAAAATAGTATCTCCTGTTCCAGAAATCGCCAAAAACCAAAATAGGTAGCTTTGTCAGCATATTTTTACATCCAAACAGGTTCTCAACAAGCCTATTGATAAATTTATGTGCGAACCTGTTCATTTGAAAAAGAAAGTGAATGATTTAATTCTTCGCCATTCACTAAGAAATGTGCAGAGTGTTCCTTCGTTTGAAGAAAAAAAATTATACTGCATAAATTTGTCGTGATTGGTCTGATAATGTGCTTACCTGGTAGTGATACATTTATTGATAAAATATTCTCAAAATTATGAGACATGAACTACTATAGCAGTAAAAACGAATAGTTGCTTATTTTGCGAGGAACTGTGAGAAACTGACAAGAAATCCTGAATAATGAAAATATAATTTCTTCAGAAAAATATCAACCTCTTCTTAATTAATACACCTAGATAAGTGACTTAGAATGCGTTTTTGTAAATGCCATACGTATTGAAAATATGTTTGTATCAAACGTTTTATCTCTACCTTTGCAAACAAACCTTTCCCAACTCACCAAACACTAAAACTTGGCCACTTTAGTTAGGATATTTGTTACATAAAACAAATATCCCTGGATATTACAGGTAGTAGATTGTATATCCTGCTTTCGATTTACTTCTCAATTTCCCATTTAAATACTTGCCTAGATTGATTATCATGCTCGATTACGTATACTCTGCATTAGCTGAATAGAATTTAATTAAATTTGGGATTTCTAATGAACAAAAGAAAATTGCTTTTGACAAATTAATTTGAACTGATACTAGAAATTACCCATCAGATAAATGGAATTTAATGAAATTTGTTAGAAACAATGATTTTCTAACGATTTTGTTAGAAACAATGCACCTTTATTGGCAAAATGAATGGAACTAATATTACTCAAGTCCCTATTGGATAGATGGCATGTTTAGGACTTCTTAAAATCTGTTCTGTCTTCAAAATTATACCGTTTCTAGAGACAAACTGAATTAAGTAAAATTATATCTTTCAAGTATGTAAACTAAAACTGATTGCTGTTTAACAAAATGAGATCAAATTTTAACACCGACGTGCGATTTTTACAGAAATATTGATTCTGTTGAGAGTCCTTTAAATAGCTCAACTTTGCTGCAGACATCACGATAGTTTAACGAAAACAACACTTTTTTTTCCCCACAGGGAATAAACGAGGCCATTTCAGCTTTATGGTGGAGATTAATGGGAGTCAATCTCCACTGTCAACCGATCAGAGACAGCTAACCCAGACTGTAAGGTATTTTAAACGGCATCGGGTGAAGACAGTACAGCACACACTCTGCATCTCACGCTGCCTAAGTATAACACAGCATATTATCCGAAATAGTGTCGATTATGAGGTTGATTTTTTAGTCACGGTGTTTCCTATGTTTCTGGGAGAAAAAGCGCTTGCCCTTGCCAGAGATCGACTAACTGAAAACCCTGTCAAACAAAGGGTTAGGAAAAATTCCTCCAATCGATAACTAAAATCGAACTTCGAAAACCTCTTTCTTCGGGAGGCCTAGCACTACGGATGCGATTGTCATTTTGGCATAGCTACACAAGCCTTTACAATGAAAACGCGACAATCAAAAATATAGCTTTGAATGATTTCAACTTATCTTATATAAACACTTGTTTCCGAACCTGTTTCATAAGATTTTTCCTTATTCTTCAATTTATAAAATCTGATTTATAAAAAATCAGAAATTATTTTTCATACAAGTTCAATTGCTGCTCTAAGCAAAAGAGTTCAATGCAGTAATTTCTATTGTTATAGTTCAAAGTTGATAGATTAAAAAAAAAAATTAATTTCATTTTTATTGGTAAAACAGTATAAAACTCGATTTTTTTAAAACTATAATTGGGCCTGCTTTTTCTATTTAAAAATAATTCTATATGAAGAATATTTTCTTTCCCTTGCTTGATTAAAGTTTCTGAAGTTTGGAATTTAGGATCACTATTTATAAATGATGTTTCAAAAGGACTATTTTAATGACAAAATTTAGGCAAAACAAAATTATATGTGTAGTATACTGTCGTCAGAAAGGGCTATGGTTCAATTGCGCTGACAATAAATCATATGACTATACAAAAATCAGATTATGAAACTAACCTGCTTATAAGCTTGTTATTCTTCTATTTTTTAATGGTTTGGTTTTTAATCTGAATTCCTTATTATTAATGTATAATACAGTCGAATTTCAGATGTTCTTTCAATAAGAGAATTTTGATATGGAATGATCTAGAAATATAATCATATTATAACTGACCTTCGACATTGCTTTCTGCATTTAATAAAGACTAATCCATGAAATGAAATCCATGAAAGCTTCATTTGAAAATATCGGCAGGATTCTTCCCTTATGTCTAGGGAGTAGTTAGGTACACTGATAGCATAGTTTTAATTGGGTTAATTGGATTTTTTATTTAGTCGCCTTATCTAAAAGATTAAATCCATCCTCCTTGTCATGTGTTTCACTCCAAGGTAATTTTAATGGAAAGTTTTAATTTTTCCATTAATCAAAAAGTAATTAAATTCATCCCCCCATCGAACCTGTCTGGACTTGTTTTCGTGGCTGGTCGTTTTGAGGTTATCAGACGGTTGCGTTTATATCACGTGACAGCATACCTGACTTGTCTTGTGGTTGTCTGCAGTTAGGTCACATGGTAGTTCCCTGTCATGTATTTCTCTCCAATGGGGAGAGAACTATGTGACTGTGTGTGTGTGTGTGTGTGTGTGTGTGTGTGTGTGTGTGTGTGTGTGTGTGTGTGTGTGTGTGTGTGTGTGTGTGTGTGTGTGTGTGTGTGTGTGTGTGTGTGTGTGTGTGTGTGTGTGTGTGTGTGTGTGTGTGTGTGTGTGTGTGTGTGTGTGTGTGTGTGTGTGTGTGTTTTATAAATAAGAACCTCTGTCTAGTTCTTGAATTGTTTCTTGAAATCATCTAAATATGTCTAAAGCTAGTGCTAAGTACTTTCTTACTAACGGAGTATGTCTGTGTTTATCTATGTCAGGGTTAGATCCTGAAATATGTCTTGAATCCCGTTCAGCTACAATAGTTTTTGCTGGTTCTGATGTATGGGATGTGTTGAGATTCCAGCTTCCACAAATCAAACGATGCCCGCAGGAAAATGGAGGATGGGAATTTTCTCTTCCCTCCTGCACTGTGAGAGCGGAAGGAATTCTTGTTCGTTCTATTAATGGCGATAGAGTGATACAGTGTGATCAGATGTAATATTGAATTGATTGATTGAATCATGCAAGTAGTATTTCCCAGCATCTTGATGTTTAAAAGCAAATGCTAACGTGTTTCGTCTTATGTCAGAGGCTCTTGCATACAGTTTCAAGGATGTTTTTATAAAGATGGGTTTGGAATCTTCTTCTCTGATGGATGGACAGTTTATGGAAGTGTTATCCTCTTTTATGAAACGCTATTCTCCGTTTTCGATGATAGAGGAATTAATTGTTGTGTAGTAAAGAAGATGTGGAATGTACTTTACAGATGTATAAGTGTCTTTTATGTAATGATTTCCCAACACAGCTATTTTCGTTCATTATTATCTTTCATGTAAATATTTGCTTAATAAAAAATGTATTTAACCTGAACCACTGCTTGTCTATGTTTATTTTATGTTGAGATGTCTACGAATGGTGATCTAAGTAAACGATATTATGATTTGTCGAATCCGGAAGTGTTTGGAAGCATATCATGTTTGCAAAGAACTTCTGGGCATAATATCAGAGATGTAAAACGATGGTTACAAGAGCAACCTACCTATACATTACATAAACAAGTAAAACGTAGATTTAGACGATTGAAAACAAAAATAGCTGGAATTGCTCATCAGTGTCAATGTGATTTGATCGATTTAAGTGCTATTACTAGATTTCATAATGGTTTTAAATAATGATTGATGTATTTTCTCGTGAAGCTTGGGTTCATCCTCTCAAAACAAAAGGAGGTTTAGAGGTATCGAGAGCTATGCAGAAGTTGTTACTGGATGCAAAGATCCTACACAGAAATAGGTTGACAGAGGAAAAGAATTTTGGAATATACATGTGCGTACTACTTTACTTGAAAAATGGGGGATATATTTTTTCTTTTCTGAAGATGACACCAAAGCATCGATAGTAGAAAGATTTTCACCGTACTTTACGAGGTCACATGTGGCGTTATTTCACTCATAAAAATACACACACTTATGTTGATGTGTTACCTGAACTTTTAAGAGGATATAATTTATCTAAACATAGATCTATCGGGATGGCGCCTGAAGAAGTGAATCACAGGAACAAGACTAAAGTATAAGAATGATTATATGGTCAGAATGAAGAAAAGAATCCTGTAATGTTTAAGAAAGGTGACATTGCGTATATCCCGACAAAAAAATCTTTTTGTCAAAGAATCCACACCTTCGTGGACCAAGGAAATGTTTATCATCAAGAGCATTCTTTTTATCAGTCCGGTCACCTATCGACTCGAATGTAAAAGAAATTTCTGGTCGTTTTTATGCGATGAAATGCAAAAGATAGCCAGACCTGAATTTTACGTTGTTGACAAAGTGTTGAAACGAAGAATTAGAAGTGGTATTCCGGAGTTGTTAGTGAAATGGTGATCTTATCCAGACCCAAGTTGGGTTCGTGCAAGCGAAGTATCCTGTTTATAACAGCGCTGTGGGGTATTATTATGATTCTTTATGTTTTTTCTCCTATAAAGAAGGTCGTTCTCCCGGAGGGTGATAACTGTATAATTCCAAATCGAGATGGTACAGGTCAGAGTGTACGTTGTTCGGTAATTGGTATATGTGTGTGTGTGTTTGGAAGATATGGTAACGCTTCATTTAGTGATATAGTTGTAACCTGGATGAGTATAAATCGATTCTCACCTAAACAGAAGCAAGTATACAAAAGTGTTAAATTCATGCTACCACCTGAAATTTTTGCTATACCGTAAATTCGTGCTAGGACCTGACATTTTCACCATACCTTCCAAGGACAGATATGGCTGCTGGTTATTCGATACTGCAAACTTTCGAAGACGAGTATCTGCTCTCGAGAAACAGTTGGGAATATCGTCTCGTGGCATATCTGACTTCAGATCCGAAGTACCTGGAAAAGCAGGGGGTGTACATACAACTCTGTGTACTCCGTGAATACCGACAGAGATACCTAACCTAGACACCCTAGGCGGGTTTACACAAGTGACTGTTCTAGAAACGCGACCGCGAAATACAGGATTTGTGAATGAATCCTTATTAGATGTTGTACGCTTGCTGTGTATCCTCATTTTAAGCGGCACGCAGAGAGATGCATTCGTTGCAGTGATGGGGATGTGACTGTTCATTTAGCACTTCTATCACGTGTAAAACTTGTAGACGTACTGGAAGCTTGGAGCAGTCATATCAAACCGTTTTTAACAGAGAGCAAAAAGGTTTGTGCTTCACTCTACAGTTTGTCGAAGCATGGTTAACAGATTACAAGAATATTCATCTGTTGGAAAAGGTTTTACTATCAGAGTATTCTACTGTATATAATGGAATATCTAATCTTGTCTAGTAGAGTTTCTATGGATATATTCCCAGAGAACAAAATAGGAAATTATTCTGTAAGACTACCACATACTGTTGATCTCGGCCCAGGTGAATGGATGATGGGTTTAGCTGAATTTCAAATCCCTGCTGTTTTTGATAATATATATGAGTCTGTCAATAAATTTGAAATTGCACACGAAACTAAGGATGAATACCAGATTATCGGCTGTTCAATTGGTATGTATCCTACAGTGAGGAAAACAGACCAGCAGGCAAGACAGCTGAACAAGGCTGTACCTGATGATTATAAACCCTATGTGATGTTTACTGCGGATGATAAAAAAGAAAGGGAAGATCGAATGTTGTTATACATATCCTACATGGTTATCAGATCAAACCTTCCTCGGATCTAGCTCATTTATTGGGTGATCCTTCAATCCCTTCTGGAGAGGCTTACATCGGTTGCAAAGGACTATGAACAATAGCGATGCCAAGTGCTATAATTTAAAAGTACACATTTGAGGTGAGAGAGACACTTTCATTCGCGAGATGACGAGTCTTAAATTTTGAAAGCTTGTGCTTAAATAACGTCCTTTTCAGCAAATTTAGTCAAACATCAAAAATACCACAGATTTCTTCTATACCAGCAGCTGAAATTAATGATTTGTGTTGTTTATTAGAATTACATGAAGCAAGAGCCATCGACAACCTCTGTCTGTTAGGTTTCATCCTGAATAAATGACACTTTTTCAATCATTTTCTTGGGATATAAACCACGGTTTCTCCTTCTTTGGGAAAATTGTTTGAGTGCAATCGCAAATATTCTATACATGTTTGCTTGGAATCGATTAGGAGATATGCATGTGGTTTTGATGAAATAGCATCTTTGTAAGCTTGCACTAATATACAAGGACAATCGGGATAAATGTGTCGTGAAAGGTAAAAAATCTGAAACTTATCTCTTAGGTTGGATAGAAGAAATATGTATGAAGCATTCAAACGTATCGTTCTTGCTTGTTTCTCCTTAGGAAACAAATTCTGAGTAATCAGTAAAATGGTGAGATTACGATGATGGCTTCCTTTTGTAAACAAATCTGTTATTGTTGGACACATATTGAGGACGCATTTACTTCGGAGAACATATCACCAATAATTAAGAGGTTTTTCACTTCTAGAGAAAATTCGATTGTCCTGCAGACCACTTTAATCTTCCATATGAGGAATTTTTCTCCTCATTAAGATCTTCAGAGTATTAAAAAAACTATTCTCGGCATGTTTAGAGTGATGATTGTATTTCGATTTTGCAATAGTGAAGCAACCAGAGTTGATTTCCCGCTTCGGGTTGGTCTGCAGACGATTACTGTTGCCAGGTATGTTAACCTCATCATCCGTATGGGTAAGTGATCTGAGTAATAGATTCGATGTAACGTTTGTCATATGAATAACTGAATTTCTTCACTGAATCTTTATTTAATAATTTCGAACTATATTTATCTCAGACTATCTGGTCTTTAACAGGAATGGAAACTATTTTTTTCTTCTAAAACTGTTTTCATGAAGTTAAAAGTAATGATATTGGCTGCGTGTCCTCTCTGGCTAAAGCCTTTTGATTTGATTATGGTGTTTCTATATCGTAAACATAGTGCATAATTTTTAGGAGCCACATAATGCATTATTCCACCGGTTTTTCAGATTGATTTTGCCCACTAACTGACCCAAATGGCTGCCTAAAGTAGGGATTTATTCTCTTTCTTTTACAGTGAAAAGAATAGAATCTGAATCAAAATAAAAAACATGCTTTTGCAATTTCTGGAGTTTTTCGAGTAAACAAAGTCTACCATATGAAATAGCAAATGAATCTATCGCACAGCTCCCATTAACATTAGAAATTATGCACTCTGATATAGACAATGAAACATCCATAATGTTTCCGGTGACACAAACCGAATGTCTTCTACTGATTGTGATGTATCAGTCACCAATTGCAGAAGAGTTTCATAATTATCAACAAATTCCACCTTTGTGTGCTCACTCGACTGACAAAACTTTCCCCACCGCTGGTTCAAGAGGGCCTTTCCTATAGCTCTTAAAGCAGGATTAAATTGCACGCCATCAACAGACAAGCTTGTGTTTCATGTTTCCTGAATTCCTCCAGGTATCTCTGTTTCTCTTCAGAGGTCTGCATGTGCGAAGGAAACCCACTATTTGGGTCTTTCATGGCAAGAAAACGATCGAAGTAACCTTCAAATAATTCCCTTAGATCAAATGTTTTGGTGTAATGCCAAATTTCATAAATCTTTAACAGTTGATATCCATATTTCATGCTGCATAAAGCCCTACAGAAGTCCAAATACTAGTGATTGCTCGAAAATTGTCAGTATGTTCACATATTAAACTCCGAATCTATTTGGCACAGGGGAAAGACAAGCTTGGCATGCATCCTTAAGAGTAGGACAGAGTGGAATAGATTACCAGGGGCGAGCACTTTT
Source organism: Typopeltis vanoorti (assembly GCF_054136105.1). NCBI lineage: Eukaryota > Metazoa > Arthropoda > Arachnida > Uropygi > Thelyphonidae > Typopeltis > Typopeltis vanoorti. The sequence continues at coordinate 156,348,897 of NC_143551.1, forward strand.
ACTCGTATGATTCCAAAATAATGATCAATTTCATAAGAAAAGTTTCTGTTATTATTTGAGGATGTTTCTTCTGATATCTCATTTTTTATTGACGAAAGGATAGAGCGTTGAAATCGACATACATGATTTTTTGTCATCTGTGGTTTCGAAATATAAATGTGTTATGTCTGTTCTTTCTCAGTACAAAGCATCGCAGGAGGAAATAAAGAGAGGAAAAGTATCTTCATCTTTGCATTATCAAAGGAAAACATGATTAGATTTCTTAAGTTCCTGGAGCTCACATTCCCAAATTTCATGATACGTATAATCTGGAACAGCTTGTTTAATTGCAAATAAGTGATCGAGTGTTTTTTCAAAAATTTGCATGTCCGTGCTATTTTTATAGATAGGATGCATAGCTCGAGGATTACAACAATTAGGATGAGTGTGAAAAAAGCATCTATTAACTTCGATAATTGTTTTGTGAGCATGAGAAATGACATCGATGAGAAAAGGACCTACTTTGTACTCTCCTTGGGGTGAATCACATGTCTGTAGAGACACATTATATTTATTTTGGTAATACTGGAAATAAATTCTAGCAAGTCTACTCTGGATTTCCTTTAAACGATATCCTCAATGGGATACTACACCTAGCATCTTGAGTTTAAGTTCAACAACAACATTATCTCCATACAAGATAATTCATTCACTGTAGATATCTTACCCTAAAAGCTTTCAAAAGAACTAGGTCGTTGATAACGGTACAAGGTCTAGGTAGAATATTATTCATTTTAAAAGTAAGTCCTGTGACTCCCTTCCCAGAAAATTAAAACTTTCCATTAAAATTATCTTGGAGTGAAATACATGACATGGAACTACCATATGACCTAACTACAACCAACCACAGAGACTCTTAAGGGGATGAATTTAATTACTTTTTGATAAGGGAGGAAATAAAACCATACATTAAAACTATGCTAGAAAACGATGCTGTACCATGTACGATGTCATCAGCTGTCCTCAAAAAACGAAACCAGGATAATTGGTCAGAAACCAGTTCAGACTGGCTCGAAAGGGGATGGATTTAATTACTTTTTGATAAGGAGGAGTAAACAAAAAATCCAATTAACCCAATTAAAACTATGCTATCAATGTACCTAACTACTGTAGGATATTTTCGCAAAAAAAGTTATTTAACAACAGCTGCGTTACTAAATATTCAATCATATTAAGATCCGATATATATTTCAGTCTCAAAAACACATAAAACAAAAAACCAAAATATTTTTTTACCAATGCATCCATAAATCCATAAATGCATCCACATATATCCCACAATAAACATTTTGAAAGTCACTTTTACAAATAGTTCTAGTTTTGTCGCTATACTACATTTACAGTATCTCCAAGCACGCTAGGTGTTTTCATAATCTTCAGTGATGCACTGCATTCATTAAACACTTTTAATTGCGCATATTTCCTTGCATGCTTGCTCGATTTGTGGAAAGGAAACTCCACCATATCTTATGAGAGTTAAAAGTAAGGAAAGTGATTGCAGAGAACAAAAAAATAAGCTTTGCAATTGCATTTTAGCACATTTTTCTGCAAGTGTACTAGATATAGTTTTGTCTCGCTAGTTTGGCCATTAAAATGGTCCGAATGAATGGACTCGATAAATTTTAGACAGAAAAAATCGCAAGGATCTTTCCTTCAACCAGTCTTAGTTTAAAGATAGTGAAAGAATTTTTTCTCCAAAAAAAAATGTTTTCATTGGGAAATTATACCAAATGATAAAAAATATTTTTAAAAAATTTATGAAATTTTGTATTTAGGACCACTGTAAAAACGTATGTAAGATTATGTCTACATTGCATATTGTAAAAACAGCTTTCAGTCGTTTTATTGTCATAGTAAATGGTATCACTATACAAGAACACTATTATAAAACGTACCTTTCCTTTATGATGTAATCATTTTCTTATTTATATTGGCTATTTACAAGGCAAAATTAGACTACTATTTTATTTTTAATTTTATACTACTATTTTCGTTGACAATAATTCCTGCTACATGTATGAGACCAACTAAGTTGTATTTAGTTAAAAAAAGACCTTATAAAAGTTTGGGGTTCCTTCTAGAACGCAAACCTTTAATAAGGGATTCGAATATACTTTTTTGTTCTTCTCCAAACCATCCAAATGTAAGTGGTCGTTATTACTGAACTGCAGAGTCTCGAGTTGAAGGTTAATACAGCATATATAAATATTGCCGCATAATAACATTTAATGTACACTCGCGTCCAAAAGCTAACGACAAATGCATATAAAAACATTTTCATGCTACAGCCAAATGTGGACATAAATTTATTGCCAGCATACCAATAAATTATATTACACAGAAATGTGTTATAAATTTCGTACAAATTAAATTGTAATACGTTTTTAGCAAAAGTTTCAAATTTCCTAAGGTCGAAGTTAAGGAATTAATGTATAGTGTTTACAGAAAACTCTGCAGAAAAGAGACATTCCAATATGAAATTTACGTCCACTACAAACTGCAATGCAGCTCTCATAACGTAGTGCCATGCTTAGCATCAAGAGATTCAGGAGTTCGTCAAGCAGACTGGTCCCCCTCTTCCTTCAGAGCAAGGATAAGATCTTGTTTGTTTTCTGGAGGGTAATTTTGAGCAGCAATGCTTCTCCTATTGCTCCTCAAACGTGTTCTATGGGTTGACATCTAGGCAGCGTGCTGGCCACTGTATTCGATTAAAATCCTCGTTCTCCAGAAGTATCTCCACTGCTCATGAACGATGTGATGTGGCATTGTCATCCATAAAAAATAATTCTTCGCCCCTGAACAATAGAACATGACATTGAAGAATTTCGTTGCAACATCGTTCACCAGTGATGGTCACTTTTTCCAGCACCTCGAAAATTTTTTTGGATTATGATAATCCAAAAAAGCACTAATAGCTCGGTACTTCCATTAAGAATAATACCTTACCATACATGACCCCAGCACTGCCGTATCTATCCCTTTCAAGAACATTCTCGCGATGGTAAGCAGTGCAACTTTCATGCCAGATCAAGTGTCGCCTAGAATCGGAGGAAAGACTAAAACGACTCTCATCTGTAAAGACTACATTAGCCCATTTGTGTCTTGTCCTATTGTTATGGATGCAACACCACTGAAACCATGCTCTACGATGAGCTGTGAATAAAGAGACGCAGGCTAAGCCCATTGTGTGTATAGTCTACTTTTCGCTGACGTCTTCCCACAGCTTGTCGAAATATCGTCGTACCTGTTCTTGAATGAAGCTGAAAGCTGACCTGCTGTGGTGCATCAATTACGTTTAGCTGTTATAACCCAAAACTGTCTTCTCGCTCCGTGGTAGAGCGAGGGCACCCTCTTAACAAACGTTTGGAACACATTCCTTCAGTTTGAAACGATAGGGAGATTCCAAACGCTCTGGCAATATCAGTCATTCTGCGTCCTTCAACATTTTCCAATAATTTTTCCCAGCGTACAATCGTCTAGATTATTCGAGACATTAAAACACATCCAGGTTTACAACTTTATACTTTAACCAAAAGGGCTTCAGTGAAACACATTTCGCTTAGTGCATCCTTATATCCTGATATGTGTAACAGCATGACCCATTTGCGCACGATTCGAAAATTTGAATTTGTACCCACTTTCTACTCGAAATCGTCAGTTATACAAATTTCCACAGGTGATTCGTCTGAATTTGCGGTTGTAATCTACAAAAATAGTGTTGTCCTTAGGTTTTGGACGCCAGTGTATTTAACCATTATGAGCGTGAACCTGAATAAATAAGCTGATATAAGCGTACAATTCACTGGATTGTAGAAACCGTTTTTCCAAATCTGAAGTTGGTGTCATGCTATAACTATATTTTATATCTAATTGCATTCTCGAAATATGTAGTTAAACTCTCTCAAATAGCCATAGCCATGTTTCAATAACTATAAGAAGCACAGTATTTATATTATTCAACATCATATACTTCATAGGAACTGCCAAATATTTCCAATAGCAATCTTCGAGCAAACTATTTATAAATTCCTAGAACAGAAATATTGTACCAATTAATGAACATGAGTTTGTTACACTACAAAGTTACACTATTTTGTTACACTACAAAGGCTAACAGAATAATAGATCATTTATTTAAAACTGGTGATGATGCTACATCATTCACATGTGTGTATTAACATTTATTAATTATCGTCATCATCATAATCAGAGCAGACTAATCCATATGGCTTAGCCCTACTGCAAGAGGACCTCTCTACAGTGCATTTACAAGAACTTAAATGTGCGTTTAAATTACTACATTTCTTCCATAGTGAATTGTCCACTGTTCCTAACAATAAGGACAGAAGTATTGCACAAATCGAGAACTTTTTTTTCGGTTTCTCATTATCAACATCTAAGTTTCTATGTCATGACAAGTACAAATTTACTTGTGTTGATGAAAAGGTGAGCACTTCAGGTAATACAACTTCGCCAGCACAAAACAGATGGTTCACATCGTGCAAGTTTGCTTCACTTGAAGGCATACTCTCAAGAATACGATTATCATAATCATCAACAACACATTTTGTCTTCCCATGATCCCTTTGGAAAATTTACTCAGATTCATTCACTGTATCGTAGAAACTCTTTTTTCCAAATCCAAGAACACCATAAAGAAATCTCCAGACTCCTAAAATGTTTTAATCATTTTATCAACAGGAAGATGTTGCATTTTATTTATAAAATTCGACATACCAGAAAGTGACGACAGGAGTGAGGTAATGTTCGTATTTTAGTCATGTGCACCTTTTCCCATTGAATATATATATATATAATAGTATATAAAGTAAAGTTGCATTGTTCCTTAGCTATTTTGTTACACTACAAAGGATAACAGAATAATAGATCATTTATTTAAAACTGGTGATGATGCTACATTATTCACATGTGTGTATTAACATTTATTAATTATCGTCATCATCATAATCACAGCAGACTAATCCATATGGCTTAGCCCTACTGCAAGAGGACCTCTCTACAGTGCATTTACAAGAACTTAAATGTGCGTTTAAATTATTTGAATTTGCAGCAAGAAAAATCAAATCGGATTACAGTTGTTATTGTCAGTTTTTAGATTATTACCCAGTGCAATTGACTGAATGGGAATTTCTGTTTCATTTGTACTAACGACCTCTGATATTTCTTTTGATGTGGAAATTCTTGCCTCATTCTTTTTGTCTTTACTCCTTAAGAATTTCAGTTTTTCTAAAGCAGTGAGTGGAGATTCAACGAGCATACAAATGATATAGGCAACCCCTGAAGAAGCAGCGAGGTGTCCGAAGAATAACCAAACCTATGGAAACAGAAGAAATTTATTTCAACAATTAATATGCAAGTGAGTTGTAATGGGAAGAAGTTTATTACAAATGATATACATAGTAAAATTTATATTTAGGTAGACTTACCGTAAGTTGAAAAGTTCATATAAAAGTTCTATATAGGATTCGAATACAGATCATTCAAACTAAAGGGATTCAAACTATTTCTGCCCATTGGGGCAGAAGTTGTGGAGTATTATGATATTCCAAAAAAAGACACTGGAGTTTTTAACATTTTCTTTATAAAAGTGAATTAGACTTAGACAAGTTATTTTTCTCCTATCTAATTCACTTTCCTTTAAAAATATGTTGTTTTCCATCATCATAAAAAAGCATATACAACTTATAGAGCGAATGTACCCTTATTCCTCCTGATGAATGCACCCTTATTTCTTATTATTCCAAACAGCTGTCGCTCGATCAATTCAAAAATATACAGGGGAAAAAAGCAGATCAATCTGTTCTATTGTTTCGTTATACTACGAAAGGTTTTAAAAAATTTCGCTAATGAAGGCGTTTATGATCCTGTCTTTCATCCTACACTAAAAAACAAAGTCGTCCATTTTATGCGACGAGGTCATAAACATTGAAAGTTCAGGTTTTGCAGCCGATGGTCCTAAACTGAAATGGGTAACTAATCAGTGTCATCTGTCAAGGAGATTTCGTGTTGTCCGTGGAGCTAAAAGGCATATTTTTTTATTATTTATTTTTTTATTAAACTAATATACCGCTATCTGTTGAAAGAGTTGATCTTATGAATTATTACATAAAGAAAACCGCATTCTTTACTGTTCATTTCTAGTTGTTTCCTTGTTTGGGTGTATCTTGCAACATCCTATATGCATACTTAAAAATTCGCATTCGAAATAATTTCCGGATTAACAAACACCAGGCATCGGTCTGTCAATCACATGTTGTAAGAAAGAAGACAGTTACATCCGTAGTTCTATTTCTAAAATTTCTTGAGTGATTTCAAACACAAGATCCTTTCTTGAAATCTCGGATATCTCTCTACATATCTGTATGATCCTTAAATGTGAAGCTATTTCAGTAATGATTTTTTTCACCTTGTACACTTTTCCTACCTCTTGTTAGCAAGTTGTTTTGTGTCATTGTTTTTCGTAAAATATTCTTAAATAATAATGCTATTCTCGGTGGTTTCATAACTGTTGCATTGTACGGAGAATTTCTTCTTGTCTGCGCAACAGTAATTGTATTTGCATTATACAACAAGATGCAAAGATCCGCATAAACTTAATAGCGAAGTAGTTAGGTACGTCAGGGAAGAAGTTTTAATTGCCGATGGCATACTTTTAATTGGGTGATACAGGGATCCCATTTTGAGATTAGCTGGTACGATCTCTTCATGTACATCAAACGGTCTGAACTGGTTTGTGATTGGTTTTTGAGTTCATTTGGTGTGACGTTGAGCGTTTTAATACAGCATCATTTCTAGCGTAATTTTAATTCATCCTGTTATACGTATGTGATGTACTTTTAATTGGGTCATACAAGGGTCCTGTTTTGAGGACAGCTGGGTGGCATCATGTACATTTTGAGGTCATAGACTGCTATTTATATCACGTGACAGTATTATCGTTTCTAGCATAGTTTTAATCGGGAGGGTTCCTCCCTTATCAAAAAGTAATTAAATTCATACTCCCCCTTATCAGTCTTTGTGGTTGGTTGTAGTTAGGTTACATGATTTTTGACCCGAGTTTGTTTCGAGATCGTATGTAACTGGCTAGCATGGTTTGTACCTCAACCAATGGGGAGAGAGTCACGTTATATCGTCTTCGTTAAATTTATATCGCGTGATAGCGTCGTTTTCTAGCGTAGTTTTAATGTATGTTTTATTTCCTACGTCAGGAAATAAAAATTTCCTGTGTTTTTCCCCCCACTTGAAAGCCTTTTTGTGTATTTTTAATGGATCGTTTCACCTGTCTTGTCTCGAGGCTTAGGTCTTTTCTGTGTAGTTAGGTCATGTATTCCGTTAATCAAAATCTTTTAAATTTCAGTGGGTTTTTTAAATTAAAAAAAACAAATGTTTTGCAGGTCTGTTTACTTATCTAAAGAAATCTGAATAGAAAAAGCAGAGGTCGGTTTTAAATTTTTTTAAAAAAATGTTTTGCATGTCTAAACAAATTTGAATAGTTTCTACCATTTCCCCCCTTTCAGTTGTAGTGTTAAAAATCAAGTTTTATTCATAATAAACACCATACACACTCCACAGTTATATGTTGTGTGGACAGTTACAGTTACGAAAGTAGCGCTTGTTAGTCTCGTACGAATTTTTGTTCTCTAAGTAATCAAAGTCTAAAGCATGCTTTGCTTTAGAAGTCTACTTGAATTATTTACTCGATTTTTTATAAAATAAAAATATAGCAAATAAGAACATCCATCTATACACGTTTGTTTACTTATTTTATTATATTATTATCTTTATCCTTGACAAAAAACAAAATTTATTTTTGTTTTTTATCTTGAAATTGTGTTTAGTCTGGGAAATGTTTCCCAGACTAAACACAAAATCTAATTCCATTTGTGAGCCCTCAGGTAGTGGGGGGGGGGGGTTCTCTTGAAAGCTAGGGAAGTATTTCTGATGATTCTCAGTTGGTAAATTTTTGTATATAAAGTCAAGAGATGTGCTTAGTCTGAACTTGCTGTTTGTATGTGCAATCATATCACTATAAAGGTATCGCTACAGAAGTATTCAAAGAAAATAGGAACAGGTCCATGTACAACTGAAAATATTGCTGATGGTTACACGAAGAATACAGGTAAGCATTCTAAAGTAATGTGATAAATTTACTTGATTTCTCTAACTTTTAGTAATGTAGTGTTTCCTTTCCACCCAGTTTCTAATGTAAGAAAAATTATGAATTAATAATCTCCTTTTTGTTTTTGCTTTTTTTATGTTCATATAAACGTGTGTATTAATAGTTTTAATTTAAACTATAGTTGAGGGAAGGGATGTATTTCTGATACTTTTTTCTTTTTTAGCTGTATGCTGTTGCAATGCATCTTTCCTTGAAAAGGGCTTAGCTGTTTTATATATGTATAATATTTGTGCCCCGCAAATTAGAGAAGAGGAAGTCCTGTTTTATTGTAATTGTAAAGATGGTGAATGTCTGGGAAATACAAATAAAGATGTTAGTGGTCACATGAGTAACTGTGAAATGGGTGCAGCACATGCATTTTCTATATTATGGTGTATATTACTACTTATACACCATAAGTAGTAATATACATTGTATTAATAACACAGGGTAATAACACATACCCTGTGTTATTAATGCAACCGGAGTTTGACATGTTTATATTTTGGTTCTTCAATATCGTGAAAAAACAACCATTAATGTTTGAAATTCCTATAATTTTGGAGCAACTAATTGACGTTTCTAAAGACGGTATAGCGCAAAATAATGTATGTACCGAATGCATGTATATATATTTCACAGATCAGAGTGTTCTGAAGGGTAGCTTGGTTCTGTTTTTTGTGCATTATTTTAGAAATAATTTCAATAGTACTGATCACTCTATATAGCTGTTACCTATATCTGTATTAAAACCTCATATTTTTGCTTAGGAGGAGAGTTAGATATGGAACATCACGTCTGTGTTAACAGGAAGATATCAGACATATTTTGTCATTTATTTCTGACCTCTTTCTGTTTGAATAAATTTTTGCTTCCTGATTTATCCGTATTTAAGCTTCCTTTTACAAATATTTTCGACTTTATGGGTTAAAAAATAAACTATCATTAATGGAGTTTCTATCCCCAATGCAAATTGAGTTTCGTTCAAATTATTCTACATACAATGCTGTTTTAGATGAAGTTGAGAAAATTAACACATACCCTATAGGGCAAATGCATAGGTTCGTTAGGGATTGGGGAAGAACAAATAGCGAGGAGAGAAAGGAAAATAAATCTGTTACACCTTCTGTCAGAAAAGAAGAAAAAATACCTTTCATAGGTAACAGCAAACAAGCAGAAAAAATACCTTTTGTCAGACATTTTACTTCCATGTAAATATTTGCTTAAGTCTTTTATGAGTTATATGTTGTGTGGACAGTTGTAGTTGCTAGAGTAGTAATTGTTAGTCTCGTACGAATTTTTTTACTCTCTAATCAATCAAAGTCTAAAGCATGCTTTGCTAGAAGTCTACTTGAATTTTTTACTCGATTTTTATAAAATAAAAATATAAAATTAACAAATACGAACCTCCGAATGTCGTGAAAATTTCATTTATACACGTTTGTTTACTTATTTTATTATATTATTATCTTTATTCTCGACAAAAAATAAAATTTATTTTTGTTTTTCGTCAAGATATATTGTTCTTTGTAAATTGTCTTCCTTATTTGATATTATTAACTAATCATCTACAAATAATAACGTATTTATTTTATTAATCCGGGAAGTTTCTATACCTGAGTTATTTAAAGTGCTCCACTGCATTAGTGTTGCATTGCTATAAATATTAAAAAATCTGGAGATAGAGGATAACATAATTAATACCTTGATTTAATATTAGTTTTTAGATAATTTTCATTTATTTTTATTTCATTATTTTTTACTGTATATATTCTGTACTGTCTGTAATTTTTTGAAGCATGTATTCAATAAAATTAATTTCTCTGAAATAGTCAGGTTTCTTGTATCTATTTTTAAAATAATTGCATTAGTATACATTAGTCCTTTATGATGAATTGAACATATTTTATTAAAAAAATTTAATAACCTCTGAGGAATACCTGTGGATGTCAATAATTCATTCACTGTAGATATCTTACCCTAAAAGCTTTTCAAAGATCGTTGTAGAGTGGGAAACTGGTATACAGGAACTCAGAACCAGTATAAACAAAAAGATTCCAGTAATGAATTTGACTTTAAGTTCAAAAATAACGATGTCTCCATACAAGATAATTCATTCACTGTAGATATCTTACCCTAAAAGCTTTCAACAGATTTTGATTAACGGAACACATGACCTAACTCCAGACAGTCACGAGACAAGACAAATGGAACCATCCATTAAAAATACACAAAAAAGCTTTCAAGTTGTGGAGAAACACATGACCCGACTCGAGTCGAAAACAAGGCAAAAGAGAGGAAAAAAAACATATATTAAAACTACACTAGAAAACGATGCTATCACGTGATATAAACGTAACAAAGACATAACGTGACATTCTCCCCATTGGTTGAGGTACAAAACATGCTAGCCAGTTACATACGATCTCGAAACAAACTCGGGTCGAAATCATGTGACCTAACTACAACCAACCACAGAGTCTGATGAGGGGGAGGGATATGAATTTAATTACTTTTTGATAAGGGAGAAACCCTCCCGATTAAAACTATGCTACTGTCACGTGATATAAATAACAGTCTGATGACCTCAAAAACGTACATGATGCCACCCAGCTGTCCTCAAAACATGTCCTTGTATGACCCAATTAAAACATTGCCATCGGCAATTAAAAGTGCATCACATACGTATAAGGGGAGGAATTAAAACTATAGAAATGATGTTGTATTAAAACGATCAACGTCACACCAGTTTATCTCGAAATACCAATCACAAACCAGTTCAGACCATTTGATGTACAAGAAGAGATCGTACCAGCTAATCTCAAAACGGGACCCCTGTATGACCCAGACTAAATTTCTATAACTGTATAATTGCTTTTTACTTTTAATGCATTATTAATGCATTATAGACAAACAGGCATTAGATAACCCTGGATATGTCTACTGAAATTCGCTATGAATGAACAAGTGAAAAAAAATTTTTTTCTTTTCTTTATAATAGCCAATCTGATATTTTCTGATTTTAATCTGATATAATCTGATGTTAATATAAAATTACATGCAATGTTTTGAATATCAAGCAAACTCAGTAGAAATTTCTGGTTCAACGCCTCATTTTATCTGTTTATCATTTTCTTGCTATTTTTGCAGATGGCAGAAATAAAGTTTGGGATCAACACCTTCTCTGAATCAATGTTTGTGAATACCTATTTTCCAGTCAATAGCTTAGAATACTGTCACAAGCAGTTTTTTATAGAAAAATTTTTTTTTTCAGTAGTCAACTAAAATCTTCCAGATCTTCAAGCCATGTGATAATAAATATACAATCTTATTTTGGTATTTTCAATAAAACCACGTAAATCCTGTGTAACCAACTCTTTCACACACACACACACACACACACACACACACACACACACACACACACACACACACACACACACACACACACACACACACACACACACACACACACCAATTGTAGAAGGATAAAATAGAAACGAATATGGAATATATTTAAGATAATATTGGATAAATGACAATGGTTATTGTCATTAACACATATCAATTTTCAACAGTTTAAATGATGGATAATGACTTACCGCTAATGAATGACGGAGTGTGATCGTTTCTCTTAAAGATCCCATGAATGCTGCTATTACAATCCAGTGGCATAAATAAATATTGTAGGACATTCTTGACAAAGGGATCCACAATTTCCAACACAAAATTTGGTTTATCCATCCTAAAAATTAAAATTATAATTTTCTAATAACTGTTTTTCAACCTATCGACAAAAAAAAAAAGATTCTGAACGGAAGTTAAATGAAGGTAACATTTTAATTGATATACTGAAATGACCAGAGATAATCAGAAAAAAACAAGGACCATAATGTAAGAATATTATTGTATAGTGATTATTCGTTAATATCACAATTGAATCTAGGACACATTTTAGATACGTCTCACAAAATGTAGAAATACATATTAGTTTTGTTCACCTATTTTTCGTCTCTGCCGAACGAACTTTATTCAAATTTCGCAATCTGAATTTTTGAGAAAGTTTTTCCATCTATCTCATGTTCATTTCAATCTGATTATTTGCATGAGGGTGGGAATATAGCAAAAGATCTATGCTATTAGTTAGCATGGATCTTTTTGAATTGAACTGAATATAATTTAGTATAATTACTAAAATGTTTCAAGTAATTTCAGATTGGATTAATCCAGCATTATTTCAAAGCCGAATATAGGAACTATAAAAGTTTCGTGTGAAATTTGACCAGAGAGCTTACGGGAATACACTCGCCGATATATACTAGTTGTCCTAGCCAGACCTTATAGGAGAGATGATCGCTGCCCAAGCGTCCATATAATCCCCTCCTATTGGTCCATTTTGAAAAGGTTTCACTGGCCTGACAGCTGTTTCAAACTGGTTGGTTTTCGTCAGAGACCAGAGAGACCCCTTAAGAGAGCTTAGTCTGAGGGGTTTTGCTCTCTTAAGGTTTCTGCCTAGGGCAACTCGTAAATATCAGCGAGTGTATTCCTAAGATCTCTGGTCAAATTTCATATGAAACTTTTATAGTTCCTATATTCGGCTTTGAAATAATGCTGGATTTATTATCCACTTAATTTTTATAAATTTGCATCGCCGAAGTGAAGCTTTTTGGGTCTATATTTTAGCAATTTTTAATGATTGTCCACATGTCCTTAACTGTTGGCTTAAGGACATGTGGAATATATAAAAATATAAAGAAATATAAAAGTATAAGTTTGTTTGGCTAATTTTATCACTGAAATATTTTGAGTGAAACCAAATGATTTCACTCGACAAACATGAGTACATGTCCCAAATAAGAAATTATTAAATTCCATCCATTCAGAGCGGAATTATTTTGCATAATTCGAAATGTTTTTTCTAAGGTTTGCCAATGATCCAATTAATAAAAAATTCTATAAACAGATTTTTCAAGCATTCTAGTTTTTTAGTTACTGGACGATTTTCCTCGCCGATATGAAATCATCCCTCACTTACTGGAAGTCTGGAATGGTTTCAAAAACTTCCATATATTGGTATCTAGAGTATGTAATCCTTACATTACGCATGGTGCGAAAATGTACTTCACATTTTTAACATTTATTGGACATATAGGTCTAATAAATAAATATAAAATATCGAATTTCAGTAAACTCTGCTTATAAAATTTTGATATTTATTTTCTTATTTCAGAAATAAATATTAAATTCGATGGAACATTAGCACAAAAGAACAAACAAACGAATCTAAAAGGATTTACGTATTTTGCGAAGCTCGTGGAATTAAATTTTTATTACTTATTAGCATGTGTAGCTCAGTGGATGTGGCATTTGCACACCATGGCGCTTGACTACATGAAGGAAGACTTCTTGGTTTCGAATCTAGTCGGCGACTAGAAGAAATTTTTCTAAGCCTTTTTTCGGCGGGTTCCCGAATTAGTCGAACTCTGGCACAGGCAAGCGGGTTTTTTCTCCGGAAACTCGGGTTTTTCGTCTCGTAAATTCAAGAAAATTGACCGTTGAGCCCATATTATTTCAGATATTAAATACGAGTTTTAGGGTTAGGGACCACGAGATGGCGGCACTTGTTGAGCCGTCTCTCTTCACTGCGTGCCGCTTAATTAGTGATAGCCTTGGGCCAGCTATCTCTGATTGGGTACCAGTGGAGATTGAACTGCCCACTCAGTCTCCAAAAGTTAGATAGGACTAAAAAACGGCCTCGCCTTCTCCCTATATACAGGAATAAAAAGGAGTTAGCTGATTTTTTTTTATTAGCAATTCCAAAAATTGACTCAGCAAATGGACTCACCTATGGGATGCAGCTTTAATGCCTGTATTGTGATCTAGGTGTGAGCAACTTCTGTGATCCTAGATGCATACATCTCAAAGAATCTTGTAACAAAATCCATAAGAATTTTGTTTGTTACAAGAAATTTGATTTCTACAAAAGCCTTTATTGGCTCGATTTGTACATTAAAAAATTAATGAAGGAATCTGGAATCCTTTCGTCCGGAATCTGCATGAAAATTATTTATGCAGTTCACTCTTTCAAGAGTTAATACTTGAAATCATGTCTCGAACATTACTTTAATTCAATTCATCTTTCTCACTAGATAATTGGAGCAGGGACAACCACTATTGCATCACGACTCAAAACCATCTTCGATATTGCTATCATACTCCTGTATAAAGTTATTCTCAACTCTTGCTCTTTCACACTCTCTCTTTCTCTCTCCCGCCCTTCCACCCCCAAAATAATGCTTTCCAAACTTTCATATACGATTAACCTCTCTATCCTAAGATTATATTCCTATGATCTAAAACATGTTTTCATTGTGGTCCCTATATTTAAATATTTTTACAAACAATTATTTTAATTATTTTATTGTATTTTATATAAATAAAATGTATTCATGATTAACACACACATTAGGACAAAGAAAGATACAAAAAAATGGTCTAATGCATAAAAGTTGTTATGCCACGTATTTAGCTGGAAAGACTAATGGTATTTTTTACATCGTTTAAAAAAACATCAGTATTTGAGTTTATTTTTCGATGCAAACTTCTCGGTTAGCAGTGATATTAACTTAGAAAGCCTCCGTAGAGAACTTGTTAGGCGAACCCCCCCCCAGGTTTGAATCCTTTCTTTGAAGCGAGGAACATGAGCATTTTAGTTCTACTGAAAATGAGTTAGCTGGTCTATATTATACTGAGACGGTCTCCCCCCCCCCCATCAATGTAATATATAATAGAGAAGAGGGGCAGAACTGTCAACTGACCACCACCTTGTTGTGTGCACTCTAAGGCTTCAGAAACCAGATGCTACCATCAAGGCTGGTAGGCCTAAGCAGCTATACCGCGTGAAATGGGAGACATTGGAAAATGAGGCTGTGAGGAAGAATTTTGCAGATGACATTTCCTCCAGGTTCAAAGAGATCCCCAAGCATACTGCAGATGTTGAGGAGGAATGAAAGCTGTTCAGAACAGCTGTCACTGCCTCTGCACTCTCATGGTGTGGCAGAAAGCGGCTCCTTGGTGGAACCAAGAAGTCCGAAAAACTGTCCGGGCAAAAAAGGAGTCCTACCTAACATGGCTTAGAGTCAGGTCACCTGAGATGCGTTTACGGTATGCTGAGGCACGAAAAGTTGCTGCTAAGGCAGTAAAGACAGCAAAGTAGAAGGCTTGGGAATCCTTTGGAGAAAGATTAGACTCATCCTATGCAAATGCAAACAAAATATTCTGCAGACTATCCGCCGCCTTCGAGGGAGGAAATCGTGCACAGCAAAGTCAATTAAGGCCTCTGGTGGTGCACTTTTAACAACTGAGAAGGATATCCTCCATAGATGGAGGGAATACTTTGACAGCCTTCTTAGCCCGGGTGGCCCAGCAGTTGTGGACATCCAAGAGGCGCAGATCGGGGCAATGACACAGCAGAAGAGGTCCATTTAGCAATAAACTCGCTAAAATCGGGCAAGGCCGCTGGCGATGATGAAATTCGGCCCGAAATGCTAAAAGCCTTAAATCGAGACGGTGTTCTCTGGCTGACTCGAGTGTGTCAGGCTGCTTGGATATCTGGGCGAGCACCATTGCTTTGGTGCTCGCCAAAGACAGGCATAATAATACCAGTCTTTAAGAAGGGAGACCAGAAGGATTGCAGTAACTATCGTAGCATATCTCTGCTCAGCCTGCCTGGGAAAGTGTATGCTAAGTGCTTGGAAAGACGGTGCAGGAGCATAGTTGAGTCAAAGTTCCAGGAAGAACAATGTGGCTTTCGTCCTGGTAGAAGCACAACTGACCAAATCTTCACTTTAAGGCGTCTTTGAGAAATCTTGGGAATATGCCAAGAATATCTACACATGTTTTGTGGACTTGGAGAAGGCATATGACCGGGTTCCTCGGGATAAGCTTTGGCAAGTAGTACAGAAGTATGGAGTGGATGGTCAATTATTAGCTGCCATCAAGTCCCTGTATGAATGCCCAGAGTTTTGTGTCAGGGTAAACAGCACAAAGTCTGAACCGTTCACAGTCTCCGTTGGCTTCCGCCAAGGGTGTGTTCTGTCACCCCCTCCTTTTCATAATATTTATGGACTGGATTGATAGGCACAGCCGAGGCAGTGAGTGTGTCAGAATTGGAAAATGTAGCATTGGACGTCTGCTTTTTGCAGATGACCTAGTTCTGCTTAGCTCTTCCACAGATGACCTCCAGCAGACCCTGGATAGGTCTGTAGCTGTTTGTGCAGAAGCCGGAATGAAGATCAGTGTGGCCAAAACTGAAACATTTGTGGTCTCAAGACAACCATCCCAGTGCGCTCTAAATGTAAGTGGAGTCCCAATGAGGCAGGTGGAGAAGTTTAAATACCTTGGGTCCATATTCACGAATGATGGAAAATGGGATGTAGAGCTAGATACTCGAATTGGCTTAGCAAGCTCAATATTGCAGGAGCTTGGCCGTTTGGTAGTATTGAAGCGGGAGTTAAGCCAGAAGGCAAAGTTGGCTGTCTTCAATACAGTCTATGTCCCCATCCTCACCTATGGTCATGAGAGTTGGGTAATGACCGAAAAAATGCGGACACAAATCCAAGCGGCTGAAATGAGGTTCCTTCGAGGGGTTGCGGGGCTGACAAAACTCGACAGAATCAGAAGCTCTGCAATTCGGGAAATCCTCAATACTCAACCGCTGCTTCTCCGTGTTGAGAGAGCACAGTTACGTTGGTACGGGCACCTTGTCAGAATGGCACAAGAGAGGCTCCCTCAGCAGGCCCTCGTTGCCAAGCCAGAGGGTGGGAGGCCAAGTGGAAGGCCAAGGACTCGCTGGATAGATTGCATCCAAAACCTTGGGTGGACACGTTTGGGAATCCCACCAGAACACCTGAGCTTGGTGGCAGAGGATCGTGACCATTGAAAGTTCCTCTTGCAGCTATTGCCCCACAACTCAATTAGGAAGAGTTGGCCTTGAAGAAGTTTGTATGTATATTATATATATATATATATATATATATATATATATATATATTAAATTAAGGGGATATTTAATCCCACATTATTTTAAAGTCGGATAAGAAACTCTAAGATAGAAATCAATCAAAGAGTTTCATGCCGAATATAGCAAACTATAAAAGTTCGGCGAGTCTAAACGTGAGCAAACACCTGGGTGGTGCAATACCAGGAAACTCTGAAATGTAAAGCAATGTAATGTAAAACAATGGAGTGACGAAGGAGAGAGAAGATGCGCTTTGGACAATGTTGTATGCAGATGACATCTTGCTGTGTGCAGATTCAAGAGAAGAAGTGGGAACTAAACTGGAAAGATGGAGAAAAGTACTAGAAGAGAGAGGTATGAGACTGAGCTGAAGTAAGACAGAGTATATGTGTTGCACAGTAGGCGGCGGCCAGGAGACACATCTGGAGCTGGAAGGACATGTCATCAGGAAGGTGAGGGACTTCAGATACTTAGGTTCAACAGTGGAAGAAGATGGAGGAGATGAGAAGGAAGTAGGATGCAGGATACAAGCGGGTTGGAGGAACTGGAGAGAGAGATGGCTGGAGTGTTATGCGATAAGAGGGTGCCGATCAGTCTGAAAAGCAAAAGCTATAGGACAGTAATGAGGCCAGCTATGACGTATGCTATAGAACCTGTGGCCCCTGAGGAAAAATAACATCAGCAGGATGGCAGTAGCAGAAATGAGAAAGGATCGTCTGAGAAATGACTATGTGAGGGGAACAGTGAAAGTTACGAACTTAGGAGCGAAGATACAGGAGGCAAGGTTGAGATGGTTTGGTCATGTGATGAGGAGGGAGGACGAATATGTGGGAAGAAGGGTCATGCAGATGGATGTGCAAGGAAGGAGGAAGCGTGGGCGGCCAAAGAAGAGATGGAGGGAGCTGGTAGAAGAGGACTTGAGGATGAAGAACTTGGATGTGGTGACAGCCCAAGACAGGAGGATGTGGAGGAGACTCATCATCAACAGTGACCCCACTTAAGTGGGAGAAGCTGCAGAAGAAGAAGAAGAATCGCAATGTTAATAATCACTCTTACGTAGAGATGTCTTCTCTTATCGAATGGCATCAGAAATATTAAAAGAAAAAAAGCAAAAATATATAAATAAAGAAGTGTTCTGCCTCTGAAAATTTACCATGGAGAAAGTCACCCTATACACTACGAATATTCTGGTTGCAGTGTAAAATGCACGTAATCTTTATTTTGTCATGCTCGAGGTGTTAGATTTCCACAATAGTCTCGATATTTTCACAATCCATCTAATTCTCGTCCGTCCTTACACGGGATGATGAGTTCCCTAATTATGGGTTTTAGGCAATTTAATACAGCCGGCTTGTCATTCTCCTGCTGCATCCCTCTAAGGGTAAGTAAGTTATGTTTGTAGATATGTGATTCGCGTGGTCAGTTTGACTGTTTTTGAGGGATGAAAATCCAGAGTTTTCGCGAGGAAAAACCTCCACATCCGTATCAGACCGGCTAACTCACCATTTAATGAAAAGCCCGGATAAAGGCGGGCTTCATAGACGGAAATCGAACCTAGGTCTTTCCGACCAAAGTACTTTGTTAAAACTGACTGAGCTATCTAGGTTCTGTTTGAGCAAACCTTTGAGTAAACTAATGGCTTTTGAACAATTTCACGGTTCTCAAAATAATAATAATAATAAATAAATGACATAAATATAGCAGTAATAACGCTTACCTCCATTGCCAGTAGCACACATTAGTATAATCCAAGCGACGCCTAAAGACCATGCTATTCTGTGAAGAGAAGCATAAGAAACTGATTCTGCAATGCTATGCTCTTGACCTATGTTCCAGCCGTACGAACCATAAAGAACCGTAGTATTAAATGCGACTGCTGTCACCCAGCCTACCACCTGAAACATCTAAATTAGAAAACATAAATATCACATTCCAAAATTCGACGCGATTCGATTATATCAGACATTAACTCAACACATGGATCCTTTACTTACAGGTTTAATGCTCATTTTAGAATGTGTTGCTAGGAGGTATCCCAAGAATATTCCAATTGAATAAACACCCAAATGAACGTAAATCGGGAAATACATTTCACTTAGAAATCTTGCGAAATATCTGAAAACGGAAAACAGTCTTAGAAATAATTCATGGTTAGTAGTTTATTATATTAGCTATTAATATAGATATATAAATACATAGTAGTATGAATATACATGTATATGCACTGGTATGGCATTGTATGTAGATGAATGATCAAATAGCATAGACATTTGGGTTTCGTGGATTCCTAGGGAGAATTGCGTAGTAATTATAATGAAAACGAGTGATATGACGTGTTTTTCATACTGCTCAGTGTTAGACCTGCCAGTCTGACTGGAAAATTGAATCGAGTATGCTTTGCAACTAACAGGCTGCCGATCCTTAGTTCATACTACCTAATTTCAGAGATTTTCACTGAAGACGAGTTAGCTGATCTTATAGGGAGATAGCATGATTTCCCCTCCTGGAAACTTCGTCTGAAGAAATGCAGACTGGCTAGAACAACCTATACAATTAACAGGTCTAACACTGGTCTCATAGCTTTATTGCTTTGGACAAAATTCTAAAGAACTCCTTCCTAATATCAGTTTCATTATGTTATTATCAATCACAACACGACTAGATACAGTAGCAGCAATGATGTCAGGATTTGCATCAGCCGCACTAATTCATGTGGTATCAATAAAAGCACGCGTAAAAAAATCCGTTTATTGGGTTTAGAAATACGGCATCGAAGTATATTGAGTTTTCATCTGTCGGAATCATTGCAACATACCTGGAACACTTAATAAATGGGAAAAGAAGAGGGTGATATGTTAGAAAACAAGTTCGTTGCATCAGAAGCAACTTTAATAATTAATGGTTTGTTGCTTCTCACTGAATCGAGAAAGAAACTCAAATGAATAATTTCAGTTTCGTTAGCGACCTGATAGTCACCAAAGAACGAGATAACCACGATAATATGATTGCATTTTAATGAGGGTTCGTCTGGATTAATTAGATCGAATTCTTGTTTATTAAGGCAAGCTGTCCAACATTACTATAAATGTTAGCTGTTTACTTCATGGCATATTGTTGATAAAAATTGTGTCAGATATGTCAAACTTCTTATTTCGGATTCAATAAAAGTTGGTGTCATTTACAGCTCCATTTTTATTTTTTATTTTTTAAATTCAAACATTTGCTATTGGTATTAACAATACCACAGGATTCATGAAGCGAAACAATATAAAACTAGTGAGTCATTAAGTGTCTGCTTGTTTTAAAAACCTTGCAAGAACACCGCAAATAACACACGATTTTATTTAAAAAAAATCAAGTACCAGTCGGGTTGGCAGATGGGGTAGGGGAATATTAACGTATCCGCTCTCCAACCAAGACTGAATACTATTCTACCATAAGTGAAACGGGTAGGTCAAGAAAGCTTTTATTTCTACATGCAAGCCTTTCTTAAAATCTATAAATGACTAAATTCAAAAGAATTGCTTTGAAATATAAGCTACATAAATAGAATCCGAAAAAAAGATAAAATTAAAATACATAATTTCACGGTTTAATAAATGATAGCAATACTTACTCTGAATTGCCATATTTGAGTAATATAGATGGAGGATGGCCCGTGTAGAATGTAACAAAACCACATGCGATAATGGAACCGATTAAAAGGACGAAATTTATAATCAATCCTATAATTGGTGACCTATGAAGATACAAACTTTCCGTAATTTCCGATTCTTTGAATACATAATAATCAATCAATTGTGTGATCTATAAAAATCAGCCTTAAACTACTGACTACAATCAAACAGAATTTAGACAATGTTGTAAAGCAAAAAAAGATTTTATGATTTCATAACAAACAACAACACTTATTTTTCTTTTATTTTTAATATGGACAAGGCAGTTTTATGGCGCCTATATATCTTTTTCTTTGCAGAAGCTCATTTCAATATTTTCACCACTTTAATGTTTTCCTAGAATTCTGCTTTTCAATTTAAATATTTAAGAACTATTCTAACTGGAAAGTTGTGTTTTATATGAATCAAATTCTTTCTCTTTTAATTTCTATAAACTATATAATTTTGATAATTATTAAAAAAAAGTCTATACGATATATTTTAAAGAAATGAAGCATTTAAACTTTTTTCCAGTAATTTAATTTTTTAAAACAAATATTTTAAAATCCATTTTTAAAATAACGCAAAATTAGCATAAATGAAAATTTCTTTCTTACTCCTAACAGCGTTTAAAATATAAAGTGTATCAAGTACAGCAATCGTCGTGTTTACAAACTGCAACGCAGAATGAGAGATAGAGCTTCATGTGTTTAGTAGAAATGCTCAGGGAATGTACGAACAGGATTCGTCTATAATTCTCACGAGATTCAGGGAAAGCTTAGTGACTGAAGGGATGGGCGAAGACGAAATTCTTAAATGCGCAACTGAATACCTGTAATTTTCATTGACTGAAAGTAATGATATTTTTATTATTATTTTACTTTAAAAAGTGTTCTTTTTAAAATAAAAAGACAGAAGTTACAACTGAAATTTCAATTTTATATTAACCTTTCCCAGTTCCTGTTAAACACTCCACAGAAAATGCTACAGAAATTTAGACTTTTGATTCTGCTTTCTTTTTTCCACATATATTTTTGAGTATTTCGCAAATATCATATGCATAATATAACTTGCAACTCATAGTGGAATATTTCGGCCTTTTCAATTCAAGCAGAACAAATTAATAGATTCTATGGGAATGGCGATCTTGCGAAGAATGCATTTATGTATATATATATATATATATATATATATATATATAATTATACCTTTCCCATAATGTTTATAGTACTATGCATTATGATTACCTTTCCCATAATGCATAGTACTATACACGTCTAAAAGTGGGATGTTCTTTCTTTGAATTATGGAGTACTACGAGTAAGGCAAGTGATTTGAAGTTATTAGCCTCCATATACAAGTAGTCCAATCGTGAAGATACTTCCTTCACAAACTTTGTTTGCTTACACTTGGATAAAGGATTAAACCAAGAATATAATTTCTTGCATCTTTAATTTAAATTGATATTATTAAAAATTATATTATACAAGAAATTGTATTCTTCTTTTCATCATCCTTATTTTGCATCCAAACATGAGCAAACAAGATGCGATTGCGTATTCCTATGTCCTTTTACATCCGCTACACTTTTATTGGGATTAATTGCAGGACTGTTTGAGAGGTAGGAATCGGCATATTTGTGCTCTTAATAATAATAATAATAATAATAATAATAATAATAATAATAATAATAATAATAATAATAATTTACAGACTAATGCAATTAAAACAAAAATTTTGAACACCAATAATAACAGCAAATGCAAATTATCAGAAAGATGAGACTGCAGAATTCAGTGCCTGCAGCAAGATAGCGCAAACTAATTATAAATACCGTCATGATCAAGTGGCCAAAATAATTCATTGACATATATGCAAAAAATAAGGCTTTCCTACAGAAACAGTATTGGAAAACGAAACAGCGAAAATTCTCTGGAATTTTCGAATACAAACTGATCGGCATTTGGAACGCAATAGACCTGACATCACAATTATCGAATATCGACAGGTTTGAATTATCGATATCACAGTATCCAGTGATAACAACATTAACAACAAAGAACTGAAAAAAATTGCTAAATATCGAGATCTGGCAATCGAAGTTGGTTGGCTGTGACTTAAATACACCAAAGTCATCCTAATGGTTTTTGGTGCAATTTCAAAGAAACTATCCAACTATTTACAGCAATTAAACATCAACCAAGTGACCACCCCCCATATGACCAACAACAAAAAAAAAAAAAAAAAAAAAACAGCATTACTTGGAACAGTCCATATTTTACGACGCTACCTGAAGGACTATTTTTAGATTGTTGGGTAGAATTTGAATTGTTCTGTATCACCAATCAAATTGTTATTTAAATGATACATTGTTTTGACTGTGTATCAAAGGCGCTTCTACAATATCCAGGAAAAACGAATGTTTTTCTTGGATATTGTGCATTTGAACATTCATTATCTTTTTTTTTTTTTTTTTTTTTTTTTAATGGCATACAAGTCATCCAGCGATATGCGACACATAGGTAGATATGAAACATGTAACTTAACTCGTGCTTGGAGGCGAAAAATTATTACACTTCGATGCTCCAAATTAAAATAAATTTGAGTCATTTTTTCCCGTCAGTGATCGTGTAAAGTTTAGCAGTGCAACGGCCCTGGCCAAGTCCTTTCAGTTGTATTAGCACTTTGACCACTAAGGTCATTACTAGTTTTTCCTGGAAAATTAAAACCTACAAGGTCTATTGGTCCTTAACTTGATGAAAGGCCTCATATTTTCAAATAATTCGATTTCAAGCCCTCCCCTCCCTTTTTTTTTTTTTTTTTTGCATAATATGTACACACAACATGATGTGTGTACAGATGTGTCTCGTAACAACTACACCATAAAGAAATCGTCGTCTTTATAAAGCACCGTCTCTAAAGCTAGAGTTAATCAACTGCATTATATAGGAAATAGATGGATACATGTCATTGTCCAATACTCTTGGCGGAAGATTTTCCAATTCACCTGAGTTGCCACCACAGTTCCGTACTGTATTTTGTTGATTCTAATTTCGAAGGTTCTGTGAAAGTATTAGTGTAAAATTTATGCAGAATTGACTTTCTAGGTTTGCAAAGAAACAGTACTATTAATAATAACTGAAACAATTATTATAAAAATAATGAGATAAATTACTTCTCAACCTACCTGATCATAGCCCACACAACAACAACGAACAGTAAGTAGAGTTGCATGTCAGTAGCTAGGTACCACGTATGTAACAGACACTAAGAGAAAATAAGATGGTTTTCATTTTTTTTTTTTTTGAATGAACACAAGTATTCCATTAATCATATTAATTAACTAATGTATAGCTTGTTTACGCAATATGAGGCTCTTTAACATTGCATGATTAGTTCGGCTCGTATACAAATACAGTATAACTAATACAGCATAAAAATAAAAATCAATAAAGGAACTTATTATGAGAGATATTATATTCGCCATAGAGATTTATCTTTCCGTGTTCTAATCTGAGATACTTCGTCGTATGTTAATACTTGTGATTCATTTGCATAATGTAAGTATCAACACGTCTATGTTGATACTTACATTATGCAAATCCATTTGTATATTCATTTTCGTATGTGTGTGCACAGATAGCAGGAACTTGGAACAGTCTCGTATTCGGGTCCTTCTAAATAAGATAGGGAGCAAACAACGCATGTGATCTATGCACACGTTTCAAAGAAATATAGTATTGACAGAATCATCTCAATATCAGAGAAACCAGCAGCTTCATAGTCTTTACTTGATTTCATGGATCAAACAATTTAAGCAAAAATTAATTATTTGATTATTAATTTTATGGCTATTTAGTAGCCTATTTTTGTTTAGGAATTCCCCTATGTGTTTGTCCTAAGTGTTATTTTCAGGATTGGATTTAAGTTCTTAGCGCTTATTAATATCATTTTTCAAATGCGTATATTTATTTACAAAATGTTAATTATGCGTTATTTTCTCTTTTTTTCTTCCCTAAAATTATTTGAACGATTATTATTATTATTATTATTATTATTATTATTATTATTATTATTATTACACACACACACACACACACAGGGCTCGAGAAATTATGCAAAATCCTACTAGCCACGACAAATATTTAATCACCCAAGATCCCTCTTCGATTTTTAATGATCTGTGCCAAAAAGTCAATAAAGTTCCATAGAATGATTAGTGGTGATGTATCCTTGTTTGCAGAACATTTCGTTGGTGTGAAAATCATTCCGATAAGGAGAAGTCAATAATAATAACAATACGAAAAACATTAAAAATAACTATTTAAAATATAAAGAGCCAATAGGCTAATTTCGGCGATGTAAACATTATTTAAATTAAGGGGATATTAATTCCCACACTGTTTTAAAACCGAATAAGAAACTCAAAGATCAGAATCAAAGAGTTTCATGCCGAATATAGTAACTATAAACGTATCGGCGACTACTAGCGTAAGCTAAAGCTAGTAGTTCAAGTACGTAGTACAAACTAGGGCAACTCGTTTGCAAAGGTGGAGAAAGTTCTAATCGCTATTCTTAGTATTTTCCATAATGTAAAACTCATCTCCTAGGAGATGTATGATGTTATAGATTATGGTAGAAGGTCACTACCCAGACCGGTTTCGATCTTTATTGATATCTTTGATTAAGTGAAACGGGCTCTAAAAATAAGACGATCCCGAAAGATCGCCCAACTCCGCGTTGTTCTACTCAATGACAGGCTTACCCTGCCA
This sequence comes from Typopeltis vanoorti, assembly GCF_054136105.1. Taxonomy (NCBI): domain Eukaryota; kingdom Metazoa; phylum Arthropoda; class Arachnida; order Uropygi; family Thelyphonidae; genus Typopeltis; species Typopeltis vanoorti. The sequence goes on from NC_143551.1 coordinate 156,374,562, forward strand.
CGGAGAAAAACTTCTCAGCATTGGCTCTACCCAGTGGCAGGCTCACCCACCACCAAGCAGAGCCATAATCTCAGCAGTGGCCCCACTCAGAGACAGGCAAAAATCTATCCCCCAAGCAGAGCCTCTCAGAGCCAGCCCCACACCGGTTTCAATCTTTGAAAGAATTATTTTATAGTTAGCCTATTTCTATTTTATTTTGTAATTAGCCTATAAACAACGAGTGTTTTAAGTTTACGTTTTCTTTCTTAATCATTATAATTTCTGCATAGTCATATGATATTATAAAAACTTATAAAAATTATTATCAATATTATACGATACAAACTTATAAATACGTGCTTTATATATTATAAACTTAAAGTTTTCATTTGACTTCTGTGTGAAATTCGTTCATGCATCCTGCAAAATATTAAGCTATAGTATAGCCTAGACCAGTGGCGAACCTATGACACGCGTGTCAGCACTGACACACTTACTTCCAAGTCTCTCAATTGAGTAATACAAGTTCTAAACATATTTAAAACCACTTTAACAGAAAATATAATTCGCAGCATTAAATATTGAATTTATCTGAGTAAATAATGAAAACATTTTTATAGTTGCAATAAATTCAGTAAATTTTGTTAAATAATGCAAATAGTAACAACTTACGAGACGTCACAACAAAACCTACTACATAGCTGCTATTTAGTAGCATGATAGAGAGTAAAACGTAACAAGGTTGCTACGAACATACCGGTAATAAATCTGGCAACCCTGCTGAAAGAAGTATTGGTAGTCTTGCATAGTCTGCCACTTAAGTAATTTGAGTTACTGGTGTATAATTCATTTCCAGTAATTGTTAGTTCTTATATAATTGTGTTCTTTTTTAATTTGTGAACCTTTTACAATGGCAGCTAGCACTAATAAAAAACTAAAATTATCACAGAAAGGAAGTGGAAGAAATTTCCAAGATGCCTGGACTGAACAATATGATGTTATTGATAGAGGCGATAAAGTTCTCTGTAAATTGTGTGGTGACCTATCTGTGAGTAGAACTTGGAATGTAAGAAGACATTTTGAAACTAAGCACAAATGCTCCTAGAAAAAACTTGTGAAGAACGCAAAGAATTCATATTGCAACATCTAAAACTGGCAGAATCACAATCAGGGACTTTAATTAAATTTGTTTCAGGCCCTTCAAATTTAGTAACCCCAAGTTACAGTATTTCACATACTATTGTTGAACATGGGAAACCACTTAGTGATGGTGATTATATTAAAGAAGCTTTCGTAAAGTGTGCACCATTTTTATTTGAGGACTTTCATAATAAGGAAGCTATTGTAAAGCGAATGAAAGAGTTACCATTAAGTTGGAATGCTATTAAAGACAGAGTTATATCAATGAATGCTAGTACAGAAAATCAAATACAACAAGACTTGAATTCATGCCATTGTTTTTCCATTTGTCTCGACGTAATATCTGTAGTTTCGTCGAGACAAATGGAAAAACAATGGCATGAGTTCAAGTCTTGTTGTATTTGATTTTCTGTACTAGCATTCGTTGATATAATAGTAATAGTATTCCTACTTAATGGTAACTCTTTCATACTATTGTATTATACATCAGGAGAAACTGTGTGCGAAATCAGGCTTAAAGGATTTGGATGATGTGATGAGAATTGTGACAAAGGTAACTAATTTTATTGCTGTCAGGACTTTAAACAAACGAGAATTTAATTCACTTTTAAGCGAAGTTGAATCAGTGTACAATGGTCTATTAATGTACAATAATATTCGATGGTTGAATCGTGGCCAAGTACTTGAACGGTTTGTTGAATGTTTAAATGAAATTAAATTATATTTAAATACGAAGGGCATGGAGCATGAATTTTCTCAGTTGAAAGATTCTGATTGGCTCAGTAAGCTGATGTTTTTCATAGATTTTTCATTGCACCTGAATGAACTTAATATACAATTGCAAGGTTTCGGAAAATCTGTCGATGTTATGTTTGACACGATCAAGAGCTTTGAGAATGAACTCAAAATATTTCAACGTGATTTAGAAAGTAACAATTTTAAGTATTTCCCAAGAGTGAAAATTTGTTTTTAACGAAACCAGCCACAAAAATCGTGAACAACATATCAACCAATCTATCGAAGTTCTAAAGTCAGTAACTGAGCAGTTTTCTTCTAGATTTGAGCAATTTCGAATGTTGGAAGAAACAATCCAATTCATAAAGTATCCTGATGAAACAGAATTCATTGATCTTAAATTAGATGGCTTTCAGTGGTTGGATTTAAAAGATCTAGAAATACAACTAGCTGACTTCCAGTGTAATCCTATCTGGAAAAGAAAGTTATTGCTGTTAGAAATGCATTAGAAGAACTTGAGCCGTCTGCATGATACCGCGTGTAAAAATTCAGACTGTGAAATTTTCAGTGCGTGTGGAATAGCCTTCCCGAAAACTTTCATGCTCTTAAAATCTTTGCTAAAGCTCTTCTAATAATTTTCTCTTCTACATACTCTGGTGAAACTCTATTTCCTGCCTTAAATAATATCAAATCGAAAGGGAGAAATAGATTGAACAATGATTTGAGCGCTGCCTGTGTAGCATTAAAATGTACACACTATACCCCTTCTATAAAGCAACTTTCTACCAGTGCTCAGCAACAGAAATGTCATTAAATGTAATGTAAGTTTGTAATTTCAGTTTATTAAATTAATTGTATAATATGAATTCATAGAATTTATATCAATGTCCTATTAAATAAATAGTCTAATATGATATGTATGTCACCATCTATGATTATGTAGTTAAATTTATAATGTATGTATGCAAGTGGCATATCAACAACGTCAATATTTAAAAAAAAAAAAAAAGATGTTTGACACACCTGGGTATAAAGGTTCGCCATCACTGGCCTAGACTCTTTAAACGAGCTGACATCTGATCACAACCCAATCCTGCTCCAGCTGGGAAAGCAAGAACAACCGCTGCCTCTCCCATTCCACTTCATCTCGTGGAAAAATTATCAACAGTACTACCAGAACACATTGGTCTCGTTCCTCACATCAGCACCAAAAAAGAAATTGAAAATGCAGTCAAAAGTCTGACCTAGCAAATCAACAACTCAGGGACAAAAAATAGGATTAGGGACAAAAAGAAAGCAAGGAAAAGGTACCACCCGTGCACCTCAACACAAAAAGATCTTCAACAAGCTAAACAATGAAGTAAGAGAAGCACTTAAAGCTCCCATAAACGAAACATGGGAAGACAAGCTAGCCTCTATATCACCAAGCGAACGATCCATCTGGAAGATATTAAGAAACCTCAGAAACAAAAACAAACCTCTTCCCACACTTAAGTCAGACCGGGGCCTCGTACACACGGACGCAGAAAAAGCACAAGAGATAGCAAGAAATCTAGAAAAACAGTGTAGCCCTGCATACGAGGACCTGGACATCAATTTTATCTACAAAATCCACAGCCACGTCAGATACTTACTAAAACTCTCCGATACCTGCACCAACAAACCTGCAACCACCTCACTGGTGGAAATATATGAAGTCATAAAGAAAGCTAAAGAATAAAAAAGCCCCTGGTCCTGATGCCATTACCAATAGAATTACTAAGCTGTTGTCCCGAAGAGCGGTTGTACAACTCACCACAATAATTAACGCCATGTTCAGATTCAAATACTTCCTCTCCTATTGGAAAGTTGCAGCTGTGGTCCCAGTGCATAAACCAGGTAAAGATTCACACCTGCCTGAAAGTTACCGGCCATCAGCCTGATCTCAGACTTAGACAAAATTGCCGAAAACATCATTCTCTCCAAACTCCAAGCCGCAGTAAATGAGTTAAATATCCTTCCAAAGGAACAGTTTGGCTTTCGACAACATCACAGCGCTACTTAAATTCATAGACTAATTGAGTACATCACCACTGGTTACAATTGGCATCAACACACTGGAGTGGTCTTCCTCGACATAGCAAAAGTTTTCGATAACTTAAGGCACTTCGGATTACTACATAAACTCATCTTAGCTTGCATACCAACAGGAATGGTCCACCTAATTAAATCATATCTCCAGGACAGATACATATAAGTCAAAAATAATGGAACAGTTTCAACCCAGCGACGGATCTCAGCGGGAGTTCCCAAGGGGTTCCTACTGGCACCAATACTTATTCTCTATATATAGAAGACATCCTGCACAACCCAATGTCATCCATCTTAGCCCTCTATGCGGATGACACAGCAATACTGGCCAGATCTCTACAGCCACATCTCGTCACCAAAAAACTGCAAGAAAATCTACTAAAACTAGAACAATGGTTCTCCAAATGGAGATTACAAGTGAATCCTCAAAAGAGTATTGCGTTGCTTTTCATTAGAAGATTGGCATCTCCCAAGGGGGACCTTTACCTGTTCAACACCAAAATTCCCTAGCAAATAGAAACAAAATATCTTGGGGTAATACTGGACAAAAGATTAACCTTCAACCCACACATCAAAGCTTTATGCGCTAAGGCATCTAAAGCCATCGCACAGCTCTACCCTCTAATAAACAGGTACAGCAAGCTAAATACCAGAATCAAAGTACTCCTCTATCAGCTGATGATCCGCCCCATAATTGCATGCGCATCTCCAGCCTGGAGCCACATATCCAACACTAACATCCTCTAGCTACAGAGAGCGAAAACAAATGTTTGCGCATACTAAAAGCACCGTGGTTTGTAAGAAACGTCCAACGGCATAGAGATACAAATATTCCTTACATCTACTTCTTCCTGCAATCTCCAGTGGCAAAATTCTTCTTAAAGATCTCTACACACACCCCAATGAACTAGTGAAACATGCTGAAAGCTATGACAAAACAGACTTCAAACACAAGAGGCCAAAAGCCATACAAGCAACGACGAGTAATTTCCGTGCCCCCTCCCCCCCAGAGCGAGCTTATAGCTCATAAATTTTCCTCCTCAATTCGCCCCTATCAGGCAGAGGCTATGCTAAATCAACATAGTGTTGATGTTTAGGTGTTCTCTGTTTTGCAAATTATTTTTACTTGACTTGTTCTATCATCAGTCATGACTGATAATACATCTTAATACACGCATCTGCACTATGCGAGTTGCTTTGGAGATTCTTGGGTCCACAATATTTTGAATATTTCGAAACCATTCCTCTGTATTATGGACCCAAGAATCTCCAAAGCACAGTATAATTTTACTATCATATACGTTAACGTCTGCGAAAATGCCACATACCAGAGTGAATTAATGCCACATACATAAATGTGAATTATGTCATACGATCCATGGCGAAATAGAAGTATTGCATAAAGCTTAACGATTTGTGACACTCACTCACTTCTATCACAGGCGATTTCCACAAATAAGATTAAAGGATTAGGAAGATTTGGAGATTTCTTGGAAACAAAATTGTCTGAAGTACAAAATCCTTTTAATTTCTTTAGTGAAATAAAACGATAGAAGGATATGCAATTGTCGAAAATTTCAGAATTATCTCTTATCTGTTATTCTGAAATAGGTTCTGTTGGAACTGTATTGAGGTATTCTTAGAGGCACAAAAACAGAATGTCTAAAAAAATAAACAGATGTGAAAACGGATTAATTTATTTCCTTTCTGTTAACACACACACACACACACACACACACACACACACACACACACACACACACACACACACACACACACACACAATGTATATTAGATGAGAGACGATAAACAATACAGCAGGCAAGTGCTGCCATCTTATGTTATCAAAACCAACTACAGCTACTATATGGGTTTCTAAGAAAGGTGCCAAATTTGTGTGCGTGAAAAACCAGAATTTCTTCCCAAAGAAAATCCCTACCCCGAATATTTACTAATTTGTGAGCTGGCTTAAAAATCTTGAAAATTCATTTAGCTCGAGTGCCTTGTGCATAATTTTTGTGTTGCACAAACAGTGTGAGTATTTCTAATAATTATGCATTAGCGATCTTTGTGTTTGAAGTTTATCATAAACTCTGTGTGAAATAAAATTATCTTAATTTTTTTAAGTGTCAGGGAGTCACTTAGACTTACCATTTTGTTTAGCGGAACAAAATTGTTAAAATAAAGTACATTTTTCCACCAGTTATCACGACAGTTCTGTACTTCCAAGCCAACAGTGTCCAGCCACAGAGGTCCTGAACCCACCAGAGGAAGAAGTAATACCAAAGCAATTGATGCCATTAAAGAGGGCGTTAACCTACAGTAAATAAAGAGAGTTAATCCTCGTAATGTTAAATATTAATAAGCCCTTTATTGCAAAAATTACTGTTCAGTACTTGATTTTAATAAAGCAGAAAAAATTAATAATAATAATGATAGTTCAGTACTTCTTGATTTCAACACTGATCATACTAAATTAAAAATATAGACAGAGACGTTTGCAAAGTATATTGTGTACTAAGATGCAATTTTAATATTCATGTAACTAATTACATGATTTATTTATTTTTATTTTTTTATTTTTTTAAGGAAGCACGCGTATGCGATGACAGCTTACCTAACATAACGATGAAAAACATACACAAATATGTTAAAAGGTAACTTCTGGATGTGGACCATGGTGATGACTATATGAGACAACAGGAAACCTCTAGGAGTAGGAAAGAAATAAGCCAAATAAGCAGCTAAACTTCAATCTTATCGGTAATGACGAAAACAGTGTAGACTGATTTCAAAGGAGAATACTTTACCCTTCCTTAAATTAAGCGCAATAACTTGCAAAATGTCACAAACATTATACATATTTCATGTAATTTTGCATTTTCCGATACTGGAATTTGCAAATTACGAATCTTAGTATCGGAAAAAAAAATTAACAAAAAAGTTTCAAATGATTAAACTTACCCTAAAAGGAAAAACGTATCCACAACAACCGAACCATTTAAAAGAACTTGAAGTGCAAGATTTCTTTCCATCATTGTATGTAAGATGTTCTCTGTAATAAATAATGTAATATTTATTAAATATTTCAAGGATGACGTACTGCGCAACATTCAATAGATGGCCTCTCCCCAACCCTCCATAAAATTAAAAATTCCATATACTGGTATCTATATGACCGTTTTTCAGAAGTTTATAAGTTATCGTGTGACTCCTCTTCCTTCTGTTTGCTAGTACCTGCTTGTCTGCTGCTCACAAATTCTCAAACTGTTCTGGTAATCTACATTCCACAGTCCCAATATGGACTGTGGAATGTCATTTTTATATCATTATGTCATATTTATATCATTTTAACACTCTACTTTTGCATCCTCTCCACTTTACCTGCATCATCTTCGAAACCAGATCTGCACACAGTAGACCAGGTGAGATCATATCGAAGTCTTGTAAAGAGGTACAATATCTATATCTTTATCTTTCATGCCAATATTTGTTTCAGCATTGCAATTATCCTCTGAGTTGTACTTGCAACTTTGCTACATGACTACTGAACCATAACTTCTAACTCCAAGATCTCTAGCCTGATCAATTTCTTCTGCACACACACTGGCTGTTGAATTAGAAACCGTTATGCAAATATACGTAAACGTCACTTACACAGAGTATATGCAAAATAATTGGTCACTTGTTCTAATCAACTATTTAAGGATGCTGCTGGTCAGCAATCGTCAATAATGTTGATCACAATGGGAAAAACAAAGGATCTTTTGGAGTCTGATAAAGGACTTATTGTGGGGGCCTGTCTGGCTGGAGCCATGATACTGAAAACAATAAAGCTGACTAGTTTCCCAAAAGGTAAGATATCCTGAATGTTTAATCAGTGGATAAATAACCCACCTTACTTGTCTAACAAGCGCAACTTTGGTCCTTAGGCAGTCTGTGAGGAACGAAATCCCAGTCATCTGAGAGGGATTATACGAACAAACAGTACTTACTGCAGTAATTGACCGAAGCACTTAATAAAGGCTGTTCCCGACCCATATCTCACTGGCATCCGGAGAGTTCACCGAAAGGGCAATTCATCGAAAAGGCAATTAACCGAAAAAAACAATTCGCCGAAAATTTTAAATTTTCGGTGAATTGTTTTTTAGATGAATTGCATTTTCGGCGAATTTTCGTTCGATGAATTGTTCATTCGATGAATTGCCTTTTCGATGAATTTTCATGTAACCGTCTCACTGAACTATGAGCAGGGAATTGATGAGGATCGGTATTGGTAGTTGCATGTCTATACAGAAACCACTGTAGTAACTAAAAGTTTCTAATTCAGTGGCCGGTTTGGGTGGCATAATCTTGCCACTGTAATACCCCACTGAATATCTATATCTCATCACACGAAAGTGCATAACTTTGCACTTAATAACTTTGAACTGATAACCATTTTCACATGCCCACAATTTATTCAAATCATTCTCCCAGTACTGCATGACATTCACATTCCAGATTATGCTGTCTCACTTTGCATCATCAGCATAATCAGCAAACAGCTCTGTGTCTCTCGTTTCTAGTATCATTATTATAAAATTGAATAAAAACGGACCAAGGGCTGATCCTTTTGACAGACTACTGGTTACCTTAAATCTTGCAGACTAACATCTCTTATATACTCGTACCACTTTTTGATACCTGTCAGTCAGCCATCCTCTTATCCACGCTAATATTTTATAATTCATTCCCATATTTTCCAATTAATGCAACAGTCTTCCATGCTGTATTCTGTCAAATACAGCATACAGCATGCTCATCATCGTCATCAAAATCCAAAAGTATCATGGTGTATCCATTCTCCTTCTAATTCAATGCCATAACACTATAAAATGTAAGTTCCTCAGACATGATCCCCTTAGTCATGTATGAGGAACATACTGTCAGGTAACAGATTGATTTGGAGGAAAATTGTTGATAGGAAGTTAGTAATGGTGTAAGTTTTCATGTAGTACTATGATATCCTGTACATCCCCTTGCAGGTATATATCAGGAATTTGATGACGATGATGAGCTCTGTTGGTGTATTCCTGTAGAACTGTTTAGCAATATCAAGTAATTATTTTAGTCCTATGCCAATCGATCCTCCTATAAATTCTGATTATCAGCAAATAGTTCTGTCAATATAGGCTTGAAAACTATTTTAAATGAATTGTAAAAGGGAAGAAAGGATGATATATACTATCTATTATGGTTTTATAGCTAAGCCGTAAAACAATGTTTTCTCGTTAAGTGTTTAGAAAGTGACAACAGCTTATGAGAGTACAGCTTCCAGCATCAGAATTAATATGGTAATGCTCTACTGAAAAAGACGATCGACACTGATAAAAAGTGAATATTCCCTTTTTTTGTGTGTGTTGCTTTTGATGGTTTCAAAATAGCTGCTTTTGGTAACTAATGGTGATTATCATTATCGAAACATTCAAGTTAAAAAAGGAAAGCTTTGTTTTGCTATTTGGGTATGAACAATAATGGGTAGTGATTTTCATATCAAGATGACATCTTGATATGGAAATCACTAAATGTTTATACTGTTTGTTATATTTTAAATTGATTTTGTTCTTTAAATGTGTTATTTTAAAAACGTATGTACTTGTACTTGGAAACTATTGTGGCCATATTAAATAAAAAGTCATATTTTAGGTTGCTTAAGCTGTTGTATTGAAGATTGCATTGTAAATAAAAATTAAAAGTTTTGCTAATCAAAAATAAATTTTCTGACACACAGAGTAATGAAAATCAACCAATAAAAATTACACAAACGGTTATGGTAACTTGCAGATATTTATATAAATGGCTTGGTAGATCGCAATCAAATTTTTTATCAAAACATTAATGCAGAAACTAGTAAAACATAGTCTTTATTATAAACATTTTCCTACGTCTGCCCTTGGGATCGACAGGATTCGCACAGCAGGTCTGACAAAAATTATCCAGACATCCACATTTCTCTCGATTAGTGAGCGCCACTGATAAAAACCATGTGACAATGACATATAAATTTAGCTCAGAGAATTCAAACTAAATGATTATCTGTAACTGAAATGGAGCATAGTTTATATAGGATGGCTCTTAAGTCACGAAGGGATTTTAAATGTGAATAACGTTTCTTTATTAATATTTTTTTTTCGTTTTATTGTTTTCAGATATTCTAAGGAACATTTGGGAAATCAATCACTGAAAAGTAAAACCCAACGACGAATTACGATCCTACAATTTTATTTTAAAAATCAGCATTCGATTATTCAAACGCAAAAAGCGAATAATTTCGCAATTAATTGGCCATCACGCTCTCTGAATCTGGCGGCTCCCTTCTCCTTCTATGAGGTTACCTGAAGGAAAAGTTGTATCAGACAAATCAACAGTTGAAGGAGAATATTCGTGCAGAAATTAGGGCAGAAACATTAACAACTGTCATGGAACGGGCCCATCTGTGAAACCGGAAATGGAAGGCAATATATGTGATGTAGTTTTTCATAACTAATAAAAAAAAATCTTCAGATTCTGTATTTCATTATAACAAAAAATACAATAATTAATAACTATAAAAGTTATTAAATGTTCAAATCCCTTCGTAACTATAACACCTGAGATGATCATAATTGTTTTTAGCATATCAGAAAAAAAAAGCAACATACACGTATAAAGATAATTGTCGTCATATTAGTGATGTAATTTACATGGTATAATCGTTAATGATGCTAATATTTTAAATATAGTTACATTGATATGGAATAACTTAGTTTTAACAACTTAGGATGAGCTGCAGCACTGGCATGCTGTAACAATTATCATGCGCTTAATAAATTTTAAGCCTACAAAAGCATCTTGAGTTCTAGGCAAACAATTTTTATTTTCATTTAAAAAATCATTTTTCCTTATTAGGAGTATTTAACATTTATGATTAGAACTTTTGTGAAAACGAAATGGCATGCTTACTTAACATCGGAACACGGAACTGAAGATAGCTGTGGACGATCACAACCCAACTCACTGTAAGGAATCGGATTCCATGGATGAACGGGAATTTACTATCATTAGTAGTACAAAATATTTTCTTGGTATTCGTTGTAAAGGAGAAACACCTTAGTATTTGAAAACACATACCTAGAAATGAATAAATATGAAACAACTGATTTTCATATATAAAACAGTTTATTAATTGCTTAACAGTATACAGCATAACAACAGACACACTATGCATACACATTACACTGTCCAAATAAAGACTTTAACTCCTCTTAAATCTCTAAGAAGTATAATATCTTAAATCTATAATAAGTATAATATCTTAAATCTATAATAAGTATAATATCTTAAATCTATAATAAGTATAATATCTTAAATCTATAATAAGTATAATAGTATAATATCTAAGTTGGGAACTTAGATATTATATTAATGGCTAATTTAAAAAAAGAAACAAGTTAAATATTAATTGTTTTTTTTTTAATTATGTATATGTTCATACTGTATAACTTGAATAAACAACAGTTACGCATTTCGGTTGTTTACTTTTATTTATTCATTTAAGGCCAGATTACCATATTTAAATTGTTATATTACTAAGGACAGGTACAGGACTTCGGACCATATTTTGGAGAAATCTGCCGTAGGGGATACGAAATTGCTTATGTATTCGCTGCGAACTTCTGGCGTTGGCAGCAATTCATGAGGCCAAATTCCATTCATGACACTTCCATTACAAATGCTTTACAGTTGGAATTATCTGGGTTGTAGCTGGATTCAGGTTTCTCCAGCCTGCAGAAACTGACTATGGCGATATTCATCGCTCAAAAAAAAAAGTGACAGTCTCATTTGTTTCGGAAATGGCGACAAAGGCAAACGTAATAGTGGTGTCCTCTGTGTCTCTTCGATATTGTCAAGGAAGGAAAAAAAACAACCTCAAAATCATAGGCAACGAACGTCATGCATGTTGTGTAATTCTAAGTGACTAACTACTTCGTAAATGCTGCCTGCCTAGTTTCAATTTCTTTTTTTTTAATACCGAGCTTATGACTGGTCTGCTGCAAAAATGTCATATAAGGAAGAGTTCCTTTAATGACCCACTGTTTGTAAGCATGTATCTAGTTCACGTTTTATTACTATTGTACTGATGTTAGAGAATGGCTTTGCTTTTGTTGGATTAAGCTGAGGGTGGCTAATACCTATGAGGTGAGTATATTATGTCTGTCAATCGCGCGAAAATTCTCCAGTTTGCACATGCGCTTTGCAGGAATAAAACAGCTCAGTAGAAATAGTTTTATCATCATTGATTCAGATAGGCTAACTCGCCTTCGGATGAAAATGCGTAGGAAACTTATTTTAATATGATTTACAAGATTTGAACGTTCTTTTATTTTTTAAACCAGAGCATGCGACGTTTTTTCAAAACTAATTTAAGAAAACATAACGGACTAAAAATTTATAATCAGAACAGAAGTTTTTTTTTACTGAATAACAAAATCACACATTTTTAATGGCATGTATAAAATAGATACCTAAATGTATATCTTTTTCGTGCCCACTAAGGACATAAAGTAGATGCGTAATTCTTATAGCATAAACGAAGTAAATGCTATTAGAATTAATGCTGTCTAGAAATCAGTGGAAATATCGAAAACCTTGGGTCCACATTCATATTACGAGGTCTAGCAGAAAAGTAATAAAAGTAAAATAAAAGTTAGATTCATATATAATTATATTTAATTAATCGTCTGATACATCGTGGTCATCTTCAAAGTAACTCCGACTGCACGAAACGCAAAGATTCCAACGTTCCATGAGATATAACAGAATTAGAAGTCCTCTACTGTTAGCTCGTTTATGGCCGCTGTCTCGGCTCTTTGGATGATTCATACAGTCTCAAAATGCGTACCTTTCATCTTGATCTTGCGAAAAAAGAAAGAAGTCACATGGAGAAAAGTTGGACGAGTACGGTGACTTTTCCAACGTTGGAGTGAATGTTTTTTTTTTTTTTTTTTGCTAAATACTCGCAAATTGACCGCACAAAATGAGAAAGTGCATTGTTGTGATGCAAAATCCAATCATTCGCAATCTCTGTACTCACCAAAAAGACTAATTTCGCAACCGTGCGAGTAAATTTGATTGACAAGTCGCTCTACGAGGTATAAATCCTTGGTAGACCATGGCTTTGTTCGACCATCAAGAAACATCTTGTGCCATTTAAATACTTCAACACGTGATAAAGATAAAGATTCATACGCTCGCTTAATTTTATCGAACGTTTCGGTAGCATTGTCGTTCAATTTAACACAAAATTTAATCGCACAACTTTGTTCAAGAGTTCGCTTCTCCATTTTCGTGACGAATACACCAAACATACACTTAGAAAGAGGAGGAAACGCGCTAAGATACTACTGTCCGACTACAGATACGAGAACCTGAGTTGGCTCAGTGCCAAGAAGAGTCAATTCATTGGAAGGGGGGGGGGGTAAATAAGGCGATGTACGAATTGGTCACCAACATGCAAAATCACGTGCTTTATACGTAAAGTTTTCCAACTTTTATACAAGCAAAATAGTTACCACTTTAAAAACTACAATGTTCATAAAAGAAAAGTTAATTTTCCTACGTGTAATAATAAACAAATCATCCAACAATACGGACTGATTACCCTATTATCGGAATGGATTCGCCTTCTTCTGATTTACGCAGAAGTGCCGAGGGATCTTGCGTCTGTGGGAGTATATAGTACATCGTCAGTTCGATAGTGCTGCCAATTGTCGAGAAGAAAAAAAAAAAATCTCATAATTTTGCTGCTAGACATCGTATACTACTGAATTACTTTGCACTATCGGGTGAATTTCTGGCAGTCTACAAATCTTAATCCATTGCTCATATTAGTCATACTAATATATGACTAGTAAGAGCAATGTGTTATAGGATTTCAACCTTTCATGTTAAAAGTGAGATCCTCAACTGCGTGGTTTTTATCAAATCTTCTCATTGCAACTAACTTGAAATGAGTTCGGGACTGGCATATTCGACGCTTATCGTATGCAGTGCTTAGGAGAGAGAGAGGGAGAGAGAGAGAGAGAGAGAGAGAGAGATATCTTGAACTCTGAATATCCAATAGAGTGTATTATAACTAAATAATTTGCATATATCATTTTGAGTAAAACGATATTTGTACAAAGCCAATCCCTTTATGAAGCTCTACAGGCACGACACTCTTTCTTATACAAGAAATCATTCTTTAAGAAGGGGTAACAGCCTAAACATTTATATCCTTTAACACGCGTGACGGTAAAATCAGAATCCAAGTGGGTTCCTACTTGAAAATGAAAAATCTATGACAACAACAACAACACTTCTTGCTGAAACACAAAAATGAATTAAAAGGTCTGCAAATTTACTGCGTGAAGTAAGGATTACAACAGGAAGAACATGAAACATCCATTTCAATAAAAAATTATGCGTTTACTATTTCATTAACAGAACGCTCTCCTCTGCCTGTTCGGAGACCTCATTTCACCTTAGTAACAGGGTGGCTGGCAGTTTACATTACGCCAGAGCAACCAAGACTTTGAAGGAAGTAATAACGTGCTCTGACTAAAGTTGTGTCAGAAGCACAAATTCTGTAATCTTGACCAGCGGTAAAACTTTTTACTAATCAGTCTTGCTAATCTACAGTGATAGTATGGTTAGAGTTTGGAAACGCGTATATGAGAATTAGGATTTTGCATACATCATTTCTTGATTAAGGTGGTTGGGAGAGAGGAAAAGTCAAAGTCTAACCGGAATCCGAAGGACAATGTGCTGTTATGATTTTCGTACACAGCCTATAAATGACAACGCAGTTTACAGGTGAGCAAGTATTTGGGAATGATATTTCTGCTGTTTATCTAGCCAAAATCTTTCAAGGAACAGTTGAAATGAATGAACGTGAGTTCTGACAAATATTCTTTTAGTACAATCCCTTGACCTGGATTGCTAACGAGGTTCAGGTCAAAGGATTGCGAAATATTCTGGAGAAGGGTATAAGAAAGAGCAACGGTCTCCTTCAATGTTGTCTCACTTGCACGAACTTTGCAGAAAATTCCCTCTAGCTAAAATGCGACTACTTCTCGACTATATATATCACGCCGTGTAGGTGTAAAATTTTTTAAGGTTAGAGATTTGTCGGCTCAGTGTTCAATATTATCTTCAGTTTTTTAAGCAATTTGAATGTCAGTAATTCTCAGGAATAAGTTACGTCTTCATAAATCTTTCTCAGTGTTTTACTGGTAGCCTTAAGTATTATATAAATTACGATAACTTACTGTTTTCTGATGATTTATCTCTTCTGAGATCGAGGAGAACACCAAGTAAGCCAATACAACAAAGGACGCTGAAGATAGAACTGGAAATAACAAAATGATAAGAAAAGCTACTCTGATCCATTTTAAGAATATATCTTATATATTTTAAAGATTTTATTGATATGTATACTATTAAAACAATTTTTAATCGAAGGGAATTATTGAAAATAGAAATATTTTTATATTTTATACGAGATGGTTATATATACAAAGCAATGAGACTTATTTTGCTGAGAGTTAATGTGGCTATAGAGGAGGGTCAAGTACTGAGGCATTTTGTAGCTTTTCAACTGCACCAGAAATATTTGCCTATTAATTAGAATATTCTGCAAATATTCGTATTAAAAAAATGCATATTGTCCAGTGTTGCGGCAATGACAATATTTAGAACAAAGGATGACCATTAAATTAAAAATAAATTGTGAGTAGTTGTGAAATATTACAAGCAAAAGGTTAAAAGAAACAATTGTGAATGAAAAATATCATGAGTCGAAGTGTATTAATTTACCAAAACACTTAAACGAAATTCAGGGAGAACCTTTATAAGAACTTTTCAACTAAAACAGAGTCAGCCAGTTTCATAGGGAGGTGAAAAGGCTTGGAAACTCGAGTTTTTCATCCAGCAAAAAAGCGAACTGCCCCAAAATAAAATAACTGAATAAATATTTGAAGTATTAGTAGCTTAAAGTAGAGCGTCGTAAGGCTTCTATTTTGAAGAAGTGAAGTCAATCAGAATGGTTTCGTACTGTACGCCCACAGATAAGAGACCCTCTCATCATATGCGTAGGAAAATTAACTTTTCTTTTATGAAAATTGTAGTTTTTAAAGTGGTATCTATTTAAGTGGTAACTATTTTGCTTGTATAACAGTTGGAAAATTTTACATATAAAGCACGTGATTTCGCGTGTTGGTGACCAATTCGTACATCTTTTATTTTTTTTTTAACCTTCAGCATGATTTGACTCTTCTTGATAGGATGCCAGACTAGGCTCTCGGATCTGTGGTCGGACAGTACTTCATAGCCCAGCTACTCATGCTTATGTATGGGTAGTAACTTTTTATTTTCTTTTTTCTTAAATTAAAATAAAAGAGGAAAAATAGTTTATTACTACCATTTCTTAAATTTAACTAAAAACATCTAAGAGACAAGCTCCATGCCATGCAATGGCACTATATAAACTACTCCGTAGCATATGGCATAACAGTAATTTTTTCTGTTATACTGGTAGAACCGGTAAGTCACCACATCGCTCATTTAGAGTGACCTGATCAGTAATCTACTTTCTCCTTTCTCAACGTCCTGTAATTATTTTTATCCCAGATACATATAAGAATTGCTACAGCTTTCCACGAATTTACTAAAACTCGTTTCTTGTTATCATGATAATTTTAACCCTGAACTGTTGGATAAGTGGCGTGTTTCAAGTATGCCAGGGAATATGCGGTCTGATTGAGTCATTACGATGTATTTTTTAGAATAAGAATTCTTCATATGCTTGCAGTACTTTAGTTTATTCTTACAGACTATAAAGACGAATACAGAAACGTCTATAAGAAGGAGAAACTGAATAGTTCATCTACGAAATGTGTTAATTATCATGAGCCATTTATTCCTGAAAATGGATTATCTTGA
Source organism: Typopeltis vanoorti (assembly GCF_054136105.1). Taxonomy (NCBI): domain Eukaryota; kingdom Metazoa; phylum Arthropoda; class Arachnida; order Uropygi; family Thelyphonidae; genus Typopeltis; species Typopeltis vanoorti. Next base: position 156,391,488 of record NC_143551.1, read on the forward strand.
CGTTTTCATGAGTTATATATCCACAAGTGTGCGGGGAAATTATTAACAATTGGCACACCTACCCACCCACACACACACACACACACACACGCACGCACACAAACCAACCTAGAGAAATTTATAAAAGCATTAAAAAGAGAATTTTCACTCTTATTCTCAGAACATCACTTTAATGCAAACAACGAAAAACAGCTCAGCTTAGACAAAAACCTAGCCATCTGGGCATCACCACAAACCGATATAGATTTCTTTGCTTCTGCACTTTCATCAGGTCTGAAAAAATCCAGCGATTAAACACTCAGAACAACCAAGAAGTTAAACATCGATGGAAGAAAATCAGTACCGTGGTGGAACGACGAATAACAGTCCTATGAAAACAAGTCAGCGCACTCAGACGACTATACCAAAGAACATACAGTAACCAAGATTTAAGAGAGAGCAGAAGACAGAACGACTATAAAGCCAAATACAGCTATCAGTCCAAAATTACAAACGTGAAAACAGAATCTTGGAAAACATTTTGTACAGTTTCAACCGTATAGAATCCTTGGAATTGCATATATAAATTAGCAGCAAGCAAGAAGAAGACAACACCTATTCTATCAAGAAAACAGACGGCAAATACTAAAAACTTAACAGAAACTGCAGCTATTATGATAGAGAAGTTTATTCCCGATGACGATGAATCACCAGATGAAGAAATCCACAAAACTTGCAGACAAAGAATGGAAATAGATATAGACTTTCCTGACGACGTCTCATTTGCAACTAATGAAATCGAGTCAATATTAAGATCAATGGATCTAAGAAAAACTCCTGGAAAAGACGGAATAAGCGGCGACATACCCTTAACAGCGTTTCTCGAATTCCCCGAATTCATAACAACAGTTTACAACAAATGCCTAAAAAGAGGACGATTTCCTTCAACATGGAAACAGTCAAAAATTATACCTATAATCAAACCAGGAAAAGAAACATCCGACGAAATTAACAAATACAGACCAATCAGCCTCATAAACGTTGCTGGCATGGTACTAGAAAAACTTCTAATAAACCGAATAAAGCACTACGTCTACTCAAGAAACTTATTAAACAGTAATCAATACGCATTCAGACCTCAGTCCAGCACAGTAGATGCAATTATGGAGGTGAAAGAGTTTGCAGAACACAGTCTGTAGCAAAAAAAAAGACGTACTACTGATCTTACTCGATGTACAAGGAGCCTTCGACGCTGCGTGGTGGCCAGCCATAATCCATCAATTAATAAATTTGAAATGCCCTAAAAACTTACTCTACCTTACAAAAAATTATTTGTCAGACAGAAGAGCAATTATGACACGAAAAACGTCAAAGAGGCTGTCCGCAAGGCTCTTGCTGTGCGCCAGGTTTCTGGAACATCCAGTACGACTCGCTTCTTAAGACTTCTTAAGAAGAGTACTTAAGACTTCCTGTCACTACTGCAACAAAAGTCACAGCCTTCGCCGATGATAATGATTCGGGGACGAGATGGCTTGCAGTTAGAAGTAACGGCCAACGAAGAACTCTTTAAAATTGAAGAGTGGGCACGCGGGAAGAAAGTGAACTTCAATAGCACCAAATCTAAAATGTTCCACATCTCACGAAAAAAATCAAAACAACCTGTAACAGTCTTCCTAAACGGAGAAGTTCTCGAGGTATCCAGTGAGCTAAAACACCTAGGGGTAACAATAGACGAAAAATTCGCCTTCAATAAGCACATCTGATATGTTGCCGAAAAAAGCTTACAACCTCCTAGCTAAGTCGGCAAGGATTAAGTGTGGATTAGGACAACGAGCGCTGAAAACGATATATACCGGTGCTATACTACCACTGATATCTTATGTTGCACCTGCCTGTAAACATACACTAAAATCAAAGATAAACCGACAAAAACTAAACAGAGTTCAACGCCTTATAGTCATACGCATAATCAAAGGATACAGGACCATATCTTTCGAGGCAGCTTGCGTTATTGCAGCTCTAACACCAATCTGCCTGAAAATACAAGAATTATCTCTTACATATGAAGTCACTTCCGGAAGATCTATCAAAAGTTACAACATCGATCCAAATAGCTACGAACGTCCGCTTCACTACAGTAAGTGGCCTCACCCAGCAAAGAAAACATATATTAAGGAGAAGTATTAACATATATTAAGTTCTGAAAGTGACGAATTCGAAATATACACTGACGGAAGTAAACCCGAAAGGAACGTCGGTTGTTCTTTCACTGCATACAACAGACAGTCCATAATACAAGAACGCTGCTTTAGACTACATCCTTTCTGTTCCAACAACCAAGTAGAACAATTTGTTATACTTCAGTCACTTACATATCTCCAGGAATTAGAACTCAACACCTCTCATCAAAAGACAGCAACAATTTACAGTGATAGTAGAAACTATAGACTGCACAGAAAACCAGAACAACCATATTGCATTAATAGAACAGACAAGAAATTTGGTTCGAAATCTCACTCTAGAGGGATTGGAAATCAAGTTCTGCTGGGTGAAGCGCATACTGGAATAGCAGGAAACGAGAGAGTGGATCAGTTGGCTAAAGAAGCAGCTAGAAACGAACGGCTAGAAACAAGTTACAAGAAATTCTGGAAAAACGGATCAATAACAAAAGAATTCTTTCCTAGCATCAGAAACAGACTCCCAAAAGACACGCCATTTCTCCAGGTTTAACCACGCTACTAACGGGACACGGAAAACTAAGCACTACCTTCACAGATTCCATATCCTGGAATCACCATCGTGCATTTGCAGTCCACACCTTCAACAGACTGTTGACCACATACTTTACGACTGTCAGTTATTGGACTCCATCCGGATGCCCTAATACAACACGTCATCACTTCCGGTGACAAATGGCCAGTGTCGAAACAGAGACTTATCGAAAACTATTACATAGAATTAACTAAATTTTCTAATAAAATCAATTTCCAGTCCTTGTGATCTAACATGAATACTGATATTATGTGAATTATACTGTATAGTGTTAACATATATATATAAAAATATAAATATAAATATGAAAATGGATACAAAAATATAAATAGAAATGTTATTCAGTACTTGTAAGCTACATCTAATATAAATATTGTAATGCAATGGAGCATGTAGGAATAAATTACCTCCTGGTAGGGTTACTATTGGGAGGAAAATGAAAAAAAAAAAAAAAAACACAAACGCACGCACCCAAAACCGCTCTGAGTTTTCCCCTTTGTGAGAATTACAACCCTTCCTCAAAGTATAAACGAATTCTATTCTTAGCAAATACCACTTTTACGTGGGCCGCTTCTTCTTATAATGACCTTAAAAATTTCACGAAAGTTCTAGAAACGTGACATTTTTGATAGACATTGAACATGGGAATGTTATTATGTCAAGAAGAAGCGATCAAATAAAATCCGCTATGCAATATTCGCTTAATATGCAATATTAAGCGAATACCTGTTAAAAAATAATATTCCTGTCAAATTGGTATTGGAGATAATCCCTACATATACTGCCACATAGGGAAGGGGTGGAAAAAAAGAAAGAAGCACAAACGGTGCCGAAATAAGCGTGACCTCTAGTGGATTTTCCGTATCATCACATACAAGCTTGTCGCTCAATTTCCGCTTGACATTAAGATGAAGTTCATGCCACTCACCAGCCATCGTTAGTTTAACAACCCGCTCGCGCAAGTTAGCTTCATAACACCACTTGTTATATACAGTATATCCATAAATTATATATATCTTTATTGAATTATGTTACTTTTTCCGTAATATGTCGTACAGTTGTCAGAAAAATCATTCACTTTTCTGCAAACATACAACGAATGGGAATCTCACAATTTAATTAAAACGTGAAATGTCCGTTAGCAAAGTACATTTACTTACATTATGACAATCTGCGCTGGTTCGTAAACATTTGCCTTTCTTACTTCGCAGTGAGGTACTTGTGCCTTCAATTTGACGGCTTGGGTAACTGAAATTGAATAACACATTAATATCATATTTCTTACAAGAAGCATTCTTTATCAGTAGGTAATATTCAAAGTATATTTGCAGCAATCCCTCGATTAGTGCGCCTAATGTGTTCTTTAAAACAGGCGCATTAATCGAAACGCACTAATCGAGTATAATAATCTATGGAAAAAAGTATACTTGGTTCCTCAAATTTCTTTTTTTACCCTTGATATTTTTATAAAAGAATTAGGGTATGTTTCAGGGCCTAGTTAAAGGAAAACTATGAAGCTGAAAGACAATTAAACATATTCAAAATATAAATCTATTACTTAAATAAAGAGCTAATGGGCTTCACTTCGGCGATATAAAATTATTTAAATTAAGGGGATATTAAATCCCACATTATTTCAAAGCCGAATAAGAAACTCAAAGATAGAAATCAAAGAGTTTCATGCTGAATATAGCAAACCATAAATGTTTCGGCGGATTGTAGCGTAAGCAAAAAATACATAGTTCAATACTAGGGCACCTTGTAGCAAAGGTGGTAAAAGTTCTGATTACTGTTCTTAGGAATTCCCATAATGTAAAACACATCTCCTGGAGATGTATTATGTTATAGATTATGGTGGAAGGTCACCCAGGCCGGTTTCGACCTTTATTGAGGTCTACTCACTGATGAGACCTCAATAAAGGTCGAAACCGGTCTGGGTAGTGACCTTCAACCATAATGTATAACATCATACATCTTCTAGGAGATGAGTTTTACATTATGGGAAATACTATAAATCTATTATTCTGGAGGGTATTCTGTTTCTTTTTTCATACAATTGCCTCTTCCGCAAATTTTCCTGCTTCTCTCTTCACAATGGCCAGTCTCTAAACATTGCTACTTAAAAGTTTCGGTGCCCGGTTGCACAAAAAATATTTTAAATTTGTTTCTGTGAAATCTCTTTGGGCTTGTCAGTGATTAAATTTTCTTCATATTCTTCAGGATCTTCCCGCTGTGCATCTAAATTTAGCAGGTCGGAATCACTCAGTTTCTCAGAATGAGATTTAATTAACTTAGAATCATTTGAAAAGCCTCTAAAATCATTTGCACAATGTGGAAGAATGTGCTTCTAAATGGATCGCATATTGCTAACAGTAATTTCATCCGACTTTGCGACTTTATAACCAGGCTGAGATTTATTTGATTTAGCCAGAAAAGTCTTGGAAGGCACTGGCTTCCAAAAAAAGGCGTTTCATCGACATTAAATATTTGTTGGTCACAATAGCCCCCTTCTTTTACAATTTTCTTTAAAGCTCTGGAAAATCTGCGGCCACCTCTTTATCGGCACTTGCAGCTTCGCCTGTAATTAGAACATTATGTAGACTATTTCTCAAACAACCCAGCACTAACGTGGAATTCTTCTTTTCCATGATAACCCTTTCTTTCAAGGTTGCAAAGAGACTTAATGCTTTTGATTTAATAGTCAGTTCTTAACAGGATCAGTTTTTGGTTACAATCTTCGATCCGTGTACAAAGAAGTCTCTCTAATTCAATCATTATAATACTTTGTATTCAGCAGCTTTGCTTAAAATTGCTCTTCTAGTTGATTCACCCAGTTTTGTGTTCTTGTCTTATCTTTTCTCTGGACTCGCCTTGTTCACTTTCTTTATTATTTCAAGTTTTTCTTCCAAATTGATTATACTTTTCGAATCATTTTCACACTTTCACTTTAAAGAGCTCACTAATTCTTTTACTCATGATGAAAGGTTGGGAAAATACTTTTAAAATAAAAAAAAATATAACTAAAAGAATTGCAAAGGAGGTACGAGATATGATCAGGAAAATGCTATGTAATTAGCAGACGACATAAATTTTGATGGCAAAAATTTGGAACATAGCATACATGGAAGTAGTGTAGTATGATATTAAAAATAACTTTGTAAAATGTTTTAAATAAGTAACTAAATTATTTCATTTTGGTGAGTGATTTTTTAAAATAGTTAGCCATAAAAAATGTAGATAGAATTTTTTTAAAATCTGCGACATTTATTTTTAAGATGTATATAGGCGCACTAATCGAATTTGGGTATCGAAAAAAAATGACGCACTAACCGAAAACGCACTAATCGGAGGGGGGGGGGTGCATTAATCGAGGGATTACTGTATTATTATACAACCAGGCCGGCTTAGTGGTTAGCGTATTCGCTCTTCAGCTAAAAGGCTGAGGGTTCGAAACCCGCCGTGGGCATGGATGTTTGTGATTGCGTGTGAAAATACTGGTGGTGGACTAGATGGCGTTGTGTAGATGATGATGGTAGTTGAGATTCGTTGTAGTTGATGGATTGGGTGGTGAAGACGGAGAGCTGTAGTGTAGGTGCCCTCCCTCGATGAGTCTTTGGACTCCTTCGAGGTGTCACGTAATAATAATAATTTTAGTTCCTGGTGTTATTTATACTGCGCTATACTTAAAGAGTAGTTCTGTGTGTATAAACTGTGTAGATTATAAACCCTGAACAGTTTATTATACACAGTTTGATTAGCCATTGAAAATACAGGTTCATCAAATGAATATCAAGTGTCTATTCAAGATTGCATAAAATAGATAGGTTGGAATTAGAAGATACTACTAAGGCTATGTATGAGGCCAGTATTATTTTATGCCTGTCAATTGTTTGTGCGTGTTCATGCTGATTTGACTGTTCGTGGAGGAAATCTCAGCCATTTTCGTTAGACTGGCATTGTTAGCTGAAAAGTAAGCCCTTATAAAAGTTCAGATAGTCGCATATGGGATTCGAACCTAGATCTTTCCGTGTCAGGAGGAGGGTATGCATATATTTAGCGATAAGGTAGGCTGCTAGGGAGACATAAATGAATTGAATAGGATAGTCTGCGGCAGATATTCTTCCTTTGCAAATATCAGAGAAATTGTCGTTCTGTTAGAAATGCTCACATAAAGCATTGTCGAGTGTACGGAAGACGGTTTAGCGATTATAAAACAGTCCTGTAAGGAAATAGCAAGTCGATGTGAGAAGTCGAAGGAAAGAATTGTCATCTAACATATGGAAAAATAGTGGCAAAGCATTACTACGGTAACTTGCAAAGAACATAGTGAAACGCAGAAAACATCGAATCCTAACAAGTGTAGTAGCAGATAATCTCGCGAAGTATCAGTCGCAGAGGAGCAAAGTCAACTAAAGAAATCTTGATTGGCACAATTTCGAAGAGGAATCCAATCCTGAATAATTGTGGGATAGCATTTTTAAATTGCCTTAAAATATCGTAAAGACAGCTATGCCATGTATAATGGACAACAACAGATTTTGCATCGCACTGGTTTTTCCCCTTAAGAACAAACAAAGTCAGGTTAGGGTGAAAATAAAGGGCACGGATTGGAGATATACTGTAAAGGAATGTGGAGCAAAAAGACAAACAGAGAATACTTTTCTGTCTCCAAAGTTACGCTGAAGTTGTCAGCATATCTTTCTCAGATTTTTGATTTATCGGCCAAAACAGATTTTTTGGTTCATTACAGTATGTACCTTTTTCCAAAAATCGATCCTCCATAGTTAACTCTTTTCTAAGATTTTTTCACGTTGTTCTGTTTATAATGTAATTTCAATATTCCCCAATGATATCATGTCCATTTTTGCAACCGAAAAAGTCATTATTATTAAATATCCGCAATATCTGAAACTAATGGATACCTAAAAAAGTTTCTGTCTGCACCAAGCAGTTTAGATCATCAACGACGAATGTTTTAAGTTTTAAAAAGTAGAAAAAATCTTTCTTAATTATTGTTGCAATTACAGTATATATGTCGCTGTTGATCTAGAGAGAGAGAGAGAGAGAGAGAGAGAATATTACTTTATCACAAAAAACTCTAAAAGTTACAATTAATATCGATAATGTGTTCGATTAGATCAGACATATAGATTTTAATAAGCTTCCATCTTAGTCGTCTATATTTCGTACTTTTGCATTTGAGTTTCTTGCTTCTTCTATGGCAGCCGAATTCCGATTGGGTTTCTGTCTTCAACTACAATCAACTACAAATCAAACTTACAATTTTATTGATGATAGCACACTCCAGATTCTTCTAATCTGAACGTTCTTATCGATAATGCACAAAATGATTTTGTAATATATGTTTAAAATCTACTTCTAAACCTCACAAATGCTAATTTCGACCATTGCCTTTTAATAAAAAACTTCAATACAATTAGAATTAAATATGGTCCATTTTCCACAGAAACAGATGTTTATATTGCATTTTCTATGATAACATTGACACGTTAATGCTATTATGGAAAATGCATGTCTTTCTGAGGAAAATAGTATTGACTTTTTATTTTGGAATAGCTTAAAACTTCTAATTCTTTCTGGTCTGACCCCGTGGAGAGCTTCCTTATCATTCATCCCCAAAAGGCTTAAAACATCTTTCGACTGTTTAGAAGCGAATACTAAATTTAATTAATCAACAGTTCTACTCATTGCTCCATACATTCTCATTTTCTGTTGTGTGGACATTCTTCCAGCGTCCATTACTCATAGCTGACCATGGACTTAACTCTTTTTTATTCATTCGTACAACATTATCTTAGAAACAGCGTATCTTCGTAGTTATTCAGTAAGCATTTATATTTATATTGCAATATAATCCAATAAATTTCATTTTTTTCTTTCTAGCTATCACGTTACTAGTGTAACTAGAGTTTCTAAACGATTTTTTTTGGATCACCATAAAAGTAGTTGTTTTTTCATGCAGAAGTTATTTCCAATGTTTATATTGTTATACTTCTGTCATTTAAAGCTGATATAAATCCATTTCAACCTAGCCCAATTTTAACCGTTTGTGGGAAACAGTTAAGAGAGAAACAATCTGTTAATGCATTTTTGAGATATTTAGTTATGAATCTTTATTCTTCATTAAAAATGTATTGAGTGTTTGTCGACTCTTAAATAGAGATGATCGTGATTATGGACTATAAATAAGCAATAAGCGATTATGTACTTGTAATCATACACGAGAGGATTCAACTTATACTACATTAATAGAGTAGATGGACAGAAAATTAAGGAGGAAGAAGACTTTTCTATGATTAAAAGTTCAGCTGTGAAATAGAAAATATCATGGAATTAGAAGTGTCGAAAGCGAACCGAAATTTTGGATATTAGAAGATTTCGAAGACTTACCATCCTTTTCTAGAGAGAACGGAAATTATAATTGATGAAAAATACTTCTCTGTTCATTCTAAATGCAAAACCTTCAAATTACATCTTTGGTTCTTGTGCTTTCTAAACTCTAAAATGTAATATTTTTTTAAATTTTTTACTTCCATAGACGAAGATACTTTCAGAATAAGTAAATACTTTTACAACGCTCATTCGATGGTTGTGAGTAATTTAAGGAACTAAAGGATAATAAAAGCGTGTGAGTTCATCGTTAGGAAGTCCTGTGTATTCTTCGAAGGCTAAATTAATTTATTATTTTATTGTTTGTAAGAACTGAATTATGTGACAATTTCTGAATCGACCTCTCCTTGAGAGACAGAGTAAATATCCTTTTCGAAACAAAGTGTATTGACACTAAATTTGACATTAAATTTCACATTTGTATTTGCCTGAATGTAGATTTTTTTATCATATATGTGTATCTTATCTATATTAATGTGTATTATATCTTATTGTCTTTTAATCATGTGTACAAGCCATACGGTAAATAAATAAATAAATGTATTGACACTATCTCGATTAGGAAAGTTTTTATTAGCGTTGACTACACTTTCACATTTACTTTTTCACTTACACGCACGTTACACGCACAAGGAATGATTTTCCAGGAAACTAAATTGCTAATTTCATTACATTAATACATACTCACATGGCATTATTAATTTCAAGAGGTCGCTTTTGCTGCAAGTGGACGGTATGCACACGCCGAAGCGAAAGTTATTCCAATACAAAGTTTGTGCGTATCGAGCTATTTTAGCGAATACCTGAAAAAATAAATAGTTTATTTTAAAAATTCCTCTCTATTTTGAAATAATTTCAAATGATACTAGAAATAGTAAATGTTTAGAGACCAGATTTAACAATTTCTCTTATTATTTTAAGAGGAAAATTTAATAAACAATGAAATAATAAATCTAACTCTTTTTTTCCTTTCCTCGAAAGAGAGAGAGAGAGAGAGAATAAGCAGTACTCTTTTATCCCAATTTTTTTTCTTTAAATCCGAGGGAGTCTAGTGTCAACCTCTCGATCACCATTATTGAGGATGAATACATTCCATAGGCGTGTTTGTATTTAGTGTGTGTGTGTGTGTGTGTGTGTGTGTGTGTGTGTGTGTGTGTGTGTGTGTGTGTGTGTGTGTGTGTGTGTGTGTGTGTGTGTGTGTGTGTGTGTGTGTGTGTGTGTGTGTGTGTGTGTGTGTGTGTGTGTGTGTGTGTGTGTGTGTGTGTGTGTGTGTGTGTGTGTGTGTGTGTGTGTTTTATGCCGTTGACTTTGTTGAGCTGCTGAAGTAAAAAACAGGAAGCATGGCTTCAAGAGGAACCTGCAGTGAGTTTGAATGTATGTCGGTAAGAATCTGGGAAGCTATTCGGTTTCAAAATTTGTAGACCTTTAACGTGCTATAAGAAACTGTCTCAAATGAGATATCTGTGTAGAGAAAACGGTTCGGAAGCAAGCCGAGAGGAAGAAAGGAATAACATCAGTATCGAATAACAACATTGAGCGGAAACACATTCAAAGAATATAAACTAATCTGGATTGCAATAAAACAGGTTACCAAAACAACAAATGAACTATAAACAGATATATGGGAATGATGTGCACTTCTACAATAGTTCCATAGAAAATTCAGATTTTTGTGTTGGATCGGTTAAGCATACCCAACTGTGCACAAATCTTTCATCATTCTTGTCGGCATCCGTTAGGAGTAAACCATAGACTACAGACCATAGACTACTCCATAGCACAGTAGTGCTAAAGTCAGTGTCTCACAAGTCATCCTTCGTTTACAATGTATATATATGGTGACGTTTTAATTTTTTTTTGTCATGTAAACTGTTATGTTAATTTTAATTATAACGAAAATAAAGTTAAGTAATGTATTGTTTAATCCTTTACTACCGTTTTTGTTTTTATTAATATAAAGCAATATTATATTCTATCAAACTGTAAATTTTTAATTTTAATGTGTTTTTGTTTTATTTTTAAATTAGGGAAAATCAGGGAATTCAAGATTATTCTTTGTCCTTGGCGAAGTATGATTTGCTTTAATATTCCTTAAGTGACTTTGGGGTGTTGTACCACACAATGAAGACAGCGATTTAAATAACGTACCTTTATTCACTACGAAAGATTTGAATTTTTATAATTCCTAATTTCTTCAATTTAGATAATTAAGGACCATTGAGACAACAGTCCTTAATGGCCTTAAAATCCTTTGGATTTATGATTATCGAGAATATAATTTAATTCAGGCCCGATTTTATCATTAGGCGAACCTAGGTATTCGCCTAGGGTGCTAAGACTTCGGGGCGCCAGATTTTGCTACATAGTTCGGGAAAAAATTACAACCTTCAAAATAATTAGTAAAACCTTGATTAATAATAAAAAACTGAAATAATTCAAGCCGTCCTGGTGCTCGCTGATGATCCTACATTAATTTCGCCTTTCTCTATTTCTTCCGCTCCCCTGCTCTTTGTATACTTAACCTCAAGTGCAGAGATTTTTCCTCCTTCTGGCATCTGTCCCAAGATGAGCGGGGAAGTTCCAGGGTATCCCTCAAACTAACAATCAGTGGTCGCGACTAACCGACTGTTCTCACTTCTTATCTTCATTCCATGTAGACTTAATTCTGTTGGTTTTTAGATTAAGCCCTGTTTTTGCAAGCTCTCTGAGGTCTGAGAAGTTGGAGATTATGTCATTCATTTTCTCAGAATCGTCTTGTTAATTCAGTTCAGTTTATTTTAAATCAGTATAAGAATGCCGTGGAATTTTCCATAGAATTGCAGTAGCAGGGATTCTGATTGATAGTATTCGTGAAATAAGATCTCTGATTGATCTTTCTCTTCGCTCCCTTTATTTGTCATCATCCCCACTCCGGCATTCTTCTACTAATTTCAAATTAGTTCGGTCAAGCTTTTTCGTAGGTGACAGTTGAGTCAGATGGCTAATAGTTTTGGGTGTATCTAACATTCTTACAAATATCATATTATAATAATATTATAAATATCCACATGTGTAGGTGTACGTGTGCTTGTGTGAGTATGACAAAATATATATAGAGAGACAGTGTATAGGGGCGCCTAAATTTTCTTTGCCTAGGGGCATCAGATACTCTCGGACCGGCCTGATTTAACTGCTTCATTATACATACTTCATTTACAATGTATACAGCAGAACAGACAAATCAGACTATACGTCATTTCCCAAATCGTATATAGTTCAGAAAATTCAGTACAGCAAGAGACAGGCTATTCGTAAACATATCAGGATACTCACCTCCCTGTTTGCATTGGAGACAGCGAGGACGTGAGTGAGTAAGACAATCAAATGTTTACTTATGTCAAGGATTTCTCTCCTACTCAAGGACATACCAGATAAAACACATAAAAACGCACAGCATTTCTCTTACTGCTTTGAAACGATAAATTTCTATGTTATAACATCGAAACCATAATATAATACAAGGATTTCTGCTTCGAAAAAAAAAAACATGAAGAGAGGAGATGCAAAAAGGGAGTACACCCTACAAGGAAACCTGTAACCTGTTTGCGTAATGTATACTGACAATGGTCTGTGTTAGTCACGAAATGAGTTACTTATCGCATTCTCTTAGGAAATTGCTAAGTCTACTCCATCATAAGAAACCGGTTGCTCATCAAAAAAATAATAATAATAAGTGCTACTCCCTTGACCTGCCGCCATTAATGTGCGAGTAAACAAGAGAAAGTTGTTTTGTCAAATGACATTTCGTGTGACTTATATATCTCCTTTGTAATGGGAGGGGGATGATTAATTGAAGAGAAACATCAAATGACAATTTATATTTCATGTGAGTGTCAAATACGCGGAAGTTTTTAAGGAAGTGACATTATGTACAGCTCTCGGGTGACTTAAGGAAGCTTAAAGTACATATACAAAAACAGAACTGAAATTTGAATAAATCAATTGCACAATTACATTCAGGTACTTTATCTTTAAAAGTAAGTAGCATGAATGGTGAATTCTTTGACATTAATAGTGCAGTAAATTATTGGACACAGAACAAAATTAAATTCAGAAAAACGCCTGAGAAAGCCTGCGATGTTCAGTTAATACTGACGATAATTGCACTTTTGATGGAGAAACATGGGTACGAATATTGCGTAGAAAACGAGGAAACTCTTTTTCTATGCGATATTCGTACTTACTTTTGTTTTGTGATTTTATTAGCAAACTTTTCCAATCTAATGTTCCATTCTACTAGACATTCTCAAAATACCACGTGATCCCATTAATAAATGGATGTATCAACTAAAAGACGAACTTCTTTAAAATAAAACGAAAAATTACTTACTATCTCCTTTTCCGAGAAGGATCGTAGTTCGTCTATGACCTTTAGAACGTTGTAATTGTAGCCAGATCGTTTTGAAGGTAGATGAAGGTTTAGATCTACAGCACAATATCTACCACGAAAGAGTTCCGTAGTGTTTGGTTCTTGGACGAGTTTGTTATTGTTGTACACGGTGAGTTGCAAACACTGGTCGTAAGAGCCCAGTGACGAAAGTGTGGGACTAAATATCCCACTGGGAATTTTCCCAGTAGCATCGAACACTGCAATAAAAAAAAAATACATCAGAATGTTCCAATGTACGTGTAAACTTTTTGAAAATTAAACAAAACAAAACAAAACAAAATCCATCATAATTTGATGCATGACTTGATTTGTTTTTAGCTCAACACTATAATATCTTATGTCGTTAAACTAAATTCGTTTTAAAATTCACTTCTTTTATCTTCTTTTCCCATTTCGGAAGTTCGGAGAATTCTACAGGTATCTTAGATCAATTAGCTTAGAAAAATTACCTAGCAACCCATGTTGATCTATATATTTTGCTAAAAAAACTCGTTGGTTTTAATCGGTTCGAGATTAGCACCAAAAAAAAAAAAATCGCATAATAAAAAAGGTCACTGGATAGTTCTCCAAAAGTAGTGCTCATAATTAATTCTTTAAAGACATTTTTAGTTAATACTTTTTTCTGATAATTGAAAATAAAAACAAAGATGAATAATAAATTATGATAGTATGAAGGATAAGATGTAGATTTAATATATATATATATATATATAAAGAGGAATTCCTTGAAATAAAAACTTCGTCATCCAAGAAGAGTAATTCACTAGAAACAGGGGAAACTATCCTTGAAGGAATCAGCTCCAGATGGTAATGCGGGAATTTTTTTTTTCTCACTGTCTTAAAGTAGATGAGGGAATTATTTTACGTCTTTTATGTAGCATTATATTAGTTTCACATTCACAGATGGGATAGAGATGTAACTGATCTCGGCTGAATGACTTCTTTTTCAGACGAGCAAAAAAGAAAAAAAATGTACTGCGTTTTTCTTGCCTTACCATTCCTCATACTGTTGTGAACCGATAGGAATATAAGCTTTTGTTTTTTGTCTTTTGTTTCAGAAAAAAGAGAAATCCTAACATCTTGTTAAGATTATTAAATATTATACATATTGATTTAAGACATGTATAATATTTCACAAATACGCAAAAGTTTTGTGGCCTCTATTAAAGAAAAAAAGTAAACAGCTTTTCCGGTGCAATTTGTTCTGATGCATGTACAGGTGACCATAAATTAACTTTCCCTCTTTGGAGGTATCTGTAGCTAAAACTAATACATGGAATGCGGCCACATTTTATATTGAGACTTTCGAAGGCATGGGGAGATGAATTCCGCCAAAAAAAAAAAAAGTACCAAAAGTCGCCGACAGGGGAAATTTTGGCGCTGGAGGGGACGAAAGCAGTCAAATATTTTCAGTAAAACCAGGTAAAAAGGATTATGAAAATTTTACTGTGCGTACGTAACAGCAGCGCCACCAGTTCCACTTAAAAAGGGATTGGGAACGTTCAGCCAGTTATTCGAATGACTGACGAATTGTGCTCAATATGCGTCCTATACCTTGCCTCAGCGTGCTTAACTATGATTGCACGGAGAAGATTGGCCAATTAGTAACTCAAGGTCGCCTTGATGGATAAAAAGGATAAAATGGACTCGTGTTTGATTTTGAAAATACAGACAAGAAAAATGTACTTTTTCATTGTTTTACCTTAAACAGTGCAATGCCGTAGCGGCCCTTCGGGAATTTAGAAGGCTTCATAACCTGCGTACAGGTCCATGTCAGCTGAGAGCTATGATTAAGAAGTTTGAAGAAACAGGATCACTAGGAGTTAGACCTAGCAGAGGACGGAAAGAAATTTCTTGTTCACAAGAAAGGTCAGCACATTGAAAATCGTGTATGTGGTTCGGGGGACCCTGATTCTGATGAATGAAACATTATTGCCTGTGAGTTCAATCACTGCATTAATTTCTGTGTCTCTCGCAAGTTGTTTTCATTTAATTATTATTATTATTATTATTATCATTGTAACGCGCCACATATCCAACTGGAATTAGTGACGCGGTTGTCGCTTACACCGTCGAAATGTTATTATTCCATTTTATCTGCCTTTAATGTAATTATCCGCCTGTTTTCGGCTCCGCCAGGGCTAAAATTCTCCCTATCGGCAACGTTTTGGTACTAAATCTTTTTTTTCGCTGAAATCATCTCCCCATGCCTTCAAACGTCTCAGTATAAAATTTGATCTCATTCCGTTTATTGATTTTTAGCTACAGATGCCTCCAAAGAGGGAAGGCTATTTTATGCCCACCCTGTACATAGTATTTATCGATATTTCAAATATATAATGAAACATTAACAGGTTATTTCCTACTAAATATTTAAATATTTTAAATATTGAATCCTCAGTAAAATACTGCAGACCCATTTCTTTATCCTGTTAATTATTGCTTTCCACATAATTTCTTTTGGCCATAGCTTAATACCACTTCAAGGAATTGTCGATACTTCAAAAAATGCAGTTGAAGCATGATATCGACATGACTTAAACCGAAACAACATTAAAAAGGGGGTTCGCAAAAACTTTCTTCACTGACATTCCTTATCATTATAGCATTAAACCGAAGTTTGGTTTTGGCGTTTTCGTAACAGAAATTATGATACAACTAGTTTCAGCCTTTTACAGCCTTCTTCAGGTATCCACTAAAGGTAGAACACAGTAATAAAAATTGAAGTTACAAAAAACTGAGAATTACAGGGAAAAAAAAACGCAATACATAATTGACACAAAAACTCTGTATTTTTCAAGTTGTTCTATCTAACGCGCTATTGTTTGTTGCATGCGAGCTTGCAAGTTCTCGTGAACGCCAGTATTGAACAACTGCAGCATGGCTATCAGGGATGTTGTAACTCAAATTGCTGTTCAAATGTTCAGGATTAAGGAGGATTTCCCTGGACTCCACGATTTTCCTTTCAAACTCATCACTGCAACAGAAAATGTTTTCGGATTTATCCCAGCAAACTGAGTGACTCTGTAGATCATTATGAGGATTGTTTGAGAAAAAAACATGACTGGATAGGGCAGATGCATGTGATCTTTTATAGGAGATGTCTCTCTTATGCTCCTCAATAAGAAGTTCAACAGATTTGTTAGTCTGTCCAAAATAAGGAATATTACAATCGCACCATAACTTGTAAACACCTGGATATTTCAGGTTGTGATGAATAGGCTTCGGGTGGCTTATAAGAGAACGGACTGAGGACGTAAGAATTGAGGACGACTGTGGCGTTGCCTTTATCTGCAGGTAAAATAATGATGTCTTTGTTCTTTTTAAGATTCTTTACGGCCTATCTTTCGGCAGGAGAAAGATTATCTCTTGGAGGTTTAGCATTATTGATAATGAAGATGGATTCAATACGGAGAAGTTTTGCCAAATGATTAGGAATAAGTGAACTGGCTTTTTCTATTTTAGTGAGTAGAGATTCCTTTGGAATAAACTTAGGTGAGGGAATGAAATTTAGACCTTTGCTTAGAATATCTTTTTCTGCAACTGTTAAAACATGTCACTAATTGTTTACTACCACTTTGTCAGGATTAATA
Organism: Typopeltis vanoorti; assembly: GCF_054136105.1. Classification (NCBI taxonomy): domain Eukaryota; kingdom Metazoa; phylum Arthropoda; class Arachnida; order Uropygi; family Thelyphonidae; genus Typopeltis; species Typopeltis vanoorti. Next base: position 156,408,672 of record NC_143551.1, read on the forward strand.
TAGGCTTTAGTAGGAACAGATGTGTTTTGTACTCTCTTAAGAATCTCACACTTCTTGATAAGATTAAACTTATTATTATTTTGTATCCGTGTTGCTTGCGCTTCACTGTTAAAGATAGAATCATGAAAATTATCATTATCCAGAACATCTCCAAGTTTTTGTGTCAATTATGTATTGCATTTGTTTGCCTGTAATTCTCAGTTTTTTGTAACTTGAATTTTTATTACTGTGTTCTACCTTTAGTGGATACCTGAAGAAGGCTGTAAAATGCTGAAACTAGTTGTATCATTTTCATTAAAACTTCATATTTTATCTCGGTTTAAGTCATTAAATATTTATTCTTTACAATGTACCATTACAACCGAGTAGAAGCTCAGGAATACATCTATAGACTAAATGACGAGGCATCTCTAACTGACATCAAAAGAAGTTATAAAAAACATTGAAGAAAATAGGAATGAGAATAAACAAGTTGGTTTTCCTTAAACGTTGAAAATTCAATCAAGGTTTTCCTAACTTCATATCGCTTAAAGAAACAATAACAACAGAACGTGCTAAAATAATTTATCGTAAAGCAAAGTTAGATCTTCTCAGCGAAAGAATTTTAGATATTAAAACGCTGTCTTGCCCTTTTGTTCAACGTAAAAAGGTCTTTAACTCAAAAACTTGGAGAGGTTCAGGATAATGATAATTTTCATGATTTTATCTTTAACAGTGAAGCGCAAGCAACACGGATACAAGATAATAATAAGCTTAATATTATCAAGAAGTTTGAGATTCTTAAGAGAGTACAAAACACATCTGTTCCTATTAAAGCCTATATTAATCCTGACAAAGTGGTAGTAAACAATTAGTGACATGTTTTAACAGTTGCAGAAAAAGATATTCTAAGCAAAGGTCTAAATTTCATTCCCTCACCTAAGTTTATTCCAAAGGCATCTCTACGCACTAAAATAGAAAAAGCCAGTTCACTTATTCCTAATCATTTGGCAAAACTTCTCCGTATTGAATCCATCTTCATTATCAATAATGCTAAACCTCCAAGAGATAATCTTTCTCCTGCCGAAAGATAGGCCGTAAAGAATCTTAAAAAGAACAAAGACATCGTTATTTTACCTGCAGATAAATGCAATGCCACAGTCCTCCTCAATTCTGAAGATTACCACAATAAAATGCTTCAATTGCTTGAATACAACAACATTACATATTCAATTCTTCAGGATGATCCAACAAGGGAACTACAAAACCGCACAAACGATCTGTTAAAGACTACATTTGAACTTCCTCACAATTTTCGCCTTTCTTTACGCTCTCTACACCCTCTTACACCACGCATTTATGGAGTTCGGAAGATACAAGGAAAACACTCCTCTTCGCCCAATTGTGGAAGGAATTGATGGTCCTACTTATAAACTTTCGAAACATCTTGCAGAATATTTCAAGTGTTTCTCCAATAAATCTTCATCGTTCATCAAAAACACCGCTATTTTAAACCTGGTTTTACTCCATTTCCCAAGTAAGCAAACAGACAAGTCAAGTTTGCGCCTGCAAGTATTGCAAGTCTAAGTGACCCCACACGTAGTGCACGTCAAGGCAACTCATGGTAAAGGTGGATAAGCTCTGATCACTATTCGTAATATTTACTCTTAATGCAAAGTACATCTCCTGGAGGAGATGTAAAGTGCTATGTATTAAAGGCAAGCGGCCACTGCCCAGACCGGTTTCGCCCTTTATTCAGGTGTATTTGAGTAAAGACCTCTAAAAATTAGGACGATCCCTAGACTACTCCATAATGGCCGAAAGTCCGTCCAACTCAGCGTTGTTCCACTCAGTGACAGACTCACTCCGTCACCGAGAAGAACTTCTCAGCGTTGGCTCTATCCAGTGGAAGGCTCACCCCACCACCAGGCACAGCCATAATCTCAGCGGTGGCCATACTCAGAGACATGCAAAAACCTATCCCCAAGCAGAGCTTCTCAAAGCCAGCCCCCACTAGTTCCGACCCCTATCGAGGTCTCATCAGTAGGAGCCAGGCTAGAAATACCAAGATTTTAGTAATACAGAGCTTATAAGTATTTTACCAGAACAAGTTACCATAAAGTGTTTTAACCTTATTAAATAAAAATCTCAGTATGAGAGATAGATGTAGAAAGTATTTTACGTTGGGTATAATAAATGTTAAAGATACCAAGCTATTTTAAACCTGATTTTACTCCATTTCCCAAGTAAGCAAACAGACAAGTAAGTCAAGTTTGCGCCTGCAAGTATTGTCAGTCTAAGTGACCCCACACGTAGTGCAAAGCACATCTCCTGGAGGAGATGTGCTTTGCATTAAGGGTGCTAGCTTATCCTACCTTTACCACAAGTTGCCTTCGACTTGCACTGCGTGCAGGGTCAGCTAGACTTGCAACACCTGCAGGCGCAAACTTGACTGACTTGTCTGTGTGCTTACTTGGGAAATGGTGTAAAAAACCAGGTTTATATTTAAAATAACTTGGTATCTTTACCACAGACTTCGTTTCTCATATCAAAAATATTGCAATCAGCGAAAATGATATCATAGCAAGTTTTGACATTATCTAATTTTTTACTAACGTCCCTACGGAGGAGGTATTAACATGACTAAAGGTCAAATTGTCTAAAAAGATATTTGCTTTATTAAAGCATTGTATTCAATCTGGCTACATCAGATACAGGGACTCCATTTACAAACAAAACCAAGGCCTAGCAATGGGCAACAACCCTTTATCCCCGGTTCTAGCAAACATTTTCCTGGAAAATTTTGAAACGAAAGCCATATCGTCCTTCTCACTTGTTATGTTGACGACATTTTCATCATCTGGAGTCACGGACACACATTTCTCATGGATTTTCTTCATCATCTTAACAATCAGCATTCTAATATGAAATTCACTGCCGAACTAGAACGAAATAACTGCATTCCATTCCTGGATGTATTTCTTACCCGATGCTCTGATAGATTTAAAATCTCTATATACAGAAAACTCACTCATACCAACAGATATCTGCACTGTCAATCTCATCACATTCCACCACAAAAGCTCGGAACTATTTCTGCCTTATGACAGGGAGCACGCTCTCTTTTAAATGAACCAGATGAGCTCAAAAAAGAAATTAATCACCTTTCTCTTATCTTTGAACAAAATGGATACTCTGAAAAAACGATTAAGAGATTTCTTCTGGATCCTCCTTGGCAGTGTACTACGGAAACTATTGATTTTAAAGGTAGCATCTCAATATTTTACATTAGTTCAGTCTCCAATAAATTGGCTCAAGTCCTTAAAAAATACAACATCAGGACGTTTTCACTACACTCCCTAAAGTCCGTTCTCTTATAAGCCACCCGAAGCCTATTCATCAACCTGAAATATCCAGGTGTTTACAAGTTATGGTGCGATTGTAATATTCCTTATTTTGGACAGAATAACAAATCTGTTGAACTTCGTATTGAGGAGCATAAGAGAGACATCTCCTATAAAAGATCACATGCATCTGCCCTATCCAGTCATGTTTTTTTCTCAAACAATCCTCATGATGATCTCCAAAGTCACTCAGTTTGCTGGGATAAATCCGAAAACATTTTCCGTTGCAGTGATGAGTTTGAAAGGAAAATCGTGGAGTCCAGGGAAATCCTCCTTAATCCTGGCAGCTGTTCAATACTGGCGTTCACGAGAACTTGCAAACTCGCATGCAACAAACAATAGCGCGTTAGATAGAACAACTTAAAAAATACAACGTTTTTGTGTCAATTATGTATTGCGTTTTTTTGCCTGTAATTCTCAGTTTTTTGTAACTTCAATTTTTATTACTGTGTTCTACCTTTAGTGGATACCTGAAGAAGGCTGTAAAAGGCTGAAACTAGTTGCATCATTTTCATTAAATCTTCATATTTTATCTCGGTTTAAGTCATTAAATATTTATTATTTAATGACTTAAACCGATTAAAATAATTAAAATTTATTAATTATATATATATACAGTATATATAATTATGGACTTCTACTCGGTTGTTGTGATACATTTTTAAAAAATATACATTTGATGACTTAAAAACCGAGGTAACTTATAAAGTTTTTTATGAGAATAATACAACTAGTTTCGGCTTATAACAACCTTCATCAGGTATTCATTAAAGGAAGAGAATAGTAATAAACATTGAAGCATCTAAAAAACTGAAAATTACAGGTAAAAATTGCAACACATCATGAAGCAAAAATCGTTGTATTTTTTAAGTTGTTCTAACTGGCGCGCTATTGTTTATTGCATGTGTGATGTGCAGGCTCACGTGAACGCCAATATTGAATGACTGCAGTATGGCTAGCTGGGATGTTATAACTCAAATTGCTGTTTAAGTGTTCATGATTCAGGATGATTTCCCTGGATTCCAAGATTCCATCCTGAATCCTGCAAGATTCTGAATCATGGATGCAAGTTCAAATTCCGCCGTCGGCATAGATGTTTGTGATTGTCTTTCGGTAGTAGTTAAATTTTAACCCCTGTGGCATGAGAACACCGTCCCACTAATCGGAGGCCTGAAGTGGCTTGTAAACTTTCCGTATTTGCTATCTAGAGCTTGGTTTCCGGACAACTTATTGGAATATGTGGGATCTAGTATAGGTGGGGATTTTGCCTCAAGCCACTTGTGATATGCTGAATTGTTTGCTATGGCATATTTATTTTAACACCGAGGGTCATTCCGGCAAGAATGATTTTTTTTAAAAACTCAGAATAAGTATTTGGATTTCGAAACGGGAGAAGTAGTCTGACCATTAAAAGGAAATGTAGAAGTCAAGGACAGCAGTTTTTAAAGGACACTAATTTAGAATGGCGGAATAAAAGACAAACGAGATCAATGGATGCAGTTACCAAGAGGAGAGATGACATTTGATATACATTGAGAAAATATGTATTGTTTTCCATTGTACATATAATTTCTACCATCCAGAATAGTCTATGGCTTGATATGAATTCCTTGAAACGACTTTCGCATGTAAAAGAGGTTCCCACTCTTATCATAGTTGAATCTAGAACCTGAAACAGGAATAACGATCACATGTTTACCATTTTACTGAACAGTTCGCTCACAGGACAGAATCATATCACTGAAAAATAGCTGGAATATTGCTATTGCTATTAGATGCCGAATTCTGAATGGTTCATTTTAGCATTCTTCTACCGAAACTTGTCAAATATTAATGGTAGAAACACGAAGAGCAGACAAATTGGACATGTGTCTGGCCTTGTTCATCTAGAGAAACTTCGAATACGTTTAAGAAAAATTAATTTTTGATAGACGGAAAAGTTATCGATAACAGTGTTTCCTAGCACAAACTTCGCTTATAATACTGATACTGGTCAATGATAATAACCGAAAATAAAAGTGCGCTAATAAATTATTTGTTGCAGGACAAATAACTATTTCTGGTGCATATTATACTATTTAAAAAATAATAATTTCAAGTGCATAACGAAACAAAAAAAATTACTTACTTTCACCAGCCCATGCGTTCAATTTCCTTAAGTTTAGGAAGTATCTCAAAAGGTCAGTCATACAACTACCAGATATTCGGGCACCATACACTTTACGTAAGACAAAAGGTAGGACTCTATCTAATACAGAGTTGACGAATTTATTTGCTTGTGTGGCGTAATCTGACCAGATGGCTTCTATATCTGTGATATTGGAATTCGTCATTTCTATTTCTGATTCGGAAACATGTGATTTTGTAAGAGCGACGGAAATACTCACAGTTAACCAGAATATGAAGGGTCTCACCATTGCTGAGTGCAAGTTCATGTATTCGTTTACTTCCTTAAAGCACAGACCAATTACACTCTGAATACTACGTGGCTAGATCTTGTATGGCAGTTTAATAATGACTCCGGTTAGCTGAGTTCACAATGATCACCAGAATCAAGGATAATTTCATCACTTCATTTGTCCTTCGTATACTAGAATAATCGTGAATATTTATGTTCAGACTGCCCTTAACTCTTTTTTTTTTTTATCATTCACCTTCAAGGTGACAGTGACGATAGCTGTTAGCTTCTTATATTACACAACAACAGAATTTGTAATTTACTGGGTCAGAGACACAAAAACAGATACACCTTAACAGCAACTATCCATCAAGGTAACACATTCCGATCCTTCCGCCAAAATATTAGAGTATTTTGAAACAACTGGCATTAACAGTTCTAACATATTCATTCGAAATGCATTAAGCGAGGGAGTTAGTAAACACAGTAATTTTTTGCACACTATGGGCGAGGTCCTAACGAATAAAAAAACTGCGTGCTGACATAAGACTTTGGCATTTATGATTTCAATTTCAAATAAAATTACATTCTGATATTTATATTTATATTCATGCAGAAATTAATTTACTAAATAATAAGAGAAAACAATCAGAATACTGAAACTGAATGGGCGATTCATTTTCACTGTCTTTATAAATCTTAAGTCCAATTTTTTAAATCTGTTCAACAGGTATATTTAACGTTTTGGGCACAGTATGTGTGAAAAATTAGTTTAATTACATTACATCCATGCCCACGGCGGGATTCGAACCCACAGCCTCGAGAGTGGATACGCTAACCACTCGGCCAACCAGGCGGGCAGTTAACCCACACATATAAAATATAAAATCCACACTATATAAAATCCACAAATCTTGCTCTGAATTTGAAACATACAGATTTTTCAAGCCACTCTTGACCTCCGATATTAGCAGGAAGGTGGTCCCACATCGAGTAATGATTCGTCCTCCTCCTCTTAAAGATTTTCACAGACATCCATGCGATATTGGTACTCGAACTCAGTCCTTTCAGACAGTTTCAATTATTATTATTATTATTATAGTTATTATTATGTGACACCTCCAAGGAGTCAAAAGACTCACTGAGGGAGGGCACCTACTTCACAACTCTCCGTCTCCACCACTCAATCTACCAACTACAGCGATCCGCATCATCTACACCAACGCCATCTACTGCCCACCAACACCACTAGTATTTTTCACAGACATCCATGCCCACGGTGGGATTCGAACCCACAGCCTCGAGAGCAGATACGCTAACCACTCGGCCAACCAGGCGGGCTGTTAACCCACACACGGTGGGTTAACAGACAAACTAGCCTTATAACGTTGCTTTCTTTGATCACATTTCCAATCAAACTTAATATGTCGGAATATGTCTGACAAGTTGTGTGATTCTCGTTATATTACTGCTACCCGACGGTAATTTTAAAAACTTGTAAGAAAGGTGGACTGACAAATTATCATAATTCGGTATTATGTCAGGGGTATAAAAAAGCAAGCGCGTCGCGTTGCTTGCTTTGTTTCTAAGATGAATATTAAGTCCTATGAATAATGTTATTTCTTAATAATCATCTATCTTCATTATTAGGTGTGAGCGACATTTTAGATTTAAGGTTAATACCGAGATTTCCAACCACCGAATGTTGTTCTTCTTCTTCTTCTTCTTTTATGATAACTTTGGGATTTCATAACCAATGATTTCCATGATAAAAAAAAAAATGACTTTTCAATGGTGAAATATAGACCTTGATAAAATTTATGATTTTTAGAAAGTACGTAGTCTAAGCCTCTATAGCAGTGGTTCTTAACCGGTGTTCCCGGAACACTGGTGTTCCGCGAGAAGTTCTGGAATTTGTCATTTTTAAATTAATTTGTCAGCACACATTAGTTTAATGATGGTTTAATTGAGGTTTAATTAATTATTAATTATTGATTGATAATAAAAAATCAGCTAAATTATCAATTCATTACTAATTTATACATTACAAAATAACCAAGGTGTTCCGTAAAAAAATTCAAGATTTGTGAAGTGTTTCGTAGTCGAAAAAAGTTTGAGAAACACTGCTCTATAGAGTTGTCGCAAGGACGTTGCAACAATTAGCCCTTCTATTGGAAAGACCGAAGAGCTAATTGTTTGAATACCTTCTAGGTAGAAAACCAGGTTAGAATACAGTCTAGGACTGAAGAAATGTAATAAGTTTTTTACAATTGATGGAGAGTTAGGGAAGTGGGTAGGGTTGCATTCTCCTCTCTGAAACTATGGCTTTTCATCTCCAAAGCAGGTAAACAGGATGGAAAACACACGGTGGATTAACAGACAAACTATCCTTAACACTAGTTTCCTTGACCTCATTTCCAATCAAATATATTTGTCAAAATAGTCTGGCAAGTTATGTGTAACTGTTGGGAGTTTTTCACTTTTATCTGTTTGCTCTCTGTCTAGAGAAACATTTGGTTTGTATATTTTTAGTCTTATCAATTAAATATTGCATTCTATTTCCTATTGAGTGTCCTTCAAAACAGCTTCAATATTAATACTACTTATTACTACAAACATCTAAATATTCAAATACATAGTTATGCCGTTCTTCGAATCCTAGACGGATTCGAATTCATTACAGCCTTAAGCATCTTCGTCGTCACTCCCGACTACGCTACGGTGATACTGAATATCCAACAACAACAACAACGTTACTGGTTTGCTGGGTGAAGCATAAAATGCTTTTTATTTTCCCCTTTGTCTGTGTCGAGAGGCTTGATGGGGGAGTGGGGGTTTGTGAGCCTTATGCTCGCACTTTATGAACTATGGGGTTAGCTCTGTTCTGCTGAGAGTAGGATTGCCTTGGGTCTTTTATGTTTGTGATAGTCATGTTCACTGTAACTGGAAGCTTGTCTGACTAGTGGGTTAGGATGAGAGTGTGCTTTGCTGAAGAATTTTTTGGCTTGGTCCTGAAGGAGGGAGTGGATGTCTGGGGTTCTGGTTTCTCTATGGATCTGCGTGTTTCTGACGAACCATGGGGCATTCAGGATCATCCGCAGGCACTTGTTTTGTATCCTCTGTAGTTTCAGGATGTTGGATTTGGATGTGTGACTCCATGTAGGGGATGCATATGTGATAACTGGTCGTATTACCATCTGGTACAGTAGCAGCTTGTTGCGTGTATTCAATTTGCTGTTGCAGTTGATCAGGGGGTAGAGCTGGGCTATGGCTCTGGATGTTTTTGTGCCTATGAGTGTGATGTGGCTGTTGAAATTTAGTTTATGGTCCAGCTGTACTCCTAGGTATCTGGCTTCAGTCTGCCAAGGTATCTTTTTTCCGAGCAGATGAATGTCGTCTTGGATGAGGGCTTTGCGTCTGGTGAATAGTATAGCTGTGCTTTTGTGGGGGTTTACTTGTATCCTCCAGTCCGAGAACCATTTCTCTAGTGTTGTGATAGTTTCCTGTAAACGACTGATCGCCAGGTGTGGGCGGAGAGATCTTGTCATTTTGGCTGTGTCGTCCGCGTATAGGGCTGTGATGGTGGTCCTTGGGTTCTGCGGGATGTCGGCCACATAGATTGTGAAGAGTAGGGGGGCCAGCAGGGAACCCTGTGGAACACCTGCCAGGATTTTGCGCCTAGTTGAGATGGGGCCATTTATTTTTACCTGCATGGATCTGTCAGTGAGGTATGATTTTATTAGTTTGATGAGGTTTGGTGGTATGTTGGCTGTATGAGTTTGTAGAGTAGTCCTTGATGCCATACCTTGTCGAAGGCCTTTGCAACATCCAGAAACACTGCAGCTGTGTGCAGGTTCCAGCTGTAACCTTGTGTGATGTGCTCCACCAGTCGGTGTATTTGTTGCACTGTGCTGTGTTCACGGCGGAAGCCAAATTGTTCGTTTGGTATCATTCCTAGTTTGTCTGATTCTTCACTGAATATCCGAATTGGATGCATATTTCAAATATCAGTTCAGCGTTCGTTATTCAACAGTGTTAGAATATATCAAAGCATAACAAGGCAGCATTAGCCAGACAATGTAGAACGTCAGTCTGGTTTTGAACTAATGAAGCTATTTTTATTTTATTTTATTATTATTATTTTTTACATAGCACTTTTCATATCTGAATGCACAAAGTAATGAGTGCGTATCAAAAATTGTTTTAAAGTTGAAAAAAAAAAAGGAACAGATAATTAATTGAAAACAGAATATTGAAGGGCTGCTATAGGATGGATGCAAGACGTATTGTTAATTAGGTCGAGTCTAAGCAGGAAGAGAGCCTCAAATGAAAGTGAATGGACGACTATTGAGATAAAGGAATTATGAAACTGCGTGAAAGTTGCGCTATATAAATTGCGCAGTTGACCGTTTGATATAATTAGTAAATTAAATTAAATTTTAATTAAAATTAAATTAAATTAGTAAACTCAATTAGTAAATAAGTGAGATTTCCATAATCTTGTGCAACTCATTTTTAACTGTAGATCTGAACATGAAATGAGCTGAGACGCTCCCGTTTTAAATTTAAAAGAAAAAAATCGAACTAAAAGTGTGCACAGCTGAAGCTCAACCTCAATTCTTCTAGCAATTTATTTATAACCTAAAGGAAACAAACTTTTCGTGGGAATTATCTGGCATGATCAAATCATACCAACAAGGTCTACATATTCCAATTTTCGATAAAGAACCCACATGCTAAGACCAAATTGACATTTGGTCTTAGCATGTGGGTTCTTTCTTATTAGGACAAGACTTATTAAAGACAGGTGTATATGTAACTTTACTTTTTATTTTGCTTTATTTTATAAAATATCTCATAATAATTCGTAATTAGCAAAAATTGAATATTATTCAGCAATTATGGACTCTAAGAAAATGCTAAGGTGATACCAAGTGCTTCATAGGAAATGGATACTGAAATAACTCTTTATACTTACCAAGAAGTTATATTCTTCTTTAATCCTTTGTCCAAGTGTATACAAACAAAATTTTCGCGTGAAGTATCTATACGACTAGGCTACTTATATATAGAGGCTGTTGACTTGACATCGTTTGCCTTAGTATCCCATAATGCAAAGCACACTTCTCTTCGGACATGTATATTTCTATGCATTATGGAAAAATGGGCACTACCCAGACCGGTTTTGAATTTAATTGAGGTTTCACATCAGTTTCTTTGCATACAATTGGATCAAGGATTAAACACGAATATAATTTCTTGACAAGTATAATTTAGTTTTGAAACCAAGTGCAAAACTTTCTAAAGGAATATGTTTTCAAGCATTTTCAATCAAGACCAGATTAACTAGGATCAGTGGGGATTGTGATTGTTAATTTTTAGGGAAAGGTACCACCGTTAAAGCGCACAGCCACTCTTAGTTCTAGGATTATTTTTCTCAGGCACTTCCTGAATGCTGGCCTTTAGGCCGAGTGGTTAGCGTATACGCTCTCCAGCCAAAAGGCTGGGAGTTCGAATTCCGCCATGGATATGGATGCTTGTGATTGTCCTTCTAACTCTGTGAAAAGGGAATCTGCTACCCTACAACTTTTAGTAGAAGGCTTCACTTCAAAAATCCCATGAGCTACGGGAGTGACCATACGGTGACAGGGACGTCAAATAACTAACTTCCTGAATCAAGACTCCAGCTCTGAGTCCCATTCCAAGTTACAGGTTTCAATACATCCGATAAATTAGTCTCCCGCCCTTCATTTATAGACCTGTTAACTTCCAGATATCTGTGATTGCTTATGCGTTTTCAAACTGGTTTTTCTAAATGTAAATGGAAAACCACCACCGCTACATGAGACTCTTTCTTAGTTTCGTCTGAAAAGAGTTTATTTCAAATAAATGTTCAAATCAGACTTTAGAATCTGCGCTATGAAGGTGCTTACAAGTAGTAGTGTAAGTAATGGAATTTTTTTAATTCGGTAAATTGGGGTTTGTCTTTAGGAATTAACAAAGGCCAATATGGCTTTCGATTTTCCTAACGAATAATGTAATCCATTCCATTGTTTGTTTGTTTTCTCGTAGTGGCAAACACCAGTGAGAGAAAATAGTACTACTGTCTTTACCGGACTGAAAATTGACCAACCCCTACATAATAACTACAATGAAAAGCAAAGTAGTTATCTAAGAAAGGAGAACGAGGTATACTGCTAAGTGCAACTTAATATCAGGGTAATGTTTTGTCATTAAGCTGGAATTGAGGGCAATGCAACTAAGGCCATGAAGGAAGTGTTGTCATCTGCATTTTTCATAAACAAAACAATCTGCTTCCGTTTGATACTAACTCTATACAAATTTTCTAAATATTTCTTCGAGTCTATGAAGGAATTTGAACCAATGCCTTCCTGATCAAATGAAAGTCAGCATATAATGCAACTAATATTAACAAAATACATACATTAGCTACAAGAGAATTTTTTTCCCTAGATGTCAGTTAAAGATTTATCCTTTTATACGTTTTAACTAAATGTAATAAAAATTTTATTTTTATTGTTGAACCAACAAGTTCTTTATTACATTCCTGCACAAATATTACCAATGTTTGTGCAGGAATGTTTTTTTCATTTCCTGAAATCCTTTTTTTCTCCCATAACAGGTTTTTGAAACAGGGAAGAAAACTTCAGTTTCTTTGAAAGTAATTTCTTTTCTAGTAAATATAGACCGTCATTGTAATTGATGTAATTGATGGAAAAACTAAAAAGAAAAACAATCAGTGCTAAATTTCGAAACTAGAACTTTACTCTATACACAGCGAAGTCATTTTTCATATTTCCTGTTTAGTTTTGTGAATAAAATATGAGACGATGACAAACAGATAATATTTATTCTCACTGAATTATTAGCAGAAATCTCTTTCGTCAGTTTGCGCAAAGCTAAGGGGCGTGGAACAAATCTAACAAAACATTTATTACTTGAGAATAAAAGGAATACGTGAAAGATGTCTCACATTCGAATTTATCATATTTTATTAAATATGTCATCTAATATATCACATGCGTTTTATTTAGGACAAGGCTATCACCCTCCAAATAGGCCATGTATTCGTTTAATATATCTTCATATTTACGCTACCTCGTTAACGAACACGAATTTAGTTATGCCTTAAAAAATCAGACTCAATTAACACCAGAAGCAATAAATTTATTTCCTGAAATGAAAAGGTGCTAAAATTATTATCTATGACCTTCAGTTTATCGAAAGCACGATTTATTTCTTAGGTAACGCGTAATTTTTTATGGCATTTAATACGAAAATTACACGACTGAAATTAAAACTTTCTTGGAAATCCTGTTTCATAGTTTACAATCTTACATTCGAACGATTAGAATTATTTCTACATTTCAAAGATTATGGATGAACAGCATGCAATTGCATTTTTTTTTTAAATTTAAAGTTTAAGATGCGTATTAATATTCCGTCGAAATACTCGAGGTGTCTGAAATAGCGTTTTGGAAAAAAAAAAAAAAAAAAAAAAAAAAAATATATATATATATATATATAATATTTTTATATATACAGGGTGTTCGGGATAAATTTGACATATTTATAATTAATTATATTTTTCCGTAAGTTACATGTATTAACACACACTTCTCTTCATTTAAAAGTTTGGACCCTTCTTCATTCATATACAAGATGTCAGAAAGGATGGATAGCTGGAACCCACCTGAATCATGGAAGAGAATAACTTGTATCATGATGATTCGTGCCCGCCATCAAAATAAGGATATTACGACTGCTGCCCAATGCTCCCTGAATACAGTAAAAACAATCAGGCATGAACTAGAGACTTGCAATGGTGACTACGAGGATGTAGCAAGAAGAAAGATCCCTAGCAGACGATCTGATTGCGTTCGTACAGCAGAATTCCTCGCAAATCTGCAGGAACAGGTGTTGAAGAACCCTGGCATTGGAATTCGGGCTTTGTTCGTGGAGTTGCTAACTGTAGTCAAGCCCTGGATAACAAGGGTAGCCAATGGTAGGCCGTATGTATGGCAGCAGGATTCGGCCCCTTGCCACACCTCTGGGAAAAGTCAAAAATGGTTGTCTGAAAATTTCTACGACTTCACCAGTCCAAATGTTTGGCCTCCAAACTCCCCAGACCTTAACCCCATGGATTATTTTGTATGGGGCGCAGTTGAAAAAGACACCAATCGCACTTCCAGTAATACAAAAGCCCAGTTAATGGATAAAATTAAAACAGTTTTTGCGGCCCTTCCCAGGGAGACTGTAGCATCAGCTTGTTCGAGGTTCCGAAGCAGAATTGAAGCTGTGATCGATGCTAATGGTGGTTATTTTGAGTAAATCTTGTTGATAGTATTGTAATTAACTCTGCCTGTAATGTTTTTTAGTCAATTCATTAAATTTAATAGATACAAAGAAGATTTTCTTTTTCCTTACGAAACTGTCAAATTTATCCCGAACACCCTGTATATTATTATTTTTATATATTATACTAGGGGGGTTCCGCCCCCACTGGCGCCTACGGGCCCAACCCCCCGAGTTCTGGGGGCTGGTAAGCTGGTAATACAAAAAAAAAAAAAACGTGACATAAAAACGTTTCAAATTTCGGCTTATCGTTATATATATATATATATATAATATTTGTTTTATTTAGTTTTCCTTACTATAATTTACCCTATCCGTTAAATACAGGGTTTCAGAAAATCTTGACCAATTTCAAATGCTTCTCTCTTTAAAGCCACTGCAGGAACATCTAACAAATTTAGTAGGAAAAGCAACAAACTTTTATTCTATGTGTTGCCACTCCTCTAGTATTCAGCAAATATCTAGCCTATATTCTAACTCTTTCCAAGTCTTCCGTGATATCCGTTCTCGGACTCGACGGCTTCAAAATAATTCTTACACTTCAAATGTTCTATTAAGCGGCAGAATGTAACTCGCTCTTTTTTACGTATCTTTACGGTACTGTAATCCTATACATACCAGGATGTTCAAATCGTAGTATGTTAAGCATCGTGGATGAGCAGAAAGGAGATACTTGTTAATCGATTTGAAGACCTGTAAATAGTACTTTCAGGAAAAAACGACCGACATTCCGAATGATAGCAGGAAGAAGGGATGAAGGGGTGGGGGATTGTTCTGTGAGTTTATAGCTAAGCTGTGTTAAGAGCCGCAGCATGTTTTAATAGATTTAGAGCGATCAGATTCTTGATTGTGAGTTTGATGTGGACAGACTTGTTTTATTTACTGTGCTAGAAAACACGCTCATCGTGCTATAAATTAGTGATTTTTTAGCTCGAGTTTGAGGTTTGAGTGATTGAAGATCGTCGACTGTGAAGATTAACTGGACTTTTCAGAATATCAGTATAAGTTATTTTCAGCATTTGCTCAGTGTAAGGTAAGAATTTGGCTTTTAATGCAACTTTCTCAGACACTCTCGTGTTCCCTGCCCTATGCCCGTCAGTAGTCTTTTGCCTCCAGAAGGAGATTTCGACTGCCAGTCTACACTTGGTGATAGGAAGGGACAAGGCAGGTCCTGAACTACACAAAACTTCCATTAAATCACAGGTCAGGCTTAGACATGGGCTTTCCGTTCGAAGATCTGAACTTTAAACAACTGCTCGCAGTATTCAGACAAGTGGGAATATTGCTACATACCAAATGGCCGGGCAGAGTAGAGCTCTATAGGATCCAGGCAGTTGAATCAGAGAATTACCCCCTCCCCCCCCTCCCGACCTTCTCCCCAGCACTTCTCAAGACAACATAGAGAATGTGTCAACAGCTGACTCTCTGTCCTTAGAAGACACTGACGACTACCAGATAGTCACCAGAAAAAGTGTAGGAAAGAGGTTCCAGCCACAGAGCCTGAATCATCGATGGACACAGCTCAAAGAATCCCACTGGTGATTCTAAGAGCAAAAGAAAAACGGTTGACAGTTGCAGAGGTGATGAAAATCTCCGAAAGTAAGTTCACATCGGCTAAAAACTCCAATGAAAGAGTCCGCATTCAACCCGAAGGAGCTTCGGACTACCGTCTTCTTACTAAACTCATGGACGAACTGGAAATTCCGTACCATACATTTCAGCTAAAGAGAGAGAAAAACTTAAAGGTTGTTATCAGAGGTCTAGTGGAAACGATAACATCAGAAGGGATAGCCACTTACCTCAAGTCACAAGGCTTAGAGCCGATAAATGTCTCGCGTATGTATCGAGCAGACAAACGTCCCATACCTCTGGTTTTAATGGAAATCAACAAGGATCAGAGAGAGAATTATAATCTGAAGACTGTTTGTAATCTAGTAATAAAGACTGAACCACTCAGAAGGAAAACATCTGCAGGGCAATGCCATAGCTGCCAGAAATACGGGCATGCGCAGAAGCTCTGTAGAGCAGAGTACAAATGTAAGAGACAAATTAAATGCGGAGACAAACACCCCCTCTCATACATGTTCCAAACTACGCACTACTCCCGCTAAGTGCGCAAATTGTGGCGGTCCGCATCCGGCGAACTACAAAGGCTGCACACTCCACCCATCTAACCTGTTGAAAGCTAGGGAAACAGGAGCCCATCATCTCAGAAGCGTACAACACCTCCTGTAACAGAAAGCCCACTGCGGACTACTACAACTAACAGATCGTACGCCACAGTGGTTTTCTCGCGCACAAAACCGCCAAAACCCGTTCCAAGCAGTCAAAACTCAAACTCCGCTGCTATTCTAGCTGCTACCATAGGAGAGAGATGTTAACTGCTTTCAGCAAAACAAACCCCAACCAGAGTGATACAAACAAATTCCTGAAAAATACCCAAGTCGTATTCGTAATGCTTAATGGATAATCCGACTATCTCAATTAATTCCATACAGATTGATTCTGGAATGCTAACGGTCTCAGTAACAAACTCCTTGGAGCTACAAGAATTTGGGGACCACTTCAGAATTGATATTCTCTCAATTAGTGAGACGCATCTTCGGCCCTGCTACAACCCTAAACTTAAATATTATTCGCTACTCAGAAATTACAGACTCAACGCCAGAGGTGGCGGCACAGCTACTTTTGTCAAGAAAAATATCCGCTATAACGAAATCAGGAATACCACTACAACAAATCTGGAAGAAACTGGTATTGAAATCCATACCAATAATGCATGCAGCCTAAAACTATACTCAGTTTATAAGCCTCCTGGCAAACCTCTCCCAACTTACGATCCCTCTCAACTGCTCGATACTAATGAAGCAACAATCGTGGCAGATCTCAACTCAAAACATCCCTTATGGAACAGTAAAAGCTTCAATAATAATGGTATGATTCTTTACAACTTTGCTATGCTAAGAAACATTGTCATTGCAGGTCCGGTTAAACCAACACACTACGAACCGCAAGGCAGACCTGATGTACTGTATATAGTCATCTTCAAGAACACCTCTCATCAATTCCAGTTACAGGTGATTAATGATCTTAGTTCTGACCACAACCCAGTACTACTAAGCCTAGGAGGGGACTCTGAAATCATCCCCAGCCAGAACTACACAAGCTTCACCAAATTCAATGTCGCACTCCGTACTCTTATACCAACTATCTCCCCCATTGAAAAAATAGATGCAGCGGTCAATAATCTAGAAAGTACAATTCATGCTGGCTTGGCAGCAGCCCCCACTGTTACTACCCCAGCTCAAGCCAACCTGCTTCCGGAGGAAATTCTAACTCTAATCCGTAATAAAAACAGAATCAGACGCCGTTATCACGACACATTATCTCCCAAGACTGTCAAGAGCTAAATAGGGCAATAAATTTAGTTCACTATGCGCTGAAAGATCACAGAAACCAACGGGAAAGAAAGCTGTGTTCCCTAAAGGCTGAGGATAACTCGCTTTGGGAATTGGCTAAAGCTCTCCGTACGGATCGTTCCAACATCCAGCCCATTCACGGTGAAAGAGGCGTAACTTACAGAGACGATGAAAAGGCAGAAGCTTTTGCAGACTACCTGGAGCTTCAATGTAGTCCTAACCACACGCATGCGGATTTGCTTTTCATCGAAAAAATCCACCAGCATGTTCTCTGCCCGCTAACCAGCCCTGCAGTCATGAATATATCTGTCATACTTCGCCTAGGGAAGTTTATTCTATTATCAAAAAACTCAACAACATAAAGGCCTCAGGTCCTGACGAGATTACTAACAAAACTATAAAGGTGCTCCCACATAAAGCAGTTATTCATCTGGTAGCCATTATAAACTCAATGCTCAGATTCAATTATTTTCCCCACTCGCTGGAAACAAGCAGATATAATCCTCGTTCACAAGCTGGGGAAAACACATCAGTTCACATCAGCCTCTTGTCATGCCTGGGGAAAATTGCAGAAAAAATTATTCTCAATCGTCTGTAAGATGAGGTGAACAAAAACAGCCTTATTCCGAAAGAGCAGTTTGGATTCCGTACTGGGCACAGTACAACTCAGCAAGTACACAGATTGATAGAGTTTATAACAATTGGTTTCAAGTGGAGACCATACAGGAGCTATCTTTCTTGATGTTGCAAAAGCCTTTGATAAAGTTTGGCATAAAAGCTTCATTTACAAATTAATTACAGCCAACATTCCACTATACCTTACTAAACTCATTGACACTTATCTAAAAGACCGAAAATTCCAAGTTAAGCTGCATGGACTCAGATCCTCTGTGAAAAGAATCACTGCAGGTGTACCCCAAGGCTCGCTGCTATCCCCGCTGCTTTTCAACATCCACGTTGCAGACGTCCCAAGCACGGCATCAACCACCACGCGGACGATATGGCTATTTTGACCAAATCTCTCAGACCGCACTTAGTTACGCAGCGATTACAAAACGCAGCAACAAACCTGGAAAAATGGTTTAAGAAATGGGGGATAGATGTTAATGCTGATAAAAGCACCGCCATACTTTTTACAAGACGGAAACCATCTCACTGCGGAGAAGTTAAACTGTTCAATGCAGCTATTCCATGGCAATCCAAAATCAATTATCTAGGTATACAATTATATAACCGTCTCAGTTTTAACCCGCACATTGTATATGGTTGCAATAAATCAATTCCGCAATTGTCCAGCTCTACCCTCTTCTCAACCGGAGAAGCCACGTTAGCATTGAAAACAAGCTACGGATTTACAAATCAATCATCAGATCCACTTTAACATACGGATCACCGGCTTGGGGTCACACTTCTCCCAGTAACATCAAAAAATTACAAGTGATTCAAAATAAGTGTCTCCGTATGATTTTTGATGCTTTGTGGTTTGTCAGGAATGCTCTTCTCCATCGAGATGCTAACATATCGGATATACCCACGTTACTTCGTGGAACTGCCTCTACATAATTCGCTTAGGCGACTATTTACCCCAATCAACTCATTCAAGAGTCATCCAACTACGATGAGAACGACAGATGGAAACACAAACGCCCGAAGGCAGTTCTGCTCATCGGTACAAGCGCTCTGACACGACCCTAAATTGGGCGTTCCTGGGGTGCTCGATAATCTTTTATACATTTAATCAACTCCTTAGCGATGAAGGGATAAAAATCCACGGATTGTTATCCATCTTGCCATAAACGTTAACAGTTAACAATAGATTTAGAAGAGAACGGGGGTATAATCGATGCCGTTTCTGATGAATGTTAACCATTGAAATATTTGGTGAAAATGCAAACTTTAAACTGTCTGTGTGAAAAAGTGGAAGGATTTGGCAAGTCAACCAACATAAATACTCCCTTCTGTATTGAGTCAAATATGTTTAGGGATCTCCTAGGTTAACTATCCCAAATGCGAGTATAGTATGAAATGGTTGAAAGTATTTGATTTTTATAGTGCAGAGTTGTTCAAAGGTAAAATATCGCCTTGAGCGAATGACAAAACTTAATTTTTTGGATAATACTGACGAGATAATATTTATAATATTTTTATGTTAAGAAAGAGAGAATCGAAGTCGGATTAATCTCAAGAACACAAATCTCATCTTGTCCAGATAATTCGGGTGCTCTCAAAAATAAAACTGGAAAAGGGGGGGGGGAACAGAATTGTGTTATCAGTACCACACTGAGGAATGATTTGGAGATCAGAACATTTGGAGACATTCGATTTGGACAAATCAATATCCAAAAACAAATAGAATGCAAAATGTGCCTTTGATTTATTACTACTTCTAGCAATATTTTATTTTATTTTTTTTTAAAAAATAAATTTTGAAATTGCGATAAAGCAATAACAAATGTTATGAATGGCAATTTAGTATAAAGTTTAAAAACAAATGGGGCGAACAAGTTGAATATGAGCTGCACATGCAGCTCGGGATACATCCAAGCTAGTTCATAATCTCTTGCCAGCCATCCAAAACTTTTCAGAATAACAACAAATAGTTTTGTTTTAATTCGCATAACCAAGTCACGTTTGATATTCCCCTTCACCTACACACGCACACGCACGCGCACACACACACACACACACACACACACACACACACACACACACACACACACAAACAAACAATAATAAATGAAATGTGAGGAATAGGGGAAGACCAAAACATTGATTATTTTCTATCCAATCATCGGATCGGTAAATGACCATGTAACGGACTTCCTGTGATGATAGTACAGAGAATACCAACCATAGCTTTGGTAATTCCATCATCTCTTGATTTATCACCATTTACCATCAGAGGAATATTATTTCATAGATTCGCTTAGTTCGCGTTGGACACGAATCAATGATGACTCGGATTTTGAGTGCCATAAAACAGGTTCCCCTTTCCCCGAACTTCGCCTTCTTGCAAACGGTAGACTTACGGATTCGATTGGCACACAGGCACAAATCCTGTATGTTAAGTGACTTAATATTAACACTTTTATTCGAAAATATTTCAACAAAATAAAATCATTTTCGTTGAAATTGTTGTTGATTATCATGCTTTGTGTTTTTGCTCCTAGCGGCATAATTCGATTCATTTTATAACTGAAATTATGAAGGGATTTGCTAGTTTCGAAGAAACCTGAATGCCTCAGAACAAAACGTTCGCTTCCAACTGGTTTCATTTTTTTAACAATTTTATGTTCATTCATGTGAATGATTAAAAAAAAGATGGAATTTTCTTTGATAAGCGTTTACGAGAGCTAAAGTGAATGCATTTACTTTATGCACAACACCGTTCTTGGTTGCCTCGAAATTTTGCAGAGTAGAGGTAGTTTAATTGCTCCAATTACAGCGCTGTTTTGCGCAATCATAGTCCTTCGTGTAGGAAATAGCGTCAAATAATTCTTAATTCATTAGCTGAAAATGATAACATGAGGGCCTCTAACTTTACCTTTTAACTTGGTCAAGGAACTATTTCGTTACCGGGGAAATATAACCAGATCTCTAAATAACAGAAATAATACTCTCGTAACCAGTAGATGAACTTGCTGGATAAGAATATAATTATAAATGAGGTGTGTGAAACGCTTGCGGCATTCACTAAGCTAGAGGTTAGGAACCTTCCCTCCCGACAGAAAGTTAAGTGACAAAGTGATTGTCAGGCTAAAAGCAGTCCTGGAAAACGTAAAGAGGATGATTACATTTTCCTTATACTCATGCATGGAAGAGAAGAGAAAATTTCATTTCTCTTTACTGAACAGAAATTTTTTTTAAATTCTATTCAGTAATAGTAGGCTAAATTTTATGTATTCATTTAATTATGAATAGCAGTGCAGAGATATATATATAATTAATATTCATGAGCTATTTCTAGAAATTAATATACTTAGCCTTTGTTTCTTTTAGAAAAAAGAGAACAATTCAAAAACGAACCATTATAGAACAGGTCTGATTATCGTTGCCAGATGTTTTCCACTATCTAACAATTTCTCTCGGTGTCCAGAAAGAAGATTCCTGAACTGTTTGATTTAAACAAACTACGTCTTATTTATAAAAGAGAAAACTATGAAGAAGATGATTATTACAAGTGAATTATTTATCATGTTACATAAACATCTCAGGGGACCCTATAACCCCTAGAGAGCGCGTCCCCTGGGTGGCGGATAGGGGAGCCCACCATGGTGTGTGTATACATGCGCGTGCATGTGTGTGTGTGTGTATATATATATATATATATATATATATATATATATATATATATATGGTGGGGTGGTCCGAATATACTGAATAAGGACTCGTGGACCAACAGGGCCATAAGGGGCAATCATCTTGATTGTAAGGGAAGCAGCACTCCCATGGACCCCTAGCTGGATCTATCCTCTCCTTCTGCTACTTTTAGGAAGATCCACTTACTTTAATCTTTCCTATAAGGCCTTATCAGCCAACTCTTCTTACTTTATGACCCTTATGCTATTAGAGTACTCGAGGGCCATGGGGTCTTTTCATTTCTGGCCTTACAACTATGCCCTCTCTATAAACCTTACTATATTTCTTCTATAATCTACTATTTCCCCTTCATTATACCATATTCCTCCTATGGGTTTAAATTCGGAAGAAGGCTAGTTCAGAAGCCTTAAGGTAGCAGCCCTACCACTGAACTATTCCATCGTCAGGCTAGTCCCCTGACATGGAGAACATAATCCTACTTGTAAGCTGACAGAAAAAGATAATCCGATTGAATCTATGGGAAACGACCCTGGAATGGAAAAGGGTGAACGAAAATGGAAACGACAAAACTGGAATGTAGAGGAATAGCATATAAAGAAATAGAATTAGACCAATTACTAAATGAAAGAAATTTTAAAATAGCAGTAATCACTGAAACAAAAAAGAAATTAAAATGAACTATGAGAACTGAAAATTTTAATGTGATATACAGTGAAGTCGACAGAGACCAAAGAGCACAAGCAGGAGTCATGATTTGGATACATAACTCCCTTTCAAAACAGTTAAAACATTATAAATTATGGAATGAAAGAATAATAGAAGCTAGAATAAAAATAGATACAGGCTATTTAACAATAATTGGTTTATATGCCCCAGAAGAAGGAAGAGAACAGGATAATATTGATTTTTATAATCAGCTACAAAACATATATAATAAAATAAATAAAAATGACTACATAATTTTAGCAGGAGACTTAAATGCAAGAATTGGAAACACGAAAATTAATAATAATATAGGAATACATGGAGAACACACTCTAAACAGAAATGGTAAAAAATTGATTGACTTTGTAGTTTATAATAACCTAAAAATAATGAATTCCTTCTATAAACATAAAGACATACATAAATATACTTGGGCAGCAAGAGGATGGAAATCAATATTAGATTACTTCATATTAAATGAAAAGACATCAAAATTTTCACTAGATGTTAGAGTTCACAGAGGATATGAAATAAGCAGTGGTCACTTCCTTGTTAAAATAAAATTAAGATTACCACCTAAATGGCTACAAGTAACAAGAACAGAAAGAAAAATTGAAACATTTGTTTATAAAACTAGACTATTGAATGACACAAATGAACAATGGCTATATGAACAAAGAATTAACCAATATCTAGATAAAATAAAACAAAATGAAGAAATAGAAATAGAATGGCTTAATATAAAAACGATACTAAATGCAGCAGCAAATGAAAGCTTAGGAAAGACCAAAAAATTCAATAAAAGAAAAAAACTGAAGATCTGCGATGATACAATCAAAGAAATAATTAAAAAGAAAAAAGAAGCCTATCACAAATGGTTAAGCAGTAAAAGATTAGAAGATGAAATAGAATATAAAAGAATAAGAGCCATAGCTAAAAGAGAAGTCAGAAAAAGACATAGAGAATCATGGAATAGATTTGTTTCTAATTTAGAACATGATTTATATAAAATAAGACCCAATGTATATAAGATTTTGAAACACTTAAATGCAGATACCAAAGAAAACATAAAATTAAACACTAAATTAAAATTAGAAGAATTTCTAAATTACTACACAGAACTGTGGACAGACAAATATTTTAAAAAAGACAACTGGCAAACAATTAACGAAAATGAAAAGGAAATAACTGAAGAAGAATTAGAAATCAGCCTGAATGAAACAAGAAGCGGAAAATCACCTGGAGAAGATAAGCTAGGTTCAGAACTATATAAATACGCAGGAACAAGATTCAAAAAAAAAGACTCTTACTATTTTTAAATAAAATTTACTCAACTGATATCCCCCAATAGAATGGAAAAAAGCAATTGTGATTCCTATCTTTAAGAAAGGTAATAGAGATGACCGTAAAAACTATAGAGGTATCAGTATACTAAATTCTGGTTACAAAATATATAGCAGAATCTTAAATAACAAACTAATGAAATATTCCGAAAACTTTATTCTAGAGGTACAGAATGGATTTAGAAAAGGACGATCATGTATAGACCCAGCCTTTTGCCTAAAATTAATAGTAGAGAAAAGAAGAGAATATAATTTGGAAACACATATTGCATTTATTGACTTTGAAAAAGCATTTGACAAAGTTAAAAGAAACATATTATTTAACATATTAAAAGAAAGAGAAATACCAAATAATATCCTAAAAGCTATCACAAGTATATATGAAAATAATCAAATACAAATAAGATTAAATCACGAGCTATCATATACAAGAGAGATAAACCAAGGGGTCCGACAGGGATGTCCCCTCTCAGCAACTCTTTTTAATATCTACTTAAATGAAATAATAATAAAATGGAGTAAAAATTTACACCAAGGAATTAAACTTTCACCTACAGTTAACTTAAACGCTCTCCTCTTTGCAGACGACCAAATAATAATTACAAATTCTGAAGATAACTTGCAGAAAGCTATTTTAAATCTAAATGAGATATCCAAAGATTATGGTATGATAATATCAACAGAAAAATCAAAAACTATGGCCTTTAAAGGATAAGATCTAGCAAGAACTATAATAGTAATAGATAAGAAGATCTTAGAACAGGTGAATTCATTTACTACCTAGGATGTATGATCACATATGAAAATAAAAAAGATATAAACGTAAAAATTGCAAAATATTTAAAAATAACAGGTGTAATTAACTCTATATTTAAACCAAACCTAGTTTAAAAACAAACCAGGCTAAAAGTATACAATACATTAGCCTTACCGGTCTTAATGTATGGAAGCGAAATCTGGACAATAAAACAAACATACAAACAAAGATTAACAACAGCAGAAATGAAGTTTATGAGAAAAACTGCAAAGTATACCCTATTTGATCACAAAAGAAACGAAGATACTATGAAAGAATTAAACCAAGAACCAGTAATAGAAAAAATTAAAAAATATAAACATAAATGGATGGAACACGTTCAAAGAATGAAAACAGAAAGATTACCAAAAAAAGTCATAAAGTACAAGCCATTAGGAAAGAGAAAACCAGGACGTCCTCTTAAACGATTCAACGATGACTTCTTAGGCCGGAAGGCCATGCTAGACCTAAATCCTTGATACGTATGATGATGATGATGATAATGACATAAACATCAATAAAATTGGCACTGCAATATAAATTTGGCAATATAAAAGGTCATACCACAGTTTCCTACTTCCTGATTTGTCTGTTGATGTGATGTCATTATGTGTTTGTGATGTTATATATGTGTCTCAGTTTTGAGATTTAAATATCTAACGACTTTAGATTTAATGAGAATATAATTTTGCAACTTCTTGGTGGTTTGAATTTAATGTTCGTAATGGAAAATACAGGATTATACTTGTATAAATAGTTACACAAATGCAAGTATTCTGTAGCACTTCATGAAACATTTTTAAATATATAGAATACTAAATATTCTATGTATTGTGACGCAATATATAGAATATTTTCACAATATATTCTATATATTGTGAAAATATGGTGACGCAATTTAAGATATCTTATTAAATTTAATGAATATACAAACGACTTGGTATCCATATGTTTTTTTTTTGTATAATTTTATATGTGCATATTTCCCCCTAAAATGCATTCAATGTACAGCAAATTTCTAACAACATCCAGATTTTTCAAGATCGAAAACGACGGGGACAACAACAAAAAAAAGAATACAGAAGTTCACTTCTTTAGGATTGGAGTAACTCCAAACAATGTATCCCCACCTTTTAAAGAATCATGATAATAATCTAAGGTGAAACCTTTAATTAAGAATGATCTTTATTTGTCCCGCTTTATTCCACTATTTTAATAGCGCTCTTTTAAGTTAAAGGTTATAGAATTAATGTGACAAATAAAGATAAAAAAAATTGTATATTAGATTTACACAAGTATTTTAAAGCAAAATTTAAAATACTCCAAGAATAAAGTCTCCAAAGATAATGAATGGAAGGCAGTCGGGCGGGTAGGAAGTTTCATACGCCAAAGACAAGTAGTTTCAGCCGATTATGTTTCAATGGATTTTAAGAAGCGTGGAAAGATAGGTACCACATATGTTACAGCACATTCTTTCAGCTAAAACTGATATTTCTTGCTATGCTTAAAAATAGCGAAGGACCTCAGTCAGGCTCCCCCCCCCCAAAGAAAAAGGGAAAAAAACACTAGAAGATTTTCCATAAATCTTTTTCTAATTAAAATTCTTTTTTTTTTATGTTGTGTCGTGTCTTCTATTTCTGTACTATTTATGAATTAGCGATCATTGTAGATGCTCAGTCATAGGTCGTATGCGATGCGTAGTGTGTATTCTCCACTCGTCTACTCAACTAGCCCCCCTACCCCTCCAAGATTAAATCCTGAGTGCGCTACTGACCTCCTTTATCTCTAAAGCACTCCTAACATGGTTTTATGATGCTTCAGGTCAGTGGTAAATGTGCTCGATATCATTTAAAGTTGTTTTTGATTTCCCACATAATATTCAGATACATAATACCTCATCGTTTTCCTATCAAGCGAAATGCGTTACATTTTTTTAGGTAGACGGCGCTTTAATTTTTGATTGCTAACTGTATTATATATTACAGGCGTTCAACTTTGCGGAATTACTCATAAAAAATTATTAGTTTAGCTAGTTAGTATGTTGTTAAGTAGTTTAGTATTATATTAAGATTAGTCTGTATTTTTTTTTCCAAATATGGATAGGAAACTGTAAAAAAGGAGATAATCCCCCCCCGCAAGAAACAGAACGTGGACAGAAAGGTCTGATTGCATACAATAATTGTCATATACGCAGGTATACCAATTCATGTGAAGTTTGAAGAAAGTGATGAGTGATAGTAAGCTTATTTGCAAGTACTACTTAAAAATAAAATAATTAAAGTAAATACTAAATTGAAGTAAATGTTAAAAAGCAAGTCTGGAATAGTGCATTCTACTAAAGTACAAACCACCGGAAGAAGTCACTGAAGGTTATCTTGGTATTTGATTAGTAGACAGAATATCGCTTAAAATGTGAAAATGTTTCACTGGAAAAATTACTTAGGAGTAGAACAAGCAGTGGCCAAGTTATCTAGAAAATTTATTAGTTCGGCAAAAAGGTGATCTACAATCAGAGAAAAGGCAGCTAATCAGATTCTTAGTAGAATATGTGCTGAAAATTACTGTTAATTTATTCAGTCGAGGGAACAGTTTGTGAATAATGGAAAATAGGCTTGTGAACGAAATTCGTGATAACTATTTGAAGCAACATATAGTAAACATACTGAAGGGAGTAGGATATATTGCATCATATCCTGTCACCGATTTCACAACATCAGGGAAATTAGTGTTGTACTGTGTAATTAGTTAGAAACTCTTTGTGAGAGAGATCTCTTTCTGTTGAAAAGAAAATTAAGAACGATGTGTGTGTGTGTGGGGGGGGGGGAATGATAATTAAGCTTTTTGAAATTCCATCTCTGATGCTAATATGAGAGAAGTATGAACTGAGAGATATTTATTGGAAGAGATTGCAGAATGTAATGAGTATTATGCAAGTGTACATGGAATACTAATTGGTTAAAAAATACTGCTCGAGGGACAAGTTTACTTACACAGGAGGTAATTATTTATAATTTTTCCAAGTGGTTTAAGATAAGGATGGCATCTACTTTCGTAAAGAGATGTATGTCATAATTAACCTCTCCACTTTTCATCACTTTCGATGAATCACAACTGATAATAGTACCTTCTGATTGGAAATTTGAATTATGAAACCTGTACTTTATATTTCAAGAATTATGGAACCTATACTTTATATTTCAATTTAAAGTAATGAAAAATTTAATTATCAATGCAGTGCAATGCAGGATATTCTTGAGAGGATCATTGTTAAACACGGAATAACATTGTTTTGATTAGGGAGGATCGAGTATGACAAATTTGCTTAATGTTTCTGAAGTACCAAAAGGAAAGAAATCAAGACAATGACATGGCTGTAATGTGATTTATTTGGATTTTAACAAAGACTCCGGTAGTCTTCCACATAAAATGTTGCTGATTGAAATGTGCCAAATACTCGAAGGTACTGATGAGCACCTTGTGAGATGGATAGGAAATTGTCTGACTGACAAGGAACCCTGTGATACCTCGCTCTTCGAAGAACCACCTCTATTGCCTGTCATTTTTCAGGAAGAAAGGGTTTCATACTGGAATCAAAATCATTCACAAATGATACAGGTTCAAATATTTAGGCTAAAGACTTTACATCAACAAAGAGAAAAACTTTAGTTTTTCCATTTGTTGATGTAAATTTGGGTAGAGTAGTTAATTGTTCGGATGACCTAAGGTCTTTCTGAAAAAGACGTAAAAGGTCAAAAATGGGATTAAATGCTTAATGTGGATAAAATGAAGTATTTCCAACTCAGAAGATATTAGATGGATATGGAGAACAGGCTTTAGAAAAAGTAAATGAATACAAGAATTGGTTATTTTAGTTGAGAGAGAATTTTAAAAATAATATTAATAAAGCAACTGAGAATATTGTGCGCTTAATAAAAAGAAAATTCACTAGTAAGAGTCAGACAGTTAGACAAGTCTCTAATAAAGCTCTTATTAGATTATGACTCCCATCTTTATTCACCAAGATTTAATTGATGTCAAAAAAGCTGAAGATAGTCATAGAATAATGACAGCATATATAAGGGAACTGCGTCATGACAGTTGTGAATTGGTTTGTTAGTTTGTAATCTGAATTTATTTAATAGAAGGCAAATAGTTTTAGCCTATACTTTATATTTCGATTAAAAGAAGGTGGTGCCATATCTAGAAGTCTATATGATCTACGAATGACAGCATTAGAAAATTAATATTACAATCGAATCGATATTTTATAAATTCACAATAAATAACTTAAAGCAACTTCATACAGAGGGAGGGGGAAATAATCTTTTTCGTTTCTCCACGAAACACAATTTCAGTATTTCCTTCGAGAGCTTTAGAGAAGTCCCCTGACGGACAGTAGGCAGCACTGATGGTAGTAGTAGGAGAATTAAGTAGTAATGGAGACGGTGAGGTGTATGCAGCAGAGTAGAATAGAGTGCCCTCCCGCGATGAGTCCTTTGACTCCTTGGTTTCGCGAATAATAATAATGTCTCTTTAATAATTGTGTAGAGTTGCATGAGAGACCGTTTATTGAATTTTCTAAGCTTTAAGGCAGTGCTTCTTAAACTTTCTGAGGCTGTAGAACCCAACACAAATTTATTTTCACGGAATCCCTCTGAAAGTTTTCATAAATTATCGAAAAGTAAATTAAAATATTTTACACGGTTACGTGTAAAATATTTTAATCAAGAAAACATGACACATAATATTAAAAAAAAACAGAGTAGCATAACTGTTCTAGAAATACGTCAACTTAATAAAAAATGTTCACTCGCTAAATGTACAAAACATAACAAAAAGTGAGCTTACATCGACCATAAATTATCACATTTGGTATCTTATGCTTGTTAGACATAGTCTTAAAGTAGGTATCAAATTCAATCCATTTTGATGTTTCAGTAGGGTTGCGGTGACTGTTGAAAATTAGCTTTTATATAACTGAAAGTGAATTCTCAATCGTCACAGCAAGGAGTTGAATCCTAAATGCTATTTCACTTAACGGCCTGTATTCACTATGAATTTTTACCCAAAATTCATCAAGTAACAAACTGGTCTTCAAAATTTTCAATGTTATGTCCGAGGAAAGATCTCTCAACATATATTCTTCATCATAGACGTTCATCATTTAAACATTGATTTAAATTCCGACATTTGAATGGATCCGAAACTCACAAAAATCCTTCTCTTAAGGGATCCTTTTGTTCGGACGTCTGTCATCTTCAAAAGAAATCTTCTAACTTACGCTGTTTACTAATATCGGTTATTTATTAACGTTTATTAATAAATAAAAATTACAGTAA